>NC_069500.1:153818958-154156458 GCF_027579735.1 Bombina bombina | reverse complement strand
TGTAGGGAGCTTGCAGGGTCAATTTTAGCTTTAGTGTAGAGATCAGCCTCCCACCTGACACGTCAGACCTCCTGATCCCTCCCAAACAGCTCCCTTCCCTCCCTCACCCCACAATTTTCCCCGCCATCTTAAGTACTGGCAGAAAGTCTGCCAGTACTAAAATAAAAGGTTTTTAAATTTTTATTTTTTTATAGCATATTTACATATGCTGTGGTGTAGCATCCCCCCTTAGCCCCCAACCTCCCTGATCCCCCCCCCAAAACAGCTCTCTAACCCTCCCCATCTGCCTTATTGGCGGCCATCTTGGGTACTGGCAGCTGTCAGCTATTATTTCACAGTCAAAAAAGTTTTGTTTTTGTTTTTTAAATGTACACTACTGTTACACCAGATATGAGTGGTGGCACTGGGCAAGTGGGCACAGTATACGCTGTGAGCCTGACACACACGCTGGCAGGCAGGCAACTGCAATTAGATAACACAGGGAAAAAAAAAAGCAGACTGAAGTTCTAGCCCTAAAAAGGGATTTTTGGGGTGCTGTCCTTACAGCAGAGATCAGATGAGTCCGTCAGGACTGTAGTGGACACTGAATACACTAGCCTAGCTATCGATTTCCCTATTAAATCAGCAGCAGCTACACTGTCCCTCCGCTCACTAAGAATGCAGCTTACAAATGAATCTAAAATGGATGCTGTCCAGGAGGTGGGAGGGTCTGGGAGGGAGGGTCTGTTGCTGATTGGCTGTAATGTGTCTTCTGACTGTGAGGTACAGGGTCAATGATGACGAATAGGGGGCGGATTGAACATCGCATATGTTCGCCGTCCGCGGCGAACGTGAACATGCTATGTTCGCCGGGAACTATTCGCCGACTATCTATCAAGCAGTTATGAAGCAGCGGTCACAAAGACCGCTGCTCCATAACCTGAGCAGGCGGACAGACATCGCCAGAAATCAACCCGATCAAGTACGATCGGGTTGATTGACACCCCCCTGCTTGCGGCCCATTGGCCGCGAGTCTGCAGGGGGCGGCGTTGCTCCAGCAGCTCTTGTGAGCTGCTGGTGCAATGCTGAATACGACGAGCGTATTGCTCGCCGTATTCAGCGAGGTCTGGCGGACCTGATCCGCACTGTCGGATCAGGTCCGCCAGACTTTCTTAAATAGGGGCCAAAGTGAAAACATACAGAAATAAGGTAGCAAGTTTACATCAATTATCAGTCACATATCATTACAAGATAAATGCATCTGCATCTGCATCTGATTTGTATTTCAAAATATGTAAACCAAAATCCTCTCAAAACTTCATTTTACTATAAACATAGCTAGCATAACTTAAACAATTTAACATAGTTTCTGTATGTATAAAATGAAAAATAATAAAAAAAGAGAGCCTCATCTCCAGAGTGTTTGGAGTTTTCCTTTATACTGTATATAGCAACCTAGGACGGAAAAAAATGATGTGGTTTTTATATTAATACAGGTCATGTTGTTGTTTTTTTGTTTGTTTTTTTGTATTTCATATTTTATGGACTTTCTTCGTCCCTCATTTTATAACAAGTGGTTTGCTTTTTTGCTTTGTGTGATCTAAGTGATTCACTTCAATGAAGGAAAACTCAGTCCTACAGTGAAAATGTTTCAAAGGCAGACTTAAAGCTTACAAATGTAAATGAACACACCTGTGAGATAAAAGAAGTCATTTAAACCCACATGTCCTAAGCTGTGCATTAATTTAATTTAATAAAAATAATGGTTCTGTACGGAAGGATTTGTAATATTGCTTATGTGCAATGATAGAGAAATCTACTGGTCTCTCACAAGGCATGACAGGAAATGGACATTACAAATGTAAGCTTGTGCTAATTCACTTTTACATCATTTGCTTCCTGTAGTAAAATGACATAAATTTACACTAATTTGGTAAATTTGTGGATGTATTTTTAGCACAAAAAAAGGCAAATTCTGCAGGTCATTGTGTAATCTTTAGCCTTGACACAGCTACGCAAGGGCGATGTCCTTATACAAATTTGTAATAAAAACACTGCTTTGTTTATGTAATGATTTGTTTGTTCACCTACTAAAAAACTGTTTCAATACTGTCAGTGCATTAAATAAGGCTTTACACCTCACAGTATATAACACTGATCTACAACAAACATTTTATAACAAGTTTATTCTCTCCCACCTCTCTCCTCTTTATTCCACCCTAAATGCATCTGCCAGGCTAATCCACCTCTCTCGACGCTCTGTTTCTGCTGCACCTCTCTGTGAGTCCCTTCACTGGCTCCCCATTCACAGCAGAATTAAATTCAAAATGCTCACCCTGACCTACAAAGCCCTCACCAACGCTGCCCCACCCTACCTGTCCTCACTCATCAACAAATATACTCCAGCCTGCCCCCTAAGTTCCAACAATGACCTGCTCCTTGCGTCCTCTACCATCACCTCCTCTCATGCTAGACTACAGGACTTCTCTCGTGCAGCACCAACCCTCTGGAACACACTTCCTCGAGCTGTCAGACTCTCCCCTAACCTCTCCTCCTTTAAACGTTCCCTAAAGACCTTTTTGTTCAGGGAAGTTTATCACCCGACTCATTAACAAACTTCACTTACCCAACAAGTTACCCTCATCTATCTCCTCACTAATATCATTCTCACCTGTTTCCCATCCTCCTACCATCTAGATTGTAAGTTCCCACGGGATTAGGGCTTACAATTCCTCCTGTATTTGCCTGTAAAATGTTGTCTCGTATTGTTTCGGATTAGGGCCCTCAATTCCCCCTGTATTTGTCTGTAAAATGATGTCTCTTATTGTATTGTTTTTGCATTGTACTTTTATCCTTGTACCCATGGGCACCGCTACGGAATCTGTTGGTGCTTTACAAATAAAGAATAATAATATTCAGGCTAGAATATGTTTCTAAAATACATAAACCTGTTGTATATTGTGTTGCTTTAGTTGTATATTTCTCCCAGGAGGAAACCAGTTGTGATTAATGCATTAGAAGAATATTAAAAGGATATGATAAAAACATAAATAAAATGCATAGCGCTAGAATACGAGTGGAGCGCAATATTGCACTTATACAAGCACGATATTTGCGCTCCACTCAGAAATACCACTGCACGGAAATGTGCACTGATATTACAAGTACAGCTCAATCTAAATGCGACCTCGCATTGCCGCAAGCCGAGCGTGCTTCCAAAGGCTGCAATGGGAACCTGATTTTCGTGCCGGCAGCCACAGCAAACAACCTAGCGCAGCGCAGGGGGCAATTTGTGCAGTGTTAGCCAGCAAAACATTAATATATATGTATGTGCTTATACACATATATTTGTGTGTTTATGTCTATGTGTGAGTGTGAATATATATGTGTGTATATTTGTATACACATACATGCATATAAAGTTATATTAACACATAAATATACAGTATATGTATACTATGTATACATATATATTTATAGAGAAAACACAGTCCCCCATTGACCTCCATGTAAAGGCACTTTAGGTGCCGTTTTTCTTTCTAACACCCTCATCTCCTCACTTTAACCCCTTATAACTGCTTCATGCAGATTTTTTTTTAAAAAAAGCTCATATTTATATTTTATTTTAATTCACTGTCCTCTTTATTTTGGGGGGCAATTGGGGCAACTTTTTATTTTTAACCAGAGGTCTGACCTTTACAGGCGCTCGTTAAGATAGCACTCCACTTATAATCTGGCCCATAATGCTAGAAGATGGAAGTGGTCACTGCTTGGCATAAAATTCTAAAGGAATTCCCTGGTATCAGATGTCCTGACAAAGATTCAGAATTGCAAACTTTTTTTTTTTAGGTGTTTCATAAATTTATATTATAAATAGTTTAATATATTATGTAATATATAAAAGAGCTGTTGTGCTTCCTTTTTGCTTAAAAGAAGATTGAACTGTTGTCCATGTGAAAGGGCACTATTTAAACATGTCTAACCTTTATATTTTTTTATTACAGATATTTTAAAGGAACAGTAAAGTTGAAATTAAACATTCATGATTCAGATAGAGCTTGCAATTTTTAAACAACGATACAATTTACTTTTATAATCAAATTTACTTTGTTCTGTTATCCTTATTGAAGATTAAACCTAGGTAGGCCGATAGGAGCTTGCGTTTATGTTTAGCAGTCTATGGCAGCAGCATTTGCAACATTGTATAAGACTGCAATAAACAATGTTACAATTTATTGTGTTTATGAATTGTTTTTAATGAGCCTGAAGTAATTTAGTCGGTTTCTAGCAAATTATAATAACAGGCTGATGATATTAATCCCTAGGTGTGCACATAGAGTGTTTGTAGAAGAAACAGTTGCCTCGTGCCAACCCAGCCCTTCATTCCAAATACATTATTTACATATGAATCTGTCACCTGGCAGCATCCAGAACCTTGTTGTGCCTGCACCAATAAAATATTATAGTTCACGGATTTACAACATTTTCACACAATAAAACAAACAAATGCAGTGCTAATTAAAGGGTCATTAAATAAGTTGGGATAGAGACAAAATATATCTAATTTTTAAACATTTTTTTTATGCAAACTATTTTTAATTAATTAGCCATTTTAGGATATGCACAGATCTCAACCTGTTTTATGTTTTTATGCCCCCCCCCCCCCAAGTAATTTAGCATCAATATGCCTGCCTAATGCTATTGATTTTGGTAATGAAAATAAAAGCATGCATAACAATAGCAAAATTACTAGGTTAGCACAATAAGTATAACCTTGTTCTGTGTAGATTTAGGGCTAGATTACAAGTGGAGTGCTAAGGTGCTCAATAATATAAACCAGCTAGACCTTGTGGTAACAATTAGCTCTCCAAAAATTTACTAGAGATTAGATCTCTGGTTAATTTTCTAAAAGTGCCCCAAATGCCCTCAAAATAGAGGGAATTATAGTTTATATATATATATATATATATATATATATATATATATATATATATATATATATATATATATATATATATATATATATATATATATATAAAGTTAGCATTTTTTTTTAAATAACTTCACTAGGCCGTTTTAGGGCTTTAAAGTTGATGGAAGTGGAGTGTTTGAAAGAAAAAAAAAACGGCCATGCAAAGTGCCTTTACATGCTTAAATACATTTATATATTTATATGTTAATATGTGTATTTATTTTACACTTATTAATACATACAAATAAATGTATATGTTCATATATATTTAAAAATGCTGCCCATCACTGTGGGAGGTTCTGATGCTGTCTCTGACGGCATCAGAACAAGGCTCCTATTGGAACCTATGGAAACACGCTTTTGTGAGTGCAATGCTTCCTAGCATTGTCAACGCGAGCTTGCATCCGCATTGCAATTTGCTTGCAATACCAGTACACATTATTATGCGCTGGTATTACAAAGTGGAGTTCTAATATTGCTTGCACACAGGCGATATTTAGAGATCCACTTGTAATCTAGCCCTTAGTGTTTTTTATCCCATGAATCTTATTTGTTGGAGCTGTAGGAAAATGTGATTTGTTTTTTAATAAAATGTACACAATGGGCCCCATGTATTAACTAGCGTGCGGATAAGCTTCTCAATTTGACAAGTTGTCATTGCACCTTCGCTGAATACAGGCAGCGAATCTATTCGTCCATTGGCCCATATGCATAATTACACACTCCCTTCACTCATGCGACTGTCAATCACAGAGAGACGAGCAAGCTGTAGTTGATTGCTCTTCGGAGGTGGCGAAGAGTGTTAAAAGCATGGAATGCTATATATAACACCTATGTTCAAGCACACATATGAAAAAACACACACGTTCCAGCAACCCTTCTTTCATGTCGTCTACGGACCCTTCTCCTCCCATAACTTGTGAAGCAGCATATAGTGTGGTTATAAGCAGCACACAGGGATAATGAGACATTGCTGACTGTAGGGAAAGAGGAGAAAAATGCATATCTTGTTTGCCTAATGATGTGCCATTGTGTTGCTGTAAAATAACACATCAGCTAAGTCTAAACATTTTTTAAATATATTAACATCCATTTTTTTTTTTAATGGTTTATCATTGGTGAAAAAAAACTCCACCCACCATTTGCCTTACTTGGAAGAGCCAATCTGGGCTTTAGCCTGCAGGCAACAAGGTTAGTCTTGGTCATAATGTTACTATAAAGAACATTGTTTTGCAGCTGTTATCAGCTAAAGTCACTTAGGGAAAGATGTAGCAGGGTTAGCAGGCTGCATTTTAAAGGCACGGAAACCCTCTTAAAAACCTTTCATGATTCATATAAAACATGCAATTTCTCCTGTTAAGTGTGGTCAGTCCACGGGTCATCATTACTTCTGGGATATTAACTCCTCCCCAACAGGAAGTGCAAGAGGATTCACCCAGCAGAGCTGCCATATAGCTCCTCCCCTCCACATCACACCCAGTCATTCTCTTGCACCCAACTAATAGATAGGATGTGTGAGAGGACTGTGGTGATTATACTTAGTTTTATACCTTCAATCAAAAGTTTGTTATTTTATAACAGCACCGGAGTGTGTTGTTCCTTCTCTGGTAGAATTTGAAGAAGAATCTACCTGAGTTTTTTGTATGATTTTAGCCGGCGTAGTTAAGATCATATTGCTGTTCTCGGCCATCTGAGGAGTGAGGTAAACTTCAGATCAGGGGACAGCGGGCAGGTTAACCTGCAAAGAGGTATGTAGCAGCATATTATTTTCTGACAATGGAATTGACTGAGAAAATTCTGCCATAACGATATAATGTAAGCTCAGCCTTAAATGCAGTAGTAGCAACTGGTATCAGGCTGTCATGTATGTATATTTACACTTCAGTATTCTGGGGAATGGCACTTCACTGGGATAATACTGTATGCATAAGACTTTAGCCTAATTTGCAGTGACTAGCAACAGGCTTTCTAATGACAATTCATTTATTTGATGTTAAACGTTTTTTTGCTGGCATGTTAAATCGTTTAATTTTCTGAGGTACTGGGAGAAAAAATGTTTTGGGCACTGTTTTTTCCACTTGGCATTCGTTTTATTTAATTTAAGACCGTTTACTGATCTCCCTCACTGTTGTGTGTGAGGGGGAGGGGCCTATTTTGGCGCTTTTGCTACGCATCAAAAAATTCAGTCAGAAGTCTCTTGTCTTCCCTGCATGATCCGGTTCGTCTCTACAGAGCTCAGGGGTCTTCAAAACTTATTTTGAGGGAGGTAATCACTCACAGCAGAGCTGTGAGATTGTAACTGACTGTGATAAAAAACGTTTATTTCTGTACTTTTTTTCTGCTATTCAGGGTTAGTTATCCATTACTAATGGGGGCAATCCTTTGCTAAAATTGTGTTTTTTCCGGAAAGAATTTGATGTTATAGTTTCTCAAGTTTATTATTTCTCAACTGTCATAACTTTTTCTGTGCTTCTTAAAGGCACAGTACGTTTTCATATTATTTGTAAATTGCTTTGAAAAGTATTTCCAAGTTGCTAGTTTATTTGCTAGTGTGTTAAACATGTCTGATTCAGAGGAATATCTCTGTGCTATATGTGCTAAAGCCAAAGTGGAGCCCAATAGAAATTTATGTACTAATTGCATTGATGCTACTTTAAATAAAAGTCAATCTGTACAAATTGAACATATTTCACCAAACAACGAGGGGAGAGTTATGCCGACTAACTCGCCTCACGTGTCAGTACCTGCATCTCCCGCTCGGGAGGTGCGTGATATTGTAGCGCCGAGTACATCAGGACGGCCATTACAAATCACATTACAGGATATGGCTAATGTTATGACTGAAGTTTTGGCTAAATTACCAGAACTAAGAGGTAAGCGTGATCACTCTGGGGTGAGAACAGAGTGCGCTGTTGATAATAGGGCCATGTCTGATACTGCGTCACAGTATGCTGAACATGAGGACGGAGAGCTTCAATCTGCAGGTGACGGTTCTGATCCCAATAGAATGGATTCAGACATTTCTAATTTTAAGTTTAAACTCGAAAACCTCCGTGTACTGTTAGGGGAGGTATTAGCAGCTCTGAATGATTGTAACACCGTTGCAATCCCAGAGAAATTATGTAGGCTGGATAGATACTATGCGGTACTGGCGAGTACTGACGTATTTCCTATACCTAAGAGGCTTACAGAGATAATTACTAAGGAGTGGGATAGGCCCGGTGTACCCTTTTCCCCCCCTCCTGTGTTTAGAAAAATGTTTCCAATAGACGCCACCACACTGGACTTATAACAGACGGTCCCTAAGGTGGAGGGAGCGGTTTCTACTCTGGCTAAGCGTACCACTATCCCGGTGGAGGATAGCTGTGCCTTTTCAGATCCAATGGATAAAAAAATTAGAGGGTTACCTTAAGAAAATGTTTGTTCAACAAGGTTTTATATTGCAACCCCTTGCATGTATTGCGTCTGTCACGGCCGCGGCCGCTTTCTGGTCCGAGTCCCTGGAAGAGACTCTTGACTCAATAACTATAGATGAGATTTCAAACAAGCTTAAGACACTTAAGCTAGCTAATTCATTTATTTTGGATGCCGTAGTACATTTAACTAAACTTACGGCTAAGAATTCCGGATTCGCCATTCAGGCACGCAGAGCACTGTGGCTAAAATCCTGGTCAGCTGACGTTACTTCTAAATCTAAATTACTTAACATACCTTTCAAAGGGCAGACCTTATTCGGGCCCGGGTTGAAAGAAATTATTGCTGACATTACAGGAGGTAAAGGCCATGCCCTGCCTCAAGACAGAGCCAAACCTAAGGCTAGACAGTCTAATTTTCGTTCCTTTCGTAATTTCAAAGCAGGAGCAGCATCAACTTCCTCTGCACCAAAACAGGAAGGAGCTGTTGCTCGCTACAGTCAAGGCTGGAGACCTAACCAGTCCTGGAACAAGGGCAAGCAGGCCAGGAAACCTGCTGCTGCCCCTAAGACAGCATGAATTGAGGGCCCCCGATCCGGGAACGGATCTAGTGGGGGGCAGACTTTCTCTCTTCGCCCAGGCTTGGGCAAGAGATGTCCAGGATCCCTGGGCGTTAGAGATCATATCTCAGGGATATCTTCTGGACTTCAATTCCTCTCCCCCAAAAGGGAGATTTCATCTGTCAAGGTTGTCAACAAACCAAATAAAGAAAGATGCGTTTCTACGCTGTGTACAAGATCTTTTACTAATGGGAGTGATCCATCCGGTTCCGCGGTCGGAACACGGACAAGGGTTTTACTCAAATCTGTTTGTGGTTCCCAAAAAAGAGGGAACTTTCAGGCCAATCTTGGACTTAAAGATCCTAAACAAATTCCTAAGAGTTCCATCGTTCAAAATGGAAACTATTCGGACAATTCTACCCATGATCCAAAAGGGTCAGTACATGACCACAGTGGATTTAAAGGATGCTTACCTTCACATACCGATTCACAAGGATCATTACCGGTATCTAAGGTTTGCCTTCCTAGACAGGCATTACCAGTTTGTAGCTCTTCCATTCGGATTAGCTACGGCTCCAAGAATCTTCACAAAGGTTCTGGGTGCTCTTCTGGCGGTACTAAGACCGCAAGGAATTTCGGTAGCTCCGTACCTAGACGACATTCTGATACAAGCTTCAAGCTTTCAAACTGCCAAGTCTCATACAGAGTTAGTACTGGCATTTCTAAGGTCGCATGGATGGAAGGTGAACGAAAAGAAGAGTTCTCTCTTTCCACTCACAAGAGTTCCCTTCTTGGGGACTCTTATAGATTCTGTAGAAATGAAGATCTACCTGACAGAAGACAGGTTAACAAAGCTTCAAAATGCATGCCGTGTCCTTCATTCCATTCAACACCCGTCAGTGGCTCAATGCATGGAGGTAATCGGCTTGATGGTAGCGGCAATGGACATAGTACCCTTTGCACGCCTACATCTCAGACCGCTGCAATTGTGCATGCTAAGTCAGTGGAATGGGGATTACTCAGACTTGTCCCCTACTCTGAATCTGGATCAAGAGACCAGAAATTCTCTTCTATGGTGGCTTTCTCGGCCACATCTGTCCAGGGGGATGCCATTCAGCAGGCCAGATTGGACAATTGTAACAACAGACGCCAGCCTACTAGGTTGGGGCGCTGTCTGGAATTCTCTGAAGGCTCAGGGACAATGGAATCAGGAGGAGAGTCTCCTGCCAATAAACATTCTGGAATTGAGAGCAGTTCTCAATGCCCTTCTGGCTTGGCCCCAGTTAACAACTCGGGGGTTCATCAGGTTTCAGTCGGACAACATCACGACTGTAGCTTACATCAACCATCAGGGAGGGACAAGAAGCTCCCTAGCAATGATGGAAGTATCAAAGATAATTCGCTGGGCAGAGTCTCACTCTTGCCACCTGTCAGCAATCCACATCCCGGGAGTGGAGAACTGGGAGGCGGATTTCCTAAGTCGTCAGACTTTTCATCCGGGGGAGTGGGAACTTCATCCGGAGGTCTTTGCCCAAATTCTTCGACGTTGGGGCAAACCAGAGATAGATCTCATGGCGTCTCGACAGAACGCCAAGCTTCCTTGTTACGGGTCCAGATCCAGGGATCCGGGAGCGGTTCTGATAGATGCTTTGACAGCACCTTGGACCTTCGGGATGGCTTATGTGTTTCCACCCTTCCCGATGCTTCCTCGATTGATTGCCAGAATCAAACAGGAGAGAGCATCGGTGATTCTAATAGCGCCTGCGTGGCCACGCAGGACTTGGTATGCAGATCTAGTGGACATGTCATTCTGTCCACCTTGGTCTCTGCCTCTGAGACAGGACCTTCTGATCCAGGGTCCCTTCAAACATCAAAATCTAATTTCTCTGAAGCTGACTGCTTAGAAAAACCACGTTTTGATAAAATCAAGCGTTCAATTTCCGAGTCAGTAATTGATACCTTAATACAGGCTAGGAAGCCTGTTACCAGAAAGATTTACCATAAAATATGGCGTAAATACTTATATTGGTGCGAATCCAAGAGTTACTCATGGAGTAAGGTTAGGATTCCTAGGATATTGTCTTTTCAACAAGAAGGTTTAGAAAAGGGTTTATCCGCTAGTTCCTTAAAGGGACAGATTTCAGCTCTGTCCATTCTTTTACACAAACGTCTGTCAGAGGTTCCGGACGTTCAAGCTTTTTGTCAGGCTTTAGCTAGGATCAAGCCTGTGTTTAAAACTGTTGCTCCACCATGGAGTTTGAACTTAGTTCTTAATGTTTTACAGGGTGTTCCGTTTGAACCCCTTCATTCCATTGATATCAAGCTGTTATCTTGGAAAGTTCTGTTTTTAATGGCTATTTCCTCGGCTCGAAGAGTCTCTGAGTTATCTGCCTTACATTGTGATTCTCCTTATCTGATTTTTCATTCAGACAAGGTAGTTCTGCGTACTAAACCTGGGTTCTTACCTAAGGTGGTCACTAACAGGAATATCAATTAAGAGATTGTTGTTCCATCTTTGTGTCCTAATCCTTCTTCGAAGAAGGAACGTCTTCTACACAATCTAGATGTAGTCCGTGCCCTGAAATTTTATCTACAGGCAACTAAGGATTTTCGACAAACGTCTTCCCTGTTTGTCGTTTATTCTGGTCAGAGGAGAGGTCAAAAAGCTTCGGCTACCTCTCTCTCTTTTTGGCTTCGTAGCATAATACGTTTAGCCTATGAGACTGCTGGACAGCAGCCTCCTGAAAGAATTACAGCTCATTCTACTAGAGCTGTGGCTTCCACTTGGGCCTTTAAGAATGAGGCTTCTGTTGAACAGATTTGCAAGGCTGCAACTTGGTCTTCTCTTCATACTTTTTCCAAATTTTCCAAATTTGACACTTTTACTTCTTCGGAGGCTGTTTTTGGGAGAAAGGTTCTTCAGGCAGTGGTTCCTTCCGTATAAAGAGCCTGCCTGTCCCTCCCGTCATCCGTGTACTTTAGCTTTGGTATTGGTATCCCAGAAGTAATGATGACCCGTGGACTGACCACACTTAACAGGAGAAAACAAAATTTATGCTTACCTGATAAATTCCTTTCTCCTGTAGTGTGGTCAGTCCACGGCCCGCCCTGTTTTTATGGCAGGTCTAAATTTTTAAATTATATTCCAGTCACCACTGCACCCTTTGGCTTCTCCTTTCTCGTTGGTTCTCGGTCGAATGACTGGGTGTGACGTGGAGGGGAGGAGCTATATGGCAGCTCTGCTGGGTGAATATATATATATATATATAAAATAAATAAATTGAAACCATGAAAGAAAAATAAAGCATCACAATTATTTATCCCATATATGGACAAAAAAAAGGATTCTAATTGTCCTATAAACTGTATATAGAAGTATACATTGGTGCACTGAATGAAACATAAACTGTATGTAGAAGTATACATTGGTGCACTGAATGAAACCTAAACTGTATGTAGAAGTATACATTGGTGCACTGAATGAAACATACACTGTATGTAGAAGTATACATTGGTGCACTGAATGAAACATACACTGTATGTAGAAGTATACATTGGTGCACTGAATGAAACATAAACTGTATGTAGAAGTATACATTGGTGCACTGAATGAAACATAAACTGTATGTAGAAGAATACATTGGTACACTGAATGAAACATAAACTGTATGTAGAAGTATACATTGGTGCACTGAATGAAACATAAACTGTATGTAGAAGTATACATTGGTGCACTGAATGAAACATACACTGTATGTAGAAGTATACATTGGTGCACTGAATGAAACATAAACTGTATGTAGAAGTATACATTGGTGCACTGAATGAAACATAAACTGTATGTAGAAGTATACATTGGTGCACTGAATGAAACATAAACTGTATGTAGAAGTATACATTGGTGCACTGAATGAAACATAAACTGTATGTAGAAGAATACATTGGTACACTGAATGAAACATAAACTGTATGTAGAAGTATACATTGGTACACTGAATGAAACCTAAACTGTATGTAGAAGTATACATTGGTGCACTGAATGAAACATACACTGTATGTAGAAGTATACATTGGTACACTGAATGAAACCTAAACTGTATGTAGAAGTATACATTGGTGCACTGAATGAAACATACACTGTATGTAGAAGTATACATTGGTGCACTGAATGAAACATAAACTGTATGTAGAAGTATACATTGGTACACTGAATGAAACATAAACTGTATGTAGAAGTATACATTGGTACACTGAATGAAACATAAACTGTATGTAGAAGTATACATTGGTACACTGAATGAAACATAAACTGTATGTAGAAGTATACATTGGTACACTGAATGAAACATACACTGTATGTAGAAGTATACATTGGTACACTGAATGAAACAAACTGTATGTAGAAGTATACATTGGTACACTGAATGAAACATAAACTGTATGTAGAAGTATACATTGGTACACTGAATGAAACATACACTGTATGTAGAAGTATACATTGGTACACTGAATGAAACATAAACTGTATGTAGAAGTATACATTGGTACACTGAATGAAACATAAACTGTATGTAGAAGTATACATTGGTACACTGAATGAAACATAAACTGTATGTAGAAGTATACATTGGTGCACTGAATGAAACATAAACTGTATGTAGAAGTATACATTGGAACACTGAATGAAACATAAACTGTATGTAGAAGTATACATTGGTGCACTGAATTAAACATAAACTGTATGTAGAAGTATACATTGGTGCACTGAATGAAACATACACTGTATGTAGAAGTATACATTGGTGCACTGAATGAAACATAAACTGTATGTAGAAGAATACATTGGTACACTGAATGAAACATAAACTGTATGTAGAAGTATACATTGGTACACTGAATGAAACATAAACTGTATGTAGAAGTATACATTGGTGCACTGAATGAAACATACACTGTATGTAGAAGTATACATTGGTGCACTGAATGAAACATACACTGTATGTAGAAGTATACATTGGTGCACTGAATGAAACATAAACTGTATGTAGAAGAATACATTGGTACACTGAATGAAACATAAACTGCATGTAGAAGTATACATTGGTACACTGAATGAAACATAAACTGTATGTAGAAGTATACATTGGTGCACTGAATGAAACATACACTGTATGTAGAAGTATACATTGGTGCACTGAATGAAACATACACTGTATGTAGAAGTATACATTGGTGCACTGAATTAAACGGATGTTTGACTAAAACAACTTGTGTTCATTGAGTGATAGAGACAACTCCAATAGCTGTATTGGGGGATAGGAGAGACCTTCGCAGGAACACAAAAGCATCTGTTGTCAGGCTGAAAAGTGTTTGGCTTTCTTAAAATAACTTATTTGATAGCTGTGATTTCTGGGATTAGAATTACAAGAGTAAATTACATTACACAAAGTGTTATATAAAATGTATTTTGCAGAATGTTTGTGCACTTTAGTCACTGTGTTTATAGTCTGATGCACATGCAACAATGGTGGGTGTGTGGTGTTATAATTGATTTTAATTTATATTCAAATAAAGTCTTTATTGAGATTTTATAACATACATATTGATAATTTGTACAGTTTTCAGCAAAATCTTTCTTTATTTTATTAAACAAACACGTTGTTATAGAGTTTATTTTCATTACTATGTTAGCATTAACGTTAAACAAACAAAAAAAAGGGATAAATGAGCAGGCATTGTAAACATTAAGGGTCTAGGTTGACATTTCAGGCTATAATAGTATTACCAAGTGGCATATTCGGTTGTAGTTGGATAGATAAGTATAGGGTTCTGAGAAAGGCATATACTTAAAGGGATAGGAAAGTCGAAAATAAACTTGCACGATTTAGAAAAAGCATGTCATTTTAAGAAATGTTTAAATTAACTTCTATTTTCAAATGTGCTTTGTTCTTTTGGTATCCGTTGTGCAAAAAAGAATATGCAGATATCCTACACCACTGTGTACTAACTGCTGATTGGTGCCTGCACACATTTGTCTCTTGTGATTGGCTAACTAGGTGTGTTCAGCTAGCTGTAAATAGTGCAGTTCTGTTCCTTCAGCAAAGGATAACAAGACAATGACGCAAATTTGATTAAAGAAGTACATTGAAAAGTCATTTAAAATTATATGTTCTATCCAAATCATGTAAGAAAATTTTGTGTGTTTTTTTTTTTTTTTTTTTTTTTTTTATAATCGCATTTTAGATTGAGAGGTTTTGGGTAAATCAGAGAGACTGGTGGGCAAATTCATGTGTGCTCCGGCTGTGAAATCATTATCAGAGGGGTGGATCCGTTGTAGTACATGGATGAGGTAGGGCATAGCATGGGCAGTGATCTGGTGGTGCAGGGTGTGACTAAGTGATTCCTGGTTTCAAATAAAAATGGTTAGTTCATAAGATAGGGCTGAAGGAGGGACTGTGCTCTTAAATTGTTACAAGATTCAGGAATGTTGGGAACTGTTCTAACAATCCCAATCATTTATGATGCTTACTTAACTTTATGGCACTAACCCATATATATGTTCCAAAAAAATGTCCATCTGTGCCAATAATTAGCAGTTGTATCAATCTTAGTAGCTAGCAAGAATTCAAGAACTACCCACATGTTTATAGGAACCATAAAAGGACATTTGTTTACAAATATATGTAAAATAATCCAAAAACTGTAATTCTAGGATCCATCACTCACTCACAGGATTTGTCAAGAACTGATCTATGTAATGATACAATGTATTCACAGCTTTATTAATAATTACATTACAAAGATTATTTGCCTTTAATAGTTACATGTGCTCTACCCATACAAAATAAACTCCTACCTCACAGTCAGATGGCTAATATTTACCTACTAGGAAAGGTCCCTAGCCCACCCAGTGCAGAAACAAAAGCCCTATCCACCTCAAACCAAAAAGAGAGGGAGAATCTTCCTACTGCATCTCCTGTGGATCCCCAGGAAGAAAACCAAGTCCTAAAAAGCCATATCTTGCCCCACAATGACACTGCCCTCTATCAACAAAATAAAAGGAAAACACCAAAGATCACCAAAGAGTGTACCGTGGCTAAATGGAAAAGCCTCTCCTTGTGCTGGGCTTTTCTATACTACTCTTCATCACTGCTCTGAACACTATTTTATTGCACTATTAAAGAGATTCCTTTCATTTACTGTGTATTTAACTCCTTCGAAAAGGGTTAAACATGTCAAAGTCGCACGCCTATTCTGCTGCAGGCGATGATACAGCCAGTGATTGGAGCATAATAATTGTGCTCCTTCTCCTGATTGGCCCAACAGCTGTGTCTGGAGTGGAACAGGACCACACATTTTGTCTATGGTTTTAAGCCCTTTGCAGGTGTTAATGATTTGTTTAAAGATAAATAAATGATTTAGCTAAAAAGAGCATTTTTTCACTAGAATGTCCCTTTAGTGCCACAGAGGGTTGCAGTGTATTATGATGTAATAAATTGCAGACCACTGTTATTTCTGCATGAATAACCTCATGCATGGTCTTCTGTGTGTAACAACGCACTAGACTGAATCATCAGGATCTTTGGGGATTGCATGTTTAAATAGAGCAGATGGTTTGGCTGAGGTACAGGATTTTATATTGATGAAAAGTATTTTACAGATCCCTCTGCTGTGTTCTTTCCCTTTATGACAAGTATTTGTTCTAATAGGCTATTACAGGGTTGTGGAAATGATTCATTACATTTTAATGTATCAATTCCAATGCAAACGCATGATGCTGATTAAGCAAGAATAAAATATCTTGTATGTTTTATGGTTCCTAACTAGCTGAGCTTGCTAATCATTCCCTTTCACGTTGGCTTTATATTCTAAGTCTAAAAAAATTCTACCAGTGTTAAAATGATCTGATGTATTTTGATGTCAGTATACAGCTGGTCCTTAAAGGAGCAGTATACACCAATTTCCATTTAACTGCATGTAATAGACACTACTAAAAAGAATAATATGCACATATATAAAAATGAAGTATAAAACCTTTTAAAACCTTACTTAGAAGCTCCCAATATAGCACTGTTGATGGATTAGCCTGGGACACCCACTGAAAGGGGCTGAGAGCAGAACCTCCCCCCTTCCCTGCATATGAAAAGACCCATTATCCAAAACAGAAGCAGTCTGAAGTAAGTAAGCAAAACTATACATTGTTACAAAAACACTCCCAGATAGGCTATATAAATGGATCATCTACAAAACATCTAGTGTACAATGTCTACACTTTAAGGTTTGATTGCTCATTGGCTGATAAGCAGAACACTAGCTGTTTCATTGGAGGACAATGAAACCTTACATACATAAAGGAAAAAAAGTACACCGCACATGCAGATTGCAAAAATTCATCTATTCAATTTGAAATTAAGTTTTAAATGTTTGTTTAATGGTGTCAGAAAACCATTTTAACTCAAAGGAATTTATATGCATTCACCAAGTTTGCAAAAGGTCTGAACATTATTTTTAATCTATATATTTGTTCTAGTGATTAATCTCAGAACTGGCTACTTCTTGGTGCATAGAATGAGTTCCACTGTAAAGGACGCCGATACCACCAACACGCCTTTAATACCTTACAGAACAAATAAATTAAAGGCATGCACTACTGGAAGCAAGCTGTGATTGGTGGCTGAACATATGTGCCTCTTGTTATTGGCTTACCCAATAAGGACTAGATTACGAGTGGATCACTATTTATTGCTCCGGCTCACATGCTAACGGCGCTCAACTTACTTCGTCTTTTTGTGCACTTTAGATACCGCACTTATTATAGGTTGAAAGTAAAAAATTTTTGCTCGCACGCTAACCCGACGTCTGCAAAAAGTCGAAGTTAGAAAATTGCGACCACGTTAATGAATTCTGTCATAGATTTAAATGAAGCACAAAAAGAGGGAAAACAAGACGCACAAACCCGATTTGTTCTTCACCTAGCAGAATATGTTCTAATTATTCATAAATACATATCTATCTATCTATATATATTTGCGTGTTCTTAAAGTGAATGTAAACTTTATTGAATTAAAGTGCCCCTGTTTTTAAGAGTATTATTTGATACTGGCCTTTAATTCATTAAAGTTTTTATTCACTTTAAGAATACACAAATAATGCTTTTATTTCACCCGTGGTTGGCACAGATATTTAAAAATCTTTGAGGGTATATGCTGGTGGAAGACTATTCTGCTAGTCAGTTTTCACTAAAGTTTTCTATTGAGTGAATCTAATTTAAAAGATACACCAGCACACGCACACACACCAGGCAACCGGGGGGGTGAAAGTAACGTTTGATTCCTGTCTTCATCTGTCCAACAACAGCTTAGAAACTGACGTCACAGAGCTCTTTACCATTTATTTGCCTGTAAAAACAAAATCTGAATGTCATTACTTCCCTATAGGGAAACAACTGCAGTTATGCTAACAAATGGTGGCCTGGTATAAATTATTCTTATTTGCTGTGAAATATAACATTGTGGAGCGGTATAGCTTTTTTAATTCTTAGTGGCAATGAATAAATGAATTTAACTGTATAGTTGTGGTTTAGAGAGAGCAGGAATTCAAGATGCAATTTTCAATAAAGTGTTTATATCCAATAAAAAACAGAATGGGAAAAACTCTGCCCTTTACAGTGGAACTCCTTATACATGCCAGTTTTGCTCACAATAATAGTTTGATCAGTTTAAGAGCTCCTATTTTATATATGTTCCTTACCAGATAAGCTAAATAACATTCAAGAAGATTTTCAAGGGGTATTTTCCTGGATTGGAAAATACTACAAATTTTTCTATGAAAAGCATAGTTTTAATTATGAAGTTTGCAATGCAGTGCATAGATGCTCTTACATACATTACCATACACGCTGATTTGATCTATAAATATGTCTGTTTAATAGTATACATTGCTTTTAAGATTTACCGTCCGTAGAAGCCATGCGAAAGCTAAAATATATATTTTGACCCCTGAGAGGGCTGCATTGCAGAATCCAACAATGCTGTAACTCCTTTCATACCTTTTTGTTTTCAATAAAAACATGAGCAGTAATAACATTGAAGATATTTTATGACTTTTGTTTATTTACACCGTTTCATCAGATTTTGTAAAGATTGTAATAGCAGTGACACATTTTTTTTTAATTGTATCTTTGCGCTCACATGTTTTATCATGTGTTGCAGGAATAAACTCTGTTTATAGGTTTAGTATGTTTTGTGTGTGTATGTGCTTATATGTGTATATATAAAACACACAGAGAAAGTCCAGTACTCACTTGCAAGCTCTCAGTTAAGATTAAAAGCAAAACTGGAAGAGTTAGTTACCGCATATGGCTAAATGGGACAAGCCCAGGTACCACGTCAAAGTCCCTAATACAGCCCTACAAATGAAAGCTCTCAATCAAACAAACTGGGAACAAGTCGAGAGTGCACAGACTAATGTAATCACGATAGACATATACAAAACACGGAAGGGGACTGCACTCTGACTGTACTGGGTATACATCCTATGACCCTGCAACATGCTCAGCCCTGGGTGCTCACTGGCACTCACAGGAAGCTGTGCTGTTCCCAGAGTCACAGGCAGTTAACCCCAGACAGGTCTGGGTGCAAGGCCATAGGGCAAATTACACAACAAATTAATACAACACACAGAGAAAGTCCAGCACTCACAAGCACTCGGCTAAGAATAAAAGCAAAACTGGAAGAGTTAGTTACCGCATCTGGCCAAATGGGATAAGCCCAGGTACCACATCATGTAATGTGTGTGTGTATGTGTGTATATATATATATATATATATATATATATATATATAAGATATTATGTTTTTATCTAAAAATTATAGGCTTCTATGTTCTTCTAATTAGCTGCATATCTAAAGTTCTCAAACAATTCCCCCCCCCCCCCCCCCTGTTTTGATGTTTTTAATAGAGACATATAATTACAGCATTGCATAATTACCAGAGTACATGTTTGTTACAATTATCCATACTAAGGATATCTTCTTTGGCAGAGGCTGCTATTGAGATACTTACTTCCAATTTATATAACCTTGAGTGCTTTAAAAGGAATCTTTAGAAATAGGTACTGGAAACTGAATAGCTTAAGTACAATGATTTAGGAGGGTAATTATGACTGTTTGTTAAAAAATATATATATATATATATATATTTTAGAATACTTCACTTATTAAAAGAACACGAACGTCTAATATTTTTATACAATGCTTAGATTTAAAATGTTGTTTTTTTTCCCTATAAGATTTTAACATTTAAATGTGAATTGAAAATAACAAAAATCCAATAAATAGATCGCTGGTTTTCAAACTGGTCCTCAGGCCTCCCCAACAGGCCAGATTTTCAGGATTACCTTGGTTGAGAGCAGGTAAATAACCATGTTTATTAGTCAGCTTATTATTTCACTTGTGCTCCAGTTCAGAAATCCTCAAAATGTTGCCTTTTAGGGAGGACAGGTTTTGCAACCAGTGCAATAGATACAATTTATATGAAGATTGATTGATTATTAAATTTAAATGGACAACTATGCTCAGCTCCACTGTTTCCTATCTATATTTGTTATCAATATAAATCTAGTAATATTATTAAGGAATTTTAAAATATATTAAACTATCCACACAAAAAAATAAGTAATTTACCTCTAATAATGCACAATTTGCAGACTGCCCCCTTATTTCCGTTCTTCTAAGGCTTCAATACAAGGTAATCGGAGAGGTAAAAAGTATATTAATATAACTGTGTTGGTTATGAAAAACTGGGGAATGGGTAATGAAGGGATTATCTATTGGCTAGATTACGAGTTGTGCGTTAGGCTTAAAAAACAGCGTTGGCCGGTCCCAACGCTGCTTTTTAACGCTCGCTGGTATTAAGAGTCTAACTTAAATATAATTAAAATAAATATAAATAAAATAACTATCATTAACTAAATTATTCCTGTTTAAAACAAAATACTTACCTGTAAAATAAACCCTAAACTAGCTACAATATAACTAATAGTTACATTGTAGCTATCTTAGGTTTTATTTTTATTTTACAGGCAAGTTTGTATTTATTTTAACTAGGTAAATAGTTATTAAATAGTTATTAACTATTTAATAACTACCTAGCTAAAATAAATACAAAGTTACCTGTAAAATAAAACCTAACCTAAGTTACAATTACACCTAACACTACACTATAATTAAATTAATTCCCCAAATTAAATACAATGAAGTACAAAAAAAACAAACACTAAATTACAGAAAATCTAATCCCTCTAACAAAATAAAAAAGCCTCCCCAAAATAAAAAAAAGCCCTACCCTACACTAAATTACAAATAGCCCTTAAAAGGGCCTTTTGCGGGGCATTGCCCCAAAGTAATCGGCTCTTTTACCTATAAAAAAAAAATGCAACCCCCCCAACATTAACACCCACACAGCCAACCCTACTCTAAAACCCACCCAATACCCCCTTAAAAACCTAACACTAACCCCTTAAAGATCACCTTACCAGGAGAAGTCTTGTCCTGGCTTCGTTGAGGACTTCTGCCCAGTTGGGTGAAGTCTTCATCCAAGCCAGGCGAAGTGGTCCTCCAGACGGGCAGAAGTCTTCATCCAGACGGCATCTTCTATCTTCATCCATCTGGCGCGGAGCAGGTCCATCTTCAAGACACTTACCTTTTAAGTGACGTCATCCAAGATGGCATCCCTTCAATTCCAATTGGCTGATAGAATTCTATCAGCCAATCAGAATTAAGGTAGAAAAAATCCTATTGGCTGATGCAGTCAGCCAATAGGATTGAAGTTCAATAATATTGGCTGATCCAATCAGCCAATAGGATTGAACTCGCATTCTATTGATGAAGATAGAAGATGCCGTCTGGATGAAGACTTCTGCTCATCTTGAGGACTACTTCGGTTGGGTGAAGACTTTTCCCAGTAAGGTGATATTCAAGGGGTTAGTGTTAGGTTTTTTTAAGGGGGTATTGGGTGGGTTTTAGAGTAGGGTTGGTTGTGTGGGTGGTGGGTTTTAATGTTGGGGGGATTTGTAATTTTTTTTACAGGTAAAAGAGCTGATTACTTTTGGGCAATGCCCCGCAAAAGGCCCTTTTAAGGGCTATTTGTAATTTAGTGTAGGGTAGGGATTTTTTTATTTTGGGGGGGGGCTTTTTTATTTTGTTAGGGGGATTAGATTAGGTGTAATTAGTTTAAAAACATTGTAATTTGTTTATTATTTTCTGTAATTTAGTGGGTTTTTTTGTACTTTAGATAATTTTATTTAATTGTGTTTAGTTTAGGGAATTAATTTAATTATAGTGTAGTGTTAGGTGTAATTGTAACTTAGGTTAGGTTTTATTTTACAGGTACTTTTGTATTTATTTTAGCTAGGTAGTTTATTAAATCGTTAATAACAATTTAGTAACTATTCTACCTAGTTAAAATAAATACAAACTTGCCTGTAAAATAAAAATAAAACCTAAACCAGATACAATTTTATTTTATAATTTCTTTTATAGGTAAGTATTTAGTTTTAAATAGGAATAATTTAGTTAATTATAGTAATTTTTAAGTTAGGGGGTGTTAGGGTTAGACTTAGGTTTAGGGATTAATAAATTTAGAATAGTGGCGGCAACGTTGGGGGCGGCAGATTAGGGGTTAATAAATGTAGGTAGGTGGCGGCGATGTTAGGGCCGGCAGATTAGGGGTTAATAATATTTAACTAATGTTTGCGAGGCGTGAGTGCGGCGGTTTAGGGGTTAATATGTTTATTATAGTGGTGGCGACGTTGGGGGCAGCAGATTAGGGGTTAATAAATGTAGGTAGGTGGCGGAGCCATGGGGGGTGGCAGATTAGGGGTTAATAAATATAATGTAGGCGTCGGCGATGTTGGGGGCAGCAGATTAGGGGTTCATACTGTAAGTATAATGTAGGTGGCGGTGGTGTCCGGAGCGGCAGATTAGGGGTTAATAATTATAATATAGGTGTCGGCGATGTCGGGGGCGGCAGATTAGGGGTTAATAAGTGTAAGATTAGGGGTGTTTAGACTCAGGGTTCATATTAGGGTACTAGGTGTAGACGTAACTTTTGTTTCACCATAGGAATCAATGGGGCTGCGTTAAGGAGCTTTACACTGCTTTTTGGCAGGTGTTAGACTTTTTTCAGCCGGCTCTCCCCGTTGATTCCTATGGGGAAATCGTGCATGAGCATTTTACACCAGCTCACCGCTAACGTAGGCAGCGCTGGTATTGGAGTGCGGTAAGGAGCAGATTTTTGCTCAACGCTCACTTCTTGTCTGGGTTGTAAAAATCCATAATTCCAGCGCTGTCTGTAAGTGAGCGGTGAGCATAATCTGCTTGTTAGCACCGCACAGCTCAAAACGAAAAACTTGTAATCTAGCCGTATCTTTTTAAAGAATAAAAATTCTGGATTAGACTATCCCTTTAAGTAAATCACTGACTGAATTATTAAATAAAGCTGGGCTTTTGCCCTACTAATACTCTAAAGTATGGATTTGGACGTAGATCATTACAGATATTTTAGGTAATTAAGGTTGATTTTTCTACAAATCCAGATAATTTGGTATCTAGTAATACTGAAATGAATGCTTGTTTAAAGCTAAGTAACTTTGACCTATATTCAAAATCAGATTTTATACCACCAACTAATTATCATCTAAAAATATTAGTGAGTTAAGGCATAAAATCAAAACACAAAAGTTTTTTTTTAATTATAATTTAACTCAAGATGAGCAACGTTAAAATGATCCTGAAATAATAACAAAACCAGCCGATATATTGATTATCTAACAGAAATTAAGTGAGGTAAATGTATATGATAAATTAGAAAATAATCTATTAAATGAGATTAAAATTTTGATCAATGAAATTGTGAATAGAGCCTATGGCAAGAATATAATTGATAAAACAATTAAATAATTTGATTTAAAAATAAGTGCATTACTCCAGTAACAGATGTATTACCAAAAATCCACAAATATTTAAGACACCCTCAATGTTGTTCAATTGTTGCTAGTGTGGATTCAGTTTTTCAAATATAACTATATTCCTTGATACATTTCTGAAACCAATTGTAACAAAATTACCTTCTTTTCTTGAAGATTCCACTCAGTGAAATAATAAATTAAAACAACTAGAATTATGAGATGAAAAATTTATACTAGTCACTTTAGATGTTAATTTATATTCCGCCATACCACACTTGGGAGGATTAGACGTGGTGAAAAAGTAATTGGATACATTGGAAAGGTATAAAAATTAAAAAAATATGATTTCTCTTGTAAGGTGTATCCAGTCCACGGATCATCCATTACTTGTGGGATATTCTCCTTCCCAACAGGAAGTTGCAAGAGGACACCCACAGCAGAGCTTCTATATAGCTCCTCCCCTAACTGCCATATCCAGTCATTCTCTTGCAACTCTCAACAAAGATGGAGGTAGTAAGAGGAGAGTGGTAAAATATAGTTAGTTTTTTCTTCAATCAAAAGTTTGTTGTTTTCAAATAGTACCGGAGTTGTACTATTTTATCTCAGGCAGTATTTAGAAGAAGAATCTGCCTGCGTTTTCTATGATCTTAGCAGCTTGTAACTAAGATCCACTGCTGTTCTCACATATGTCTGAGGAGTGAGGTAACTTCAGAGGGAGAATGGTGTGCAGGTTATCCTGCTATAAGGTATGTGGAGTTTTAAGTTTTTCTAGGGACTAGAAAATGCTGCTGATACCGGATTAATGTAAGTTAAGCCTAAATACAGTGATTTAATAGCGACTTGTATCATGCTTACTATCAGAGATATATACTCTTATAAAATGGCAATATAAAATGTTTGCTGGCATGTTTAATCGTTTTTAAATATGCTTTGGTGATAAAACTCTATTGGGGCCTAATTTTTTCCACATTGCTGGCTTGATTTTTGCCTAGAAACAGTTTCCTGAGGCTTTCCACTGTTGTAGTATGAGTGGGAGGGGCCTATTTTAGAGCTTTTTTTGCGCAGTTAAAATTACAGACAGACACATTCAGCTTCCCTCAGCAGTCCCCTGCATGCTATAGGACATCTCTGAAGGGCTCTAAAGGCTTCAAAAGTCGTTTATTGAGGAAGGTAGGGCCACAGTAGAGCTGTGGCAGTTGTTGTGACTGTTTAAAATACGTTTATTTTGTTTTTTTGATCCGTTTTTTGCATTAAGGGGTTAATCATCCATTTGCAAGTGGGTGCAATGCTCTGCTAACCTATTGCATACACTGTAAAAATTTCGTTTTTATTTACTGCCTTTTTTTACTGTTTTTCAAATTTTGACAAAATTTGTTTCTCTTAGAGGCACAGTACCGTTTCTCCAACATTGGTGTGTCCGGTCCACGGCGTCATCCATAACTTGTGGGAATATTCTCTTCCCCAACAGGAAATGGCAAAGAGCACAGCAAAAGCTGTCCATATAGTCCCTCCTAGGCTCCGCCCACCCCAGTCATTCTCTTTGCCGTTGCACAGGCAACATCTCCACGGAGATGGTGAAGAGTATGTGGTGATTAGTTGTAGTTTTTTATTCTACTATAAAGAGTTTGTTATTTTAAAATAGTGCTGGTATGTACTATTTACTCTGAAACAGAAAAGGATGAAGAGTTCTGTTTGTGAGAGGAATATGATTTTAGCAGCAGTAACTAAAATCGTTTGCTGTTTCCACATAGGACTGTTGAGATGAAATAACTTCAGTTGGGGGAAACAGTTAGCAGACTTTTCTGCTTAAGGTATGACTAGCCATTTTTCTAACAAGACTGTGTAATGCTGGAAGGCTGTCATTCCCCTCATGGGGACCGGTAAGCCATTTTCTTAATCAAACAGAATAAAGGGCTTAATGTGGGCTATAAAACTGGTAGACATTTTTATGGGCAAGATCGATTGCTTTATTTGGGCCTTTTATAAAGATTGATGTTGATATTCACACTTATAAAATTTGGGGAACGTTTTTTAACGTCAGGCACTGGTTTAGACACCTTTTCAGTCAGGAAGGGCCTTCCCTGTAGTAGGCTGAGCCTCATTTTCGCGCCATTACTGCGCAGTTTCTTTTGAGAGCAGGACATGCAGCTGCATGTGTGTGGGTCTGAAAGTATTTGAAAAGGTTCCTAGAAGGCTTCATTTGGTATCGTATACCCCCTGGGTTTGGTAAAGTCGCAGCAAAGGCTGTAGCTGGGACTGTAGAGGGGTTAAAACTGTAACCGGCTCCGGTTTCTTCATTTTAAGGGTTAAAGGTCTCAAATTTAGGGTGCAATGCTTTGAATGCTTTAAGACACTGTGGTGAAAATTCGGTTAAATTTGAACAATTCCTTCATAGTTTTTCACATATTCAGTAATAAAGTGTGCACTGTTTAAAATTTAAAGAGACAGTAACGGTTTTGTTTAAAAACGTTTTTTGTACTTTATTGACAAGTTTAAGCCTGTTTAACATGTCTGTGCCTTCAGATAAGCTATGTTCTGTATGTATGGAAGCCAATGTGTCTCCCCCTTCAAAATTGTGTGATAATTGTGCCATAGCGTCCAAACAAAGTAAGGACAGTACTGCCACAGATAGTAAAGTTGCCCAAGATGATTCATCAGATGAAGGGAGTAGACATAGTTCTACATCATCTCCTTCTGTGTCTACACCAGTTTTGCCCACACAGGAGGCCCCTAGTACTTCTAGCGCGCCAATGCTTATTACTATGCAACAATTGACGGCAGTAATGGATAACTCTATAGCAAATATTTTATCCAAAATGCCTGCATATCAGAGAAAGCACGATTGCTCTGTTTTAAACACTGTAGAGCAGGAGGGCGCTGATGATAATTGCTCTGTCATACCCTCACACCAATCTGAAGGGGCCGTGAGGGAGGTTTTGTCAGATGGGGAAATTTCAGATTCAGGTAGAATTTCTCAACAGGCAGAACCTGATGTTGTGACATTTAAATTTAAATTAGAGCATCTCCGCGCACTGCTTAAGGAGGTGCTATCTACTCTGGATGATTGTGACAACCTGGTCATTCCAGAAAAATTGTGCAAGATGGACAAGTTCCTAGAGGTTCCGGTGCACCCCGACGCTTTTCCTATACCCAAGCGGGTGGCGGACATAGTGAATAAGGAGTGGGAGAAGCCCGGCATACCTTTTGTTCCCCCTCCTATATTTAAGAAATTATTTCCTATGGTCGACCCCGGAAAGGACTTATGGCAGACAGTCCCTAAGGTCGAGGGGGCAGTTTCTACACTAGCCAAGCGCACTACTATTCCAATCGAGGATAATTGTGCTTTCAAAGATCCTATGGATAAAAAATTGGAGGGTTTGCTTAAAAAGATATTTGTACAGCAAGGTTACCTCCTGCAACCTATTTCGTGCATTATTCCTGTCACTACAGCAGCGTGGTTCTGGTTCGAGGAACTAGAAAAGTCGCTCAGTAGAGAGACTCCGTATGAGGAGGTTATGGACAGAATTCACGCACTTAAGTTAGCTAATTCCTTTATTTTAGATGCCGCTTTGCAGTTAGCTAGATTAGCTGCGAAAAATTCAGGGTTTGCAATTGTGGCGCGCAGAGCGCTCTGGCTAAAGTCTTGGTCAGCGGATGTATCTTCCAAGACAAAATTGCTTAATATCCCTTTCAAGGGTAAAACCCTTTTTGGGCCAGAATTGAAAGAGATTATCTCAGACATCACTGGGGGTAAGGGCCACGCCCTCCCACAAGATAGGCCTTTCAAGGCCAAGAATAAGTCTAATTTTCATTCCTTTCGCAATTTCAGGAACGGACTGGCCTCCAACTCTGCAGCCTCTAGACAAGAGGGTAATGCTACGAAAACCAAACCAGCTTGAAAACCAATGCAAGGCTGGAACAAGGGTAAGCAGGCCAAGAAACCTGCTGCTGCTAACAAGACAGCATGAAGGAGTAGCCCCCGATCCGGGACCGGATCTAGTAGGGGGCAGACTCTCTCTCTTCGCTCAGGCTTGGGCAAGAGATGTTCAGGATCCCTGGGCACTAGAAATAGTTTCTCAGGGTTATCTTCTGGAATTCAAGGAACTACCCCCAAGGGGAAGGTTCCACATGTCTCACTTATCCTCAAACCAAATAAAGAGACAGGCATTCTTACATTGTGTAGAAGACCTGTTAAAAATGGGATACACCCAGTTCCAACCGTGGAACAAGGAATGGGGTTTTACTCAAATCTGTTTGTGGTTCCCAAAAAAGAGGGAACTTTCAGACCAATTCTAGATTTAAAGTTCCTAAACAAATTTCTCAGAGTGCCATCGTTCAAAATGGAAACCATTCGAACGATTTTACCTACAATCCAGGAGGGTCAATTTATGACTACCTTGGATCTAAAGGATGCGTATCTACATATTCCTATCCACAAAGATCATCATCAGTTCCTAAGGTTCGCCTTTCTGGACAAACATTACCAGTTTGTGGCTCTCCCATTCGGGCTAGCCACTGCTCCAAGGATTTTCACAAAGGTACTCGGGTCCCTTCTAGCGGTTCTAAGACCAAGGGGCATTGCAGTGGCACCTTACTTGGACGACATTCTGATACAAGCGTCGTCTCTTTCAAAGGCAAAGGCTCACACAGACATCGTTCTGGCCTTTCTCAGATCTCACGGATGGAAAGTGAACATAGAAAAAAGTTCCCTGTCTCCGTCGACAAGAGTTCCTTTCTTGGGGACAATAATAGATTCTTTGGAAATGAAGATTTTCCTGACAGATGTCAGAAAGTCGAAATTTCTAAACGCTTGTCAAGTTCTTCACTCTGTTCCACGACCTTCCATAGCTCAGTGCATGGAAGTAGTAGGGTTGATGGTTGCAGCAATGGACATAGTTCCTTTTGCGCGAATTCATCTAAGACCATTACAACTGTGCATGCTGAAACAGTGGAATGGGGACTATACAGACTTGTCTCCAGTGATTCAAGTAGATCAGAAGACCAGAGACTCACTCCGTTGGTGGCTAACCCAGGATCACCTGTCCCAGGGAATGAGCTTCCGCAGACCAGAGTGGGTCATCGTCACGACCGACGCCAGTCTAGTGGGCTGGGGCGCGGTCTGGGACTCCCTGAAAGCTCAGGGTCTATGGTCTCGGGAAGAGTCTCTTCTCCCGATAAACATTCTGGAACTGAGAGCGATATTCAATACTCTCAGGGCTTGGCCTCAACTAGCAAAGGCCAGATTCATAAGATTCCAATCAGACAACATGACGACTGTTGCTTACATCAACCATCAGGGGGGAACAAGGAGTTCCCTGGCGATGAGAGAAGTGACCAAAATCATAAAATGGGCGGAGGATCACTCCTGCCACCTATCTGCGATCCACATCCCAGGAGTGGAAAACTGGGAGGCGGATTATCTGAGTCGTCAGACATTCCATCCGGGGGAGTGGGAACTCCACCCGGAGATATTTGCCCAGTTGACTCAATTATGGGGCATTCCAGACATGGATCTGATGGCGTCTGGTCAGAACTTCAAGGTTCCTTGCTACGGGTCCAGATCCAGGGATCCCAAGGCGACTCTAGTGGATGCATTAGTAGCGCTTTGGACCTTCAACCTAGCTTATGTATTTCCACCGTTTCCTCTCATTCCCAGGCTGGTAGCCAGGATCAAGCAGGAGAGGGCCTCAGTGATCTTGATAGCTCTGCCACGCAGGACTTGGTATGCAGACCTGGTGAATATGTCATCGGCTCCACCATGGAAGCTACCTTTGAGACAGGATCTTCTAGTACAGGGTCCATTCGAACATCCAAATCTAACGGCTTGGAAATTGAACGCTTGATTTTATCTAAGCGTGGGTTTTCGGATTCTGTAATAGATACTCTGGTACAAGCCAGAAAACCTGTGACTAGAAAAATTTACCATAAAATATGGAAAAGATACATCTGTTGGTGTGAATCCAAGGGATTCTCATGGAGTAAGATCAAAATTCCTAGGAACCTTTCCTTTCTCCAAGAAGGTTTGGATAAAGGATTATCAGCGAGTTCTCTAACGGGACAGATTTCTGCTTTATCTGTCTTGTTACACAAACGATTGGCAGCTGTGCCTGATGTTCAAGCTTTTGTTCAGGCTTTGGTCAGGATCAAGCCTGTTTACAGACCTTTGACTCCTCCCTGGAGTCTGAATTTAGTTCTTTCAGTTCTTCAAGGGGTTCCGTTTGAACCTCTACATTCCATAGATATCAAGATGTTATCTTGGAAAGTTCTGTTTTTGGTTGCTATTTCTTCTGCTAGAAGAGTTTCTGAGTTATCTGCTCTGCAGTGTAATCCGCCCTATCTGGTGTTCCATTCAGATAAGGTTGTTTTACGTACTAAACCTGGTTTCCTTCCAAAGGTTGTTTCCAACAAGAATATTAACCAGGAAATAGTTGTGCCTTCTTTGTGTGCGAATCCAGTTTCAAAGAAGGAACGTTTGTTACACAATTTAGATGTAGTTCGTGCTTTAAAGTTCTGTTTAGAAGCAACAAAGGATTTCAGACAAACGTCTTCTCTGTTTGTTGTTTATTCTGGCAAGAGGAGAGGTCAAAAAGCTACTGCTACCTCTCTTTCCTTTTGGCTGAAAAGCATCATCCGATTGGCTTACGAGACTGCCGGACGGCAGCCTCCTGAACGCATCACAGCTCACTCTACTAGGGCTGTGGCTTCCACATGGGCCTTCAAGAACGAGGCTTCTGTTGATCAGATATGTAAGGCAGCGACTTGGTCTTCCCTGCACACTTTTGCCAAATTCTACAAATTTGATACTTTTGCTTCTTCAGAGGCTATTTTTGGGAGAAAGGTTTTGCAAGCCGTGGTGCCTTCTGTTTAGGTAACCTGATTGGCTCCCTCCCTTCATCCGTGTCCTAAAGCTTTGGTATTGGTTCCCACAAGTTATGGATGACGATGTGGACCGGACACACCAATGTTGGAGAAAACAGAATTTATGCTTACCTGATAAATTACTTTCTCCAACGGTGTGTCCGGTCCACGGCCCGCCCTGGTTTTTTTAATCAGGTTTGATGAATTTCTTTCTTTAACTACAGTCACCACGGCACCTTATGGTTTCTCCTATTTTTTCTCCTGTCCGTCGGTCGAATGACTGGGGTGGGCGGAGCCTAGGAGGGACTATATGGACAGCTTTTGCTGTGCTCTTTGCCATTTCCTGTTGGGGAAGAGAATATTCCCACAAGTTATGGATGACGCCGTGGACCGGACACACCGTTGGAGAAAGTAATTTATCAGGTAAGCATAAATTCTGTTTTTTTTTATATATGCTTGTTAACTTGATTTAAAGTGTTTTCCAAGCTTGCTAGTCTCATTGCTAGTCTGTACAAACATGTCTGACATAGAGGAAACTCCTTGTTCATTATGTTTAAAAGCCATGGTGGAACCCCATATGAGAATGTGTACTAAACGTATTGATTTCACTTTAAACAATAAAGATCAACTTTTGTGTTTAAAAAATTTATCACCAGAGGATTCTGACGAGGGGGAAGTTATGCCGACTAACTCTCCCCACGTGTCAGACCATTTGACTCCCGCTCAAGGGACACACGCTCAAATGGCGCCAAGTACATCAAGGACGCCCATAGCGATTACTTTACAAGACATGGCGGCAGTCATGGATAATACACTGTCAGCGGTATTAGCCAGGCTGCCTGAATTTAAAGGAAAGCGAGATAGCTCTGGTGTTAGGCGTAATACAGAGCATACAGACGCTTTAAGGTCCATGTCTGATACTGCCTCACAATATGCAGAAGCTGAGGAAGGAGAGCTTCAGTCTGTGGGTGATATCTCTGACTCAGGGAAACCTGATTCTGATATTTCTACTTTTAAATTTAAGCTTGAGAACCTCTGTGTACTGCTTAGGGAGGTTTTAGCTGCTCTGAATGACTGTGACACAATTGCCGTGCCAGAGAAATTGTGTAGACTGGATAAATACTTTGCAGTGCCGTTGTGTACTGAGGTTTTTCCAATACCTAAAAGGTTTACAGAAATTATTAATAAAGAGTGGGATAGACCCGGTGTGCTGTTTTCCCCCCTCCTATTTTTAGAAAAATGTTTCCCATAGACGCCACCACACGGAACTTATGGCAGACGGTCCCTAAGGTGGAGGGATCAGTTTCTACTTTAGCAAAGCGTACTACTATCCCTGTCGAGGACAGTTGTGCTTTTTCAGATCCTATGGATAAAAAATTAGAGGGTTACCTTAAGAAAATGTTTATTCAACAAGGTTTTATCCTGCAGCCCCTTGCATGCATTGCTCCTGTCACTGCTGCTGCAGCGTTCTGGTTTGAGTCTCTGTAAGAGGCTTTACAGGCAACGACTCCATTGGATGACATATTTAACAAGCTTAGAGCACTTAAGCTAGCTAATGCTTTTGTTTCTGATGCCATTGTTCATTTGACTAAACTAACGGCTAAGAATTCTGGATTTGCCATCCAGGCGCGCAGGGCGCTATGGCTTAAATCTTGGTCAGCTGACGTGACTTCAAAGTCTAAATTACTTAACATTCCCTTCAAGGGACAGACCCTATTCGGGCCTGGTTTGAAGGAAATTATTGCTGACATTACTGGAGGTAAAGGTCATGCCCTTCCTCAGGACAGGTCCAAATCAAGGGCCAAACAGTCTAATTTTCGTGCCTTTTCGAAACTTCAAGGCAAGTGCAGCATCAACTTCCTCTGCTACAAAACAAGAGGGAACTTTTGCTCAGTCCAAGACGGCCTGGAAACCTAACCAGTCCTGGAACAAAGGCAAGCAGGCCAAAAAGCCTGCTGCTGCCTCTAAGACAGCATGAAGGAACGGCCCCCTACCCAGTAACGGATCTAGTAGGGGGCAGACTTTCTCTCCGCCCAGGAGTGGGCAAGAGATGTTCAGGATCCCTGGGCGTTGGAGATTATATCTCAGGGGTATCTTCTGGACCTCAAGGCTTCCCCTCCACAAGGGAGATTACCTTCACATTCCAATACACAAAGATCATCATCGGTTCCTAAGGTTTGCCTTTCTGGACAGGCATTACCAGTTTGTGGCTCTTCCCTTCGGGTTAGCTACAGCCCCAAGAATTTTTACAAAGGTTCTGGGGTCGCTTCTGGCGGTCCTAAGGCCGCGGGGCATAGCAGTGGCCCCTTATCTAGATGACATCCTGATACAGACGTCAAACTTCCAAATGAAAATTTACCTGACGGAGTCCAGGTTATCAAAACTTCTAAATTCTTGCCGTGTTCTCCATTCTATTCCGCGCCCTTCGGTGGCTCAGTGCATGGAAGTAATTGGCTTAATGGTAGCGGCAATGGACATAGTACCGTTTGCGCGCCTACATCTCAGACCGCTGCAACTATGCATGCTCAGTCAGTGGAATGGGGATTACACAGATTTGTCCCCTCTAATAAATTTGGATCAAGAGACCAGAGATTCTCTTCTCTGGTGGCTATCTCGGGTCCATCTGTCCAAAGGTATGACCTTTCACAGGCCAGATTGGACAATTGTAACGACAGATGCCAGCCTTCTAGGTTGGGGTGTAGTCTGGAACTCCCTGAAGGCTCAGGGATCGTGGAAATTGAGGGCAATATTCAATGCTCTTCAAGTCTGGCCTCAGTTGATCAGATTTCAGTCGGACAACATCACGACTGTGGCTTACATCAACCATCAAGGGGGAACAAGGAGTTCCCTAGCGATGTTAGAAGTCTCCAAAATAATTCGCTGGGCAGAGAGACACTCTTGCCACCTATCAGTGATCCATATCCCAGGTGTAGAGAACTGGGAGGCGGATTTTCTAAGTCGTCAGACTTTTCATCCGGGGGAGTGGGAACTCCATCCGGAGGTGTTTGCTCAATTGATTCATCGTTGGGGCAAACCAGAACTGGATTTCATGGCGTCTCGCCAGAACGTCAAGCATCCTTATTATGGATTCAGGTCCAGAGACCTGGAAGCGACGCTGATAGATGCTCTAGCAGCGCCTTGGTCTTTCTACCTGGCTTACGTGTTTCCACCGTTTCCTCTGCTCCCTCGACTGATTGCCAAAATCAAGCAGGAGAGAGCATCGGTGATCTTGATAGCGCCTGCGTGGCCACGCAGGACCTGGTATGCAGACCTAGTGGGCATGTCATCCTTTCCACCTTGGACTCTGCCTTTGAGACGAGACCTTCTACTACAAGGTCCTTTCAATCATCCAAATCTAATTTCTCTGAGACTGACTGCATGGAGATTGAACGCTTGATTTTATCAAAGCTTGGCTTCTCCGAGTCAGTCATTGATACCTTAATACAGGCACGAAAGCCTGTCACCAGGAAAATCTACCATAAGATATGGCGTAAATATCTTTATTGGTGTGAATCCAAAAGTTACTCATGGAGTAAGGTTAGGATTCCCAGGATATTATCTTTTCTCCAAGAGGGTTTGGAAAAAGGATTATCAGCTAGTTCTTTGAAGGGACAGATTTCTGCACTGTCTATTCTTTTGCACAAGCGTCTGGCGGATGTTCCAGACATTCAGGCATTTTCGTCAGGCGTTGGCTAGAATCAAGCCTGTGTTTAAACCTGTTGCTCCCCCATGGAGCTTAAATTTGGTTCTTAAAGTTCTTCAAGGGGTTCCGTTTGAACCTCTTCATTCCATAGATATCAAACTTTTATCTTGGAAAGTTATTTTTTTGATGGCTATTTCCTCAGCTCGTAGAGTTTCCTAGTTATCTACTTTACAATGTGATTCTCCTTATCTGATCTTCCATACAGATAAGGTAGTTCTGCGTACAAAACCTGGGTTTTTGCCTAAGGTGGTATCTACTAAGAATGTCAATCAAGAGATTGTTGTTCCATCATTGTGTCCTAATCCTTCTTCAAAGAAGGAACGTCTTTTACATAATCTGGACGTGGTTCGTACTTTAAAGTTTTACTTACAAGCTACTAAAGATTTTCATCAAACATCTGCTTTGTTTGTGGTTTACTCTGGACAAAGGAGAGGTCAAAAGGCTTTGGCAACCTCTCTTTCTTTTTGGATAAGAAGCATAATCCGCTTAGACTATGAGACTGCTGGACAGCAGCCTCCTGAAAGGATTACAGCTCATTCTACTAGAGCTGTGGCTTCCACTTGAGCCTTTAAAAATGAGGCTTCTGTTGAACAGATTTGCAAGGCGGCAACTTGGTCTTCGCTTCATACTTTTTCCAAATTCTACAAATTTGATACTTTTGCTTCTTCGGAGGCTATTTTTGGGAGAAAGGTTTTACAGGCAGTGGTACCTTCGGTCGAATGACTGGATATGACAGTTAGGGGAGGAGCTATATAGCAGCTCTGCTGTGGGTGTCCTCTTGCAAATTCCTGTTGGGAAGGAGAATATCCTACAAGCATAAATTGTGTTTTTTTAGAATTGTTGGTTCTGGTGTTCTATAATAATAATTATTTTATGTTTGAGGATACTTATTATATTCAATGGAGGGTCACCGCTATGGGTGCAAATATGGCACCATCATACGGTGGCATTTATATGGGAACATATAAAGAAATGCATGCATATACTAATAATTTGTTCCAGCAATTTTGAGCACAAACGTTTACTTTCAATTTGTAATAATGCCTTTGTTAAAACTGAGATACTCACTGCAGTCTGCCACTAACTGGAAGCTACAGAAAGTGGTACAGACTAGAATTTATATATTACTGTAACTGTATAACCAATGGTGAAATTCAAATTGTTGCTTTCCTGGTAATTTTTAAAACAGGATGTATTTTTAAATATTTGATTTAAATCTAGTAAATTATTGAATTGACTCAAATTATTTCATATTACCAGTTATATAGATGTTCAAGGTTTACTAAGTTTTGTATATAAACAAACTGCCATATGTGTGCGTGTGCATGCGATTTTGAACAACTTTCCAATTTATTTCCATTAACAAAATGTGTATAGTATTTTTATATTTACACTTTTTGAGGCACCAGCTCCTACTGAGCATGTGCAAGAATTTGCATAATATTTGTATATGTATTTGTGATTGGCTGATGACTGTCACATGATACTGGGGGAGTGGAAATAAATATAACTGACATTTTTCAAAACAAAAAACTACTACTCATTTGAAGTTCATACTATGCATTTGTTGATTATGCAAATATACTGTATTTACTGCTACTTTAAGTTCAAAATTCAGTTTCTATGCAATATAACTGTTGTTTTCCCACTGCTCCCATAGAAGCTGTAGTACATACTGTTGAATACAAAACTATGACCCAGGAACATTATACACAGTGATTGTTTGACCAGTGCAGACGGTCATATCTTCCCTAACTTGCCACAGCAAAGGAGATAAGATACACTTATTCTAAACCAGGGTTTGACAAAACCAGGTGGCAGGGAGATACTTGCACCCTTAAATTAGGTCTCTAAGACACCACTAGCTGCATCTAAAAGTTAGCTTTGTGTGGCTGGATCCTTTCTATCCCTTGCTGGGGTGAAATAAATATCAAATTATTATTGGGTTTATTATATAATGTGTTTGTGTAATATATGTATGTTTGAGTATATACAGTACATATCTTTGTAATAATATACTATATGTATGAGATTGTTTTATGTGAGTATTCTATAACATATTTCATTTGAATTTTTAAGTTGGCTCCCAGATTTTAAATAAAAGAAATGTTTAGTTTGAAATGTTTTAAAATATTTAGGGCCAGAGCACAAGTGGAGTGGTATTTAGCGCTCCCAGTCTCACGCTAACTCTGCTAGAATTAAGGTTTTTGTGTGCAACAGGTAGCGCTCGTATTAAAAGTTGGAAGTAAAAAGTTTTCGCTTACCCGATGTGCGCAAAAAGCTGAGCTTAGAATATCGAGATATACATGTCTAAATATGTATATGTGTAATGGGTCGAGGCTGTGTTACAGCCCTTGGTAAAGAATCTTAAAGGGACAGTCAACACCAGAATTTTTGTTGTTTTAAAAGATAGATAATCCCTTTATTACCAATTCCCCAGTTTTGCATAACCAACACAGTTATAATTATACACGTTTTACTTCTGTAATTACCTTGTATCTAAGCCTCAGCAGACTGTCCCCTTATTTCAGTTCTTTTGACAGACTTGCTATCTCCATGGTAAATTCACGTGCATGAGCTCAATGTTATCTATATGAAACACGTGAACTAATGCCCTCTAGTGGTGAAAAACTATTAAAATGCATTTAGATTAGAGGCGGCCTTCAAGGTCTAAGAAATTAGCATATGAACCTACTAGGTTTAGCTTTCAACTAAGAATACCAAGAGATCAAAGCAAAATTGGTGATACAAGTAAATTTGAAAGTTGTTGTTTAAAATTACATGCCCTATTTGAAACATGACAGTTTTTTCTGGACTTGACTGTCCCTTTAATAGTTATTTAAGAGATTCTACACATCTCTTGAATTATTTACAGAATACAAAATGGGATTATAACTATAGGTGGGTAGTTGTGGATGCCACGGCTCTAGGGCTGAAACAACTAATCGATATAATCGATAATGAAAATCGTTGTCAACGATTCTCATTATTAATTAGTTGGTGGTCGATTAGTTGATTGTAAGAAATCCTATCTGTTTAGTCACACCACTGTATTATAGGGTTGTTCCTTCTCTTCCGCTTCCTATACAAACGCACCACTCCTAATTCTGACCGGTGTTGCTTTCCTCTGATGTCAGACGGATTGTGACCAATAGTCATGAGAGTCAGACGCTTGGGTGTGTGCGCGCTTCTGGCAATAATAAGCTTTGCAAGGCCAAGAACAGTGTGTGAAACATTACTTGCACTGCAGCTGATCCAGCCCAGATCCATTATATTTGTAGCTCCGACTCTAAAGGGTGAGCCTAATTGCTGTGGCTGTGATGCGCCTGCCGGGTGAATATGCACCACATTGTTTTTGATGGGCAGAATGGTGGCATGCTAAAGCATTTTGTGGGCAAAGTTTTTAGGTTTCAGTAACATAGGGACAGATAGGTCTGTATTATACATTTTATTTTTAAGTTAGGAAAAAACAGGAATAATCTGCAAAGTCAATGAGAACACTGTACTAAAAAGTTTACCCCACGTGATGTTTATAAATATTTACTGCTTTGTTTGATAAAAAATCATGTTTATATAAAATAATTCTATATATACACGGAGTGCAGAATTATTAGGCAAATGAGTTTTTTGACCACATCATCCTCTTTATGCATGTTGTCTTACTCCAAGCTGTATAGGCTCGAAAGCTTACTACCAATTAAGCATATTAGGTGATGTGCATCTCTGTAATGAGAAGGGGTGTGGTCTAATGACATCAACACCCTATATCAGGTGTGCATAATTATTAGGCAACTTCCTTTCCTTTGGCAAAATGGGTCAAAAGAAGGACTTGACAGGCTCAGAAAAGTAAAAAATAGTGAGATATCTTGCAGAGGGATGCAGCACTCTTAAAATTGCAAAGCTTCTGAAGCGTGATCATCGAACAATCAAGCGTTTCATTCAAAATATTCAACAGGGCCGCAAGAAGCGTGTGGAAAAACCAAGGCGCAAAATAACTGCCCATGAACTGAGAAAAGTCAAGCGTGCAGGTGCCAAGATGCCACTTGCCACCAGTTTGGCCATATTTCAGAGCTGCAACATCAATGGAGTGCCCAAAAGCACAAGGTGTGCAATACTCAGAGACATGGCCAAGGTAAGAAAGGCTGAAAGACGACTACCACTGAACAAGACACACAAGCTGAAACGTCAAGACTGGGCCAAGAAATATCTCAAGACTGATTTTTCTAAGGTTTTATGGACTGATGAAATGAGAGTGAGTCTTGATGGGCCAGATGGATGGGCCTGTGGCTGGAATGGTAAAGGGCAGAGAGCTCCAGTCCGACTCAGACGCCAGCAAGGTGGAGGTGGAGTACTGGTTTGGGCTGGTATCATCAAAGATGAGCTTGTGGGGCCTTTTCGGGTTGAAGATGGAGTCAAGCTCAACTCCCAGTCCTACTGCCAGTTTCTGGAAGACACCTTCTTCAGGCAGTGGTACAGGAAGAAGTCTGCATCCTTCAAGAAAAACATGATTTTCATGCAGGACAATGCTCCATCACACGCGTCCAAGTACTCCACAGCGTGGCTGGCAAGAAAGAGTATAAAAGAAGAAAATCTAATGACATGGCCTCCTTGTTCACCTGATCTGAACCCCATTGAGAACCTGTGGTCCATCATCAAATGTGAGATTTACAAGGAGGGAAAACAGTACACCTCTCTGAACAGTGTCTGGGAGGCTGTGGTTGCTGCTGCACGCAATGTTGATGGTGAACAGATCAAAACACTGACAGAATCCATGGATGGCAGGCTTTTGAGTGTCCTTGCAAAGAAAGGTGGCTATATTGGTCACTGATTTGTTTTTGTTTTGTTTTTTGAATGTCAGAAATGTATATTTGTGAATGTTGAGATGTTATATTGGTTTCACTGGTAAAAATAAATAATTTAAATGGGTATATATTTGTTTTTTGTTAAGTTGCCTAATAATTATGCACAGTAATAGTCACCTGCACACACAGATATCCCCCTAAAATAGCTATAACTAAAAACAAACTAAAAACTACTTCCAAAACTATTCAGCTTTGATATTAATTAGTTTTTTGGGTTCATTGAGAACATGGTTGTTGTTCAATAATAAAATTAATCCTCAAAAATACAACTTGCCTAATAATTCTGCACTCCCTGTATATATATATATACAGTGGCGTCACTAGGGTTGGTGTCACCCGGTGCGGTAAGTCATGGTGTCACCCCCCCCCCCCCCCAGAAAGCAGACACACACAAAAACACAGGCAAACACACATACAAACACTCAGACACACTTACAAACATACTCAGATGCACACACAAACACTCAGACACACACACAAAAACACACACACAAAAACACTGAGACACACAAAAACTCAGACACACACTTACAAAATATGTAAACTGCACTGCATTAATTATGAAGCTCATGCCTAGAGCTGCTCCCTGGCTCAGCAGAACATCAAATGAAAGATAAACAGAGCACTCTAAAATAAATCACTGAAGAAAAGGTTTAGGCGAACAAACTATGAAAATTCTGCTCTCTGACTCTGTTCCAAGTCTGTCAGTGCACAGCCCTGGGCCGCATGTCACTGAGCAGTGAGCACAGATAGGCAGGCAGGTTTAGGCTAGCAGCACAACTTTGCAAGCCCCACGGCACACCCACAACATTCATAGTGAAATTGGGCAGGGGAGGAGCAAAGTACAAACAAGCAAAAGTAGCCAGGAAAACTATTTGTTGAAATTGCAGCACTGGCTCAAGGGGCAAAAAAATTGTGTGTCTACAACTTCCCCAGTCCCACTAATGTTCACAAATGCCAGCCTCTAATAAAATAATCTATGCATCTCAACATTGTATTTCTTTGAATTTCAATAAAATTTAAAAAAAAAAAAAAAAAAATTTTTTTTTTTTTTTGGTGTCACCCCCTGGAGGGTGTCACCCGGGTGCGGCCCGCCCCCCCCCGCCCCCCCCTAGTGACGCCACTGTATATATATATATATATATATATATATATATATATGTGTGTGTGTGTGTATATATGTATATTTATATATATATATATAAGTTTAACATTCTACATTATATTTACACACACATATGTTATTTTCTGTTTTCCCTATTAAGGGAGAAATTTTTGCACTATGCAGATAAGGCATCCAATTTAAACAACTTTCCAATTTACTTTTGTCATCAAACTTGTTACATTCCCTTGGTATTCTTTGTTGGAAACTAAACCTAGGTAAGCTCTAACTGATTTCTAAATTGTTGAAGGCCGCCTCTTATCTCAGTGTATTGTCCTCACTCCCGTGGAGTTATGTATGAGTCACTACTGATTAGCTAAATTTCAAGTTTGTCAAAAGAACTGAGATAAGGGGGCATTCGGCAGAGGCTTAGATACAAGGTAATCACAGAGCTAAAAAGGTTATTATGTAACAGTATTGGTTATGAAAAACAGGAAAATGGATAATAAAGGGATTGTTATCTTTTTAACCCCTTAATGACCGAGGACGTGTGGCGTACATCCTTGGTCTGGAAAGCAGCTGGAAGCGATCCTGCTCGCTTCCAGCTGCTTTCCGGTTATTGCAGTGATGCCTCGATATGGAGGCATCCTGCAATAACCCCCCTTGGCCATCCGATGCAGAGAGAGCCACTCTGTGGACCTCTCTGCACCGGACATCGGTGGCCGGTATCGTTGGTGGGTGGGAGCAAGTCTGGGAGGCTGGTGGGCGGCCATCGATGTGCAGAGAAGGTGGGCGGGATCAGGGGCGGAACCGTCGGGAGTGCGCACGTGCACGGGGGGCGGCGGGCGCGAGCGTGCACGGGGCGGGAGCGGAAGGGAACCGCTACACTACGGAAAAATAAGGCTGTGAAAGGTTAAAATTATTTGTAAAATAAAATATTACATATAAACAGCTAAGGGATCTGGAAGGGGTGGGGGCTGGTCTTGGGGGGGGGGGGGAAAGCTACACTACAGAAAAGGGATTTTTTTTAAAAAAAAAGGCACATTTGTTACTAAACTGGGTACTGGCAGACAGCTGCCAGTACCCAAGATGGCGCCCATTAAGGCGGAGGGGGAGGGTTAGAGAGCTGTTTGGTGGGGGATCAGTGAGGTTGGGGACTAAGGGGGGATCCTACACAGCAGCATATGTAAATATGCCAAAAAAAAACCAAAAAAAGCCCAAGTATAGCTTTTATTTTAGTACTGGCAGAGTTTCTACCAGTACTTAAGATGGCGGGGACAATTGTGGGGTGGCGGAGGGAAGAGAGCTGTTTGGGAGGGATCAGGGGGTCTGATGTTTCAGGTGGGAGGCTGAGCTCTACACTAAAGCTAAAATTAACCCTGCAAGCTACATAATTAACCCCTTCACTGCAAGCCATAATACACGTGTGAAATGCAGCGGCATTTGGCGGCCTTCTAATTACCAAAAAGCAACGCCAAAGCCATATATGTCTGCTATTTCTGAACAAAGGGGATCCCAGAGAAGCATTTACAACCATTTGTGCCATAATTGAACAAGCTGTTTGTAAATGATTTCAGTGAGAAACCTAAAATTGTGAAAAATTTTACGTTTTTTTTTAATTTGATCGCATTTGGCGGTGAAATGGTGGCATGAAATATACCAAAATTGGCCTAGATCAATACTTGGGGTTGTCTACTACACTACACTAAAGCTAAAAGTATCCCTAAAAGCTCCCTACATGCTCCATAATTAACCCCTTCACTGCTGGGCATAATACACGTGTAGTGCGCAGTGGCATTTAGCAGCCTTCTAATTACTAAAAAGCAACGCCAAAGCCATATATGTCTGCTATTTCTGAACAAAGGGGATCCCAGAGAAGCATTTACAACCATTTAAGCCATAATTGCACAAGCTGTTTGTAAATAATTTCAGTGAGAAACCAAAAGTTTGTGAAAAAATTAGTAAAAAAGTGAACGATTTTTTGTATTTAATCGCATTTGGCGGTGAAATGGTGGCATGAAATATACCAAAATGGGCCTAGATGAATACTTTGGGATGTCTACTAAAAAAAAATATATACATGTCAATGGATATTCAGAGATTCCTGAAAGATATTAGTGTTCTAATGTAACTAGCGCTAATTTTGAAAAATAATGGTTTGGAAATAGCAAAGTGCTACTTGTATTTATGGCCCTATAACTTACAAAAAAAGCAAAGAACATGTAAACATTGGGTATTTCTAAACTCAGGACAAAATTTAGAAACTATTTAGCATGGGTGTTTTTTGGTGGTTGTAGATGTGTAACAGATTTTGGGGGTCAAAGTTAGAAAAAGTGTGTTTTTTTCAATTTTTTCCTCATATTTTATAATATTTTTATAGTAAATTATAAGATATGATGAAAATAATGATATCTTTAGAAAGTCCATTTAATGGCGAGAAAAACGGTATATAATATGTGTGGGTACAGTAAATGAGTAAGAGGAAAATTACAGCTAAACACAAACACCGCAGAAATGTAAAAAAGCCTTGGTCCCAAACGGACAGAAAATGGAAAAGTGCTGTGGTCATTAAGGGGTTAAACAATACAAATTTTGGTGTAGACTGTCTCTTTAAATCTAAAGATTTTATTTTTTTTATCCGATTAATTGAAAAAATAATCGGCCAACTAATCGATTATGAAAATAATCGTTAGTTGCAGCCCTACACGGCTCTCTACTCTAGTATCCCGCATGCATTAGGATTAAGAGCTATTCAGTATTTTCTAGATACAGCAACTCAATACTCAATTGAGTTTAAATTATTATTTTGTGAAATTGTTGAATTCCTACTTAAACACAATTTTTTTATGTTTAATAATGAATATTTCATACAAGTCTGTGGCACGGCGATGGGGGCAACATTTGCCCCCTCGTTTGCCAATCTGTTTGTAGCTTAGTGGCAGGATCTATATATCTATACCACATTTAACCCCTTTGCCAGTCAGATCATAAAATACATGAGATTTATTGATGATCTTATATTCATTGTACAAGATCCTCTAGATATAACTAATTTCTTAGAGTATCTTAATACTAATGATCTCAACCTAAGGTTTACTGGGGAATATACAACAACACACAATTTGCTTTCTAGATCTAATGCTCACTGGAAATTCTGATATCGGGATTAGATTAACACATATCGTAAACCCACTGCAGGAAACACCATCCTGCATGCAAAGTCATGTCACCTACCCACCTCACCTCATTTGTTCCATACCCAGGGTACAGTATATACGCATGAGAAGGAATACAAATTCAGATGACAATTTCCTCTCAGTCTAGGGAACTTGCAAATAGACTAAAACAAAGAGGGTATTCGGACAGTAACCTGAACAATGCATTTGAAAGTGTTTAATATAAGATACAATTAGACGTCATCAACTATAAGAAAGATAAGGACTTTTCTAAGGATATGGTAGTATTCACTACAGAGTACTCAAGACAATTTAAAGGGACATTCAACACTTCCGTTAACATAATTTGATATTGAAAATAAAAAACCGAAGATCCGCCTGCACTATACCCCTCCTGCCTTGCCGCCTTGCTTCTGTCCTAATCAGCGTTGCTAACTTCTTTAATAACCGGTAAATATGGCAGCCAAACTTCCCCCACCATTACGTAGCTGCCTTCTTCTTCAACTGATAAGCAAATCAGAATCCAGTCCTCGGACAGAAATTGCACGCGCGTGCAATTTCTGTCCGAGGACTGGATTCTGATTTGCTTATCAGTTGAAGAAGAAGGCAGCTACGTAACGGTGGGGGGATTCTTCAAATTCAAATCAGCCAATAGGATGAGAGCTTCTGAAATCCTATTGGCTGTTCAAAACAGCCAATAGGATGAGAGCTACTGAAATCCTATTGGCTGCTTAAATCAGGGGACTTTGTATTTTTTTACAGGTAAAAGAGCTGTTTAACGTAGGGCAATGCCCTTTTAATAGCTATTGGTAGTTTATTGTAGGTTAGGGGGTGTTTTTATTTGGGGGGGCTTTTTTATTTTTGTAGGGCTATTAGATTAGGTGTAATTGTTTTTATTTTTGATAATTTAGTTTATTATTTTTTGTATGCTTAGTGTTTTTTTATTTTTCGTAATTATAGATTTTTTTAAATTTATTTTCATAGTGTTAGGTTTTTTTAATCATGTAATTTAGAATTTTTAAAATTTTATTAGAATAGTAATGTTAGGTTAATTTATAGTTTTAAACTTATTTTTTTTTTATTTCAAAGGTAAGTTTTTATTTATTTAAAGATAGTTATATTGTAATTTTAATTTAAAGTTAGGGGGTGTTCGGCTTAGAGGTTAATAGTTTAATGTTTTGCGATGTAGGGGTGACGGCGGTTTAGGGTATAATAGGTTTATTTAGTTGTCGGCGATGCCGGGGAGCTGCAGATTATTGGTTAATAACTTTATTTAGTGGCGGCGATGTCATGGAGTGGCGGAATAGGGGTATTTAGACTATTGGTTTATGTTAGGGTGTTAGGTTTAAATGTAACTTTCTTTTCCCCATAGACATCAATGGGGTTGCTTTACGGCGATCTCCATTCCGCACTTCAGATGTTAGTTTTTTTTCTAACACTCTCTCCCCATTGATGTCTATGGGGGAAAGCGGGCACAAGCGCGGAAACTCAGCCCTTGGCTTTTGTGCAGTACGCACTGCACAAGGAGGCTTTTCAGTAACTCGCAATGGCAGCACTATGGAAAATGAAATAACCCATTTTTTTGCCTTATTTTCGCACCCTGTTTAGCACAAAACTCGTAATCCAGGTGTATATGTTTTATAGACATTTAAATTGACAGGAGGCGAGTTGCAACTCCGCCCATTTCACACAACTGAGTATGATGAAGTATACTGCCATTGGCCCCGACTGCCCATTGCAGTGATTGGCCAGAGTAGCATACTTAAGCCCTGCTGTCAATACAATCATTAGCCTCTGATGAAGTGCATGTGCGAAACCCGTCAGGTGTTGTCTGACTGCCTATCTTTGTTTGGAACGTTCAAATAAATTGAACTATTTCTAGCTTTCTGACTAGAAATTGTGTCTGCTGTTCCTTTGGATCTTAACAGAATATATATATATATATATATATATATATATATGTGTGTATCTCTGTTTTTTCTAACACCAGAGACCTCATTTCTTTGAGCCCTTATAACTTTTTTGTGCAATATTTTTTTGAATAATTTTTATTAGTGCTATTATGAGTGTAACTGTACTTTGTAATGTATTTTTTATGTGTTTAGTGACTTTTTTTGCAAGACAGTTAACCAGAGCTCTGAGGACACGATAATCATTTGAGCGTAAATTGCGAAAGTTTACTTTCACCCTTTTTTTCTTTTTATCTTTATCTTTCTTTCTCTTTCATTCTTTCCCTCTCCCTCTAGCGCAGCAATGTACTATTCAACAAAGGATACTAAGAGAGCAAAGTAAATTCCATGCTCTATCTACTAATGTACGTTATAAACCAAAAATACTGTTAACAGAAAGTTTTCCTGGATCATCATCTTATTAACAATACTGAGGAACAGGTTAGAGAAATATCATGTTAAAAAATTGTTCTATTACGATACACATTTAAATGAAATGTGGCAGGAATTTTATAGTTGATTTCTTTCTGTGACATAATCCGATACGGAACTGGTGCACACAATGAAATTGTTTTCAAAGTTGGCAGGTCGGAGGCAGCTCTCCAACTTCCTTTTACTATGTATGATATATAATATATGTTATTTGTCAGCTTTGAGACTTCTATTCATTTGAAGTTTGTATTATAGATGTACTTAATATGATAGAAAAAAAAGGTCATTGTTTTTGGAGAAGGTTGACGTAAGTCTTTTGTGAAAACCAAATTCACAGTAACAAAAGGAGCATATGGGAACACAATCACACTTCTGTGAATAAGAAAATGATAAATATAAATGCTGTAGAGCAACCTTGTAGAAAAGAATCCACAGCTATAGGCATATTGTATATTCCTCTTATGAGAATTAATTGACTGTGGTTTCTCATTGAACATTTCCTGCGCACTCGCTTGAGAGCATGTAAACTAAAGTCTGGTGTAAAGCTACATTTTTCATTTAGTGTAGAGAAAAGCTGGTGAGCTTTATTGAAAATATTAACCCCCCCCCCCAAAAAAAAAAGTAAAAGTAAAAAAAAGAATTATAGGGTCATTGAAACATTAGAGTCTTTTTTTAAATTAATACAATTTATCAACCATTAGAGCTTAAAGGGACATTGTTCAGTAGATTTTTCTTTGCAAAAATGTTTTGTAGATGATCCATTTATATAGCCCATCTGGGAGTGTTTTTGTAAAAATGTATAGTTTTGCTTATTTTTAAATAACATTGTGCTGATTTTCAGACTCCTAACCAAGCCCTAAAGTTTTAGATATATACTGATGTCTGCAGACTCTTGTTTGTGTAAGTTTTTTTTTTCCATATGCAGGGAGGGGAGGGGGAAAGTGTCTGCTTTTCATGATTTTCCAGCCCCTTTCACTGGGTGCCCAGTCCAACCTCAATAACAGTGCTAAACTGGGAGCTTCTAAGTACGTTTTTAAAAGGTTTTGTAATGGATTTGTAGATCACCATCTGTGCATATTCTTCTTTATAGTATTCAGATATTCTATTATCAAATTTAGGAAACCAAAGGCATCCACACTCGAAGACCTCTTCTTAAATTTAGTATATGCGTCAGAGCAAAAAGCACTCGCTATAAGAAAGTATCTCAAATTTATTGAAAAATACATATTAAAACCAGGCAAACATTAAAAATGTATATCGCATAAGGAGAGACAGATGACTCAACGCATACCCATTTTGTGTGGAAACTACACTTGCTCACTGCTATTATCAAATTTACTTAATTTTCATAGTATTCTTTGTTGAAGAGAATATGTAGATAGGTAGAGTAAAAGTTGCTGGAGGACTATATGGAAGCAATTTTACAAACATGTACAATGTGTATCATTTTAAAATCAAAACATCCTTGCATAATAACTGCTGCCGTATAGTGCTCTAGTTGCATGCTCCTCAGCCTACCTAGGTATGCTTTCAACAAAGGATACACCATTATAAAAAAAGTAAATTTGATAATAGGAGTAAGTTGTTTAAAATTGTACATTCTATCTGGATTATGAACAAAAATGTTGTTTTTTCACATCCCTTTTAATAACATGGATTCATAAGAAAAATAATGAAGTACTACAATTGCTGCTAATGAAAGACAGCAGTATGGTGGTGGCGTAGAGAAGCCAACAGATTTGTAACAAGGGCCGCCCTGGGCATTTGTGCTGCAGCTTCTCCACCCCTGGTGTAGAGCAATAGGTTAAAAAAGCATTGAGAGAATTAACAGGTATATTCAATAATTAAATGTGGTAGTGCAGCACCAGTTTGATTTTGTGAAGAGTTTCCAATATAATAATATGATAGGGAGTGTTTGAATACAGCAGGCTTTGCCTTGTGCCTACAATACATGTACAGTATGCTATTTCATATATTGTAAAGTACATATACAGTATGCTTTGCCTTGTGCCTACAGTACATATACAGTATGCTTTGCCTTGTGCCTACAGTACATATACAGTATGCTTTGCCTTGTGCCTACAGTACATATACAGTATGCTTTGCCTTGTGCCTACAGTACATATACAGTATGCTTTGCATTGTGCCTACAGTACATATACAGTATGCTTTGCCTTGTGCCTACAGTACATATACAGTATGCTTTGCCTTGTGCCTACAGTACATATACAGTATGCTTTGCCTTGTGCCTACAATACATGTACAGTATGCATTTTCATATATTGTAAAGTACATATACAGTATGCTTTGCCTTGTGCCTACAGTACATATACAGTATGCTTTGTCTCCTGTATTGTAAAGTACATGTACAGTATGCTTTGTCTTGTGCCTACAGTACTTATACATCATGCTTCGCCTCCTGTATTGTAAAGAACATGTACAGTATGATTTGCCTTGTGCCTACAGTACATATACAGTATGCTTTGTCTCCTGTATTGTAAAGTACATGTACAGTATGCTTTGTCTCCTGTATTGTAAAGAACATGTACAGTATGCTTTGCCTTGTGCCTACAGTACATATACAGTATGCTTTGTCTCCTGTATTGTAAAGTACATGTACAGTATGCTTTGTCTCCTGTATTGTAAAGTACATGTACAGTATGCTTTGCCTTGTGCCTACAGTACATATACAGTATGCTTTGTCTCCTGTATTGTAAAGTACATGTACAGTATGCTTTGTCTCCTGTATTGTAAAGTACATGTACAGTATGCTTTGTCTTGTGCCTACAGTACATATACAGTATGCTTTGTCTCCTGTATTGTAAAGTACATATACAGTATGCTTTGTCTCCTGTATTGTAAAGTACATATACAGTATGCTTTGCCTTGTGCCTACAGTACATATACAGTATGCTTTGTCTCCTGTATTGTAAAGAACATGTACAGTATGCTTTGCCTTGTGCCTACAGTACATATACAGTATGCTTTTTCTCCTGTATTGTAAAGTACATGTACAGTATGCTTTGTCTCCTGTATTGTAAAGTACATGTACAGTATGCTTTGTCTTGTGCCTACAGTACATATACCGTATGCTTTTTCTCCTGTATTGTAAAGTACATGTACAGTATGCTTTGTCTCCTGTATTGTAAAGTACATGTACAGTATGCTTTGTCTCCTGTATTGTAAAGTGCATGTACAGTATGCTTTGTCTCCTGTATTGTAAAGTACATGTACAGTATGCTTTGTCTCCTGTATTGTAAAGTACATGTACCTTGTGTGCTCTACAGTACATGTACAGTATGCTTTGCCTTGTGTGCTCTACAGTACATGTACAGTATGCTTTGCTGCGTGTGCTCTGCGGTACATGTACAGTATGCTTTGCCTCGTGTGCTCTACTGTAGATGTACAGTATGCTTTGCCTCGTGTGCTCTACAGTACACGTACAGTATGCTTTGCCTCGTGTGCTCTACAGTACACGTACAGTATGCTTTGCCTCGTGTGCTCTACTGTACATGTACAGTATGCTTTGCCTCGTGTGCTCTACTGTACATGTACAGTATGCTTTGCCTCGTGTTCTCTACTGTACATGTACAGTATGCTTTGCCTCGTGTGCTCTACTGTACATGTACAGTATGCTTTGCCTCGTGTGCTCTACTGTACATGTACAGTATGCTTTGCCTCGTGTGCTTTACTGTACACGTACAGTATGCTTTGCCTCGTGTGCTCTACTGTAGATGTACAGTATGCTTTGCCTCATGTGCTCTACTGTACACGTACAGTATGCTTTGCCTCGTGTGCTCTACAGTACACGTACAGTATGCTTTGCCTTGTGTGCTCTACTGTACATGTACAGTATGCTTTGCCTTGTGTGCTCTACTGTACATGTACAGTATGCTTTGCCTCGTGTGCTCTACTGTACATGTACAGTATGCTTTGCCTCGTGTGCTCTACTGTACATGTACAGTATGCTTTGCCTCGTGTGCTTTACTGTACACATACAGTATGCTTTGCCTTGTGTGCTCTACTGTAGATGTACAGTATGCTTTGCCTCATGTGCTCTACAGTACATGTACAGTATGCTTTGCCTTGTGTGCTCTACTGTACATGTACAGTATGCTTTGCCTTGTGTGCTCTACAGTACACGTACAGTATGCTTTGCCTCGTGTGCTCTACTGTACACGTACAGTATGCTTTGCCTCGTGTGCTCTACTGTACACGTACAGTATGCTTTGCCTCGTGTGCTCTACTGTACACGTACAGTATGCTTTGCCTCGTGTGCTCTACAGTACACGTACAGTATGCTTTGCCTCGTGTGCTCTACAGTACACGTACAGTATGCTTTGCCTCGTGTGCTCTACTGTACACGTACAGTATGCTTTGCCTCGTGTGCTCTACTGTACACGTACAGTATGCTTTGCCTCGTGTGCTCTACAGTACATGTACAGTATGCTTTGCCTCGTGTGCTCTACAGTACACGTACAGTATGCTTTGCCTCGTGTGCTCTACAGTACACGTACAGTATGCTTTGCCTCGTGTGCTCTACTGTACACGTACAGTATGCTTTGCCTCGTGTGCTCTACTGTACACGTACAGTATGCTTTGCCTCGTGTGCTCTACTGTACACGTACAGTATGCTTTGCCTCGTGTGCTCTACTGTATATGTACAGTATGCTTTGCCTCGTGTGCTCTACTGTACACGTACAGTATGCTTTGCCTCGTGTGCTCTACTGTACATGTACAGTATGCTTTGCCTCGTGTGCTCTACAGTACACGTACAGTATGCTTTGCCTCGTGTGCTCTACTGTACATGTACAGTATGCTTTGCCTCGTGTGCTCTACTGTACATGTACAGTATGCTTTGCCTCGTGTGCTCTACAGTACACGTACAGTATGCTTTGCCTCGTGTGCTCTACAGTACACGTACAGTATACTTTGCCTCGTGTGCTCTACTGTACACGTACAGTATGCTTTGCCTCGTGTGCTCTACTGTACACGTACAGTATGCTTTGCCTCGTGTGCTCTACAGTACACGTACAGTATGCTTTGCCTCGTGTGCTCTACTGTACATGTACAGTATGCTTTGCCTCGTGTGCTCTACTGTACATGTACAGTATGCTTTGCCTCGTGTGCTCTACTGTACATGTACAGTATGCTTTGCCTCGTGTGCTCTACTGTACATGTACAGTATGCTTTGCCTCGTGTGCTCTGCGGTACATGTATAGTATGCTTTGCCTCGTGTGCTCTGCGGTACATGTACAGTATGCTTTGCCTCGTGTGCTCTATGGTACATGTACAGTATGCTTTGCCTCGTGTACTCTGCGGTACATGTACAGTATGCTTTGCCTCGTGTGCTCTACAGTACATGTACAGTATGCTTTGCCTCGTGTGCTCTGCGGTACATGTACAGTATGCTTTGCCTCGTGTGCTCTGCGGTACATGTACAGTATGCTTTGCCTCGTGTGCTCTGCGGTACATGTACAGTATGCTTTGCCTCGTGTGCTCTACGGTACATGTACAGTATGCTTTGCCTCGTGTGCTCTGCGGTACATGTACAGTATGCTTTGCCTCGTGTGCTCTGCGGTACATGTACAGTATGCTTTGCCTCGTGTGCTCTGCGGTACATGTACAGTATGCTTTGCCTCGTGTGCTCTACAGTACATGTACAGTATGCTTTGCCTCGTGTGCTCTACAGTACATGTACAGTATGCTTTGCCTCGTGTGCTCTACTGTACATGTACAGTATGCTTTGTCTCTTCCTTACATACAATGTTGGCAGGCTTCATGCATTGAGAGGGAAGTTAATGGTACAGGGCGTGTTTATTAATGTTTTTGGCACGTTAGGTTTTTTCCCAGCATATGGGATATAAACACATGCAAGCCAGCTTTCTTACCTTAGTGTAACTCCTTTACTTTTGTGTTATTGATCATTGGTCAAGACTTAATTAAAAAATTTAACTTTAATGGTCTAGATGGAGCATGCAATTTTAAACAACTTTTTAATTTACTTCTATTATCAGATTTGTTTTGTTCTCTTGGTATTATTTGTTAAAAGTGGGTTTATTGGACTTCAGGAGCGTGCACATGTCTATGAAAGTAGTGTTTACAACATTGTTTTTAAAAATGTTATAAAAAGTTACAAATACTGCTGTCATAGAGTGCTAAAGACATGTGCATGCTCCTGAAGTCCTAGGAGCCCACCTTGATTTACTTTTCAGCAAAGTATTCTAAGAGAACAAACAAATTTGATAATCGAAATAAATTGGAAAGTTGTTTACACTTTCATGATTTGGATAGAACATGTCATTTTAATTTTGACTTCACTGTCCCTTTACAGGGCCATGATATACAGTTGAAATGCATAATCCTCTACTCTTCTCTATTTACACTTCTTCACTGGGTAAACGTATCATTAGCTATGGCTTCAATTACCACCTCTATGCTGATGATACCCAGATCTACCTTTCCACTCCTACACTCTCTCCTTCTGTAAATTCTCACATCAGGGACTGCTTATTTGGTATTTCCTCCTGGATGGCCTCTCACCACCTAAAAATAAACATGTCCAAGACCGAACTACTTCTAATCCCACCCTTTAACTCTACTCCAGTTTCTAATTTTTCCATCACTGTTGGTGGAACCACTATCTCTCCATCACACCAAGTCCACTGCCTGTGAGTCACACTTGACTCAATTCTGTCCTTCATTCCCCACATCTAATTGCTCTCTTCATCCTGCCGCAACCACCTACGGAATATCTCCAAAATGAGTCTGTGATGAAACTACTAAACTGCTAATTCACTCCCTGGTAATTTCCCGACTTGAATACTGTAATAACTTGCTAACTGGCCTCCCTCTCTCCCGCCTCTCTCCCCTTCAATCCATCCTAAATGCATCTGCCAGGCTAATCCACCTCTCTCAACGCTTTTTCTGCTGCACCTCTCTGTGAGTCCCTTCACTGGCTCCCCATTCACAGCAGAATTAAATTCAAAATTCTCACCCTGACCTACAAAGCCCTCACCAAAGCTGCCCGCCTTACCTGTCCTCACTCATCAACAAATATACTCCAGCCCGCCCCCTAAGTTCCAACAATGACCTGCTCCTTGCGTCCTCTACCATCACCTCCTCTCATGCTAGACCACAGGACTTCTCTCGTGCGGCACCAACCCTCTGGAACGCACTTCCTCGGGCTGTCAGATTCTCCCCTAACCTCTCCTCCTTCAAACGTTCCCTAAAGACCTTTTTGTTCAGGGAAGCCTATAACCCGACTCATTAACAAATAAACTTCATTAACCTAACAGCTGCCCTCATCTATCTCCTCACTAATATCCTTCTCACCTTTACAATCCCCAACTCTTGTTTCCCATCTTCCTACCCATCTAGATTGTAGTTCCCACGGAATAGGGCCCTCAATTACCCCTGTATTTGTCTGTAAATTTTGTCTTTTATTGTATTGTTTCTCTGTACTTTTATCCTTGTACCTATAGGCAGCGCTGCAGAATCTGTTGGCGCTTTATAAATAAAGAATAATAAAAATAAAAATCGACAAATGTGTGAAAAAACAAAACAACAATGTGAAAGCACTTAGTCTGAATCTCAAAGTTGAATAAAGTTCCATTTTTGTTACAGCTGCATCATATAACAGGCATCAGCCAATCAAAAAATGCAAAGACATATCAACTATGAATTCTTGCACATGTGCAGTAGAATCTGGTGCCTTAGAAAGTCTGCATATAAAAAGATTGTAAACATGTTGATAATAAAAGTGAATTGGAAAGTTGTTTTAATAGTGCATGGTCTTTCTGAATTCTGAAAGTTTAATTTTGACTTTAATGTTCTTTTAAGATATATATTAAATCTCATCCTGTTAGGGCCTGTTCTAAATAAATTACTACATTGTGCTGAATATAGCAGTGTTAGGTTTGCAAAGTCTATGGAATGTGCATTTAATTCTCACAGGATTTGAAATCACACAGTTTTCAGAGTTAAATTAAAGGAAAAGGGGCAAAATAAATTATAACATGATATTAATTCGCATAATTTAAATTAATAATGTATTCTAGTTTCTTTTACTACTTTTTTTTCTTATTTCTTTTCCTTCCTTCTTTTTAAATTTTATCTTACAGTGTCCCTTTAATGCAGACAATCTACGTGACATTAAATGAGTTAAGATTTGTCTGGAGTGGAATGTAAATTAAACAAAACAAACATAGGAAATCCAAAGGGAATCAATTCAACCTAGGTTTTGTCAGCAGACAATTTGTTTAGTTTTGTTTAGTAAATATTTGTACTTGGATTGTTATAGATTATGTGTGTAACTGGAGAGCTGAGAGTGACTTTCCAATCTAAAATTAAATAAACTTGCTCTCACATGAGAATTATTCATTCTTTGTATGTTTAGAGGATTGTTTTAGGGTGTTACTTTTATGATACGCAAGATAAATTTAATAAAGCTTTGCATGAAAAAGATGAATTTTTTTTTACTAAGTTATAGGAACAGTATACTCCAGAATTTTTGTTTAAATAGATAAACTCTTCCACAGTTTGCATAACTAACAAGGTTATATTAATATACTTTTTACCTCTCTGATTACCTTGTATCTAAGCCTTTGCAGACTGCCCCCTTATTTCAGTTCTTTTGACACGCTTGCATTTTTGCCATTCGGTGCTGACTCATAAATAACTCCACGGAAGTGAGCACAATGTTATCTATATGGCACACATTAGCTAGCTCTAACTGTGGAAAACTGTCAAAATACGCTGAGTTAAAAGGCAGCCTTCAAGGGATTAGAAATTAGCATAAGAGTTTACCTAGGTTTAGCTTTCAACAAAGAATTCCAAAAAAACTAAGCAAATTTAATTATTAAAGTAAATTGGAAAGTTGTTTAAAATTGCATGCCCTATCTGAATCTTGAAAGTTTAATTTTGACTATATTGTCTCTTTAAAGCAGCCTTCTGTATTGTAAAGTTGTTTAAGTATTCAAGAAACCAACTTTTTTCTATATTGTAGTCTCCCTTGAATTGGCATTTAATTTCTTTTTTGGCTTCAGTATCCCCTGTGCTGCTGTGAATGGGTTGATACTGAGATATCAGATGATGCCATAACACATTGTTGCTAGGATTAGGAAATAATATCCAGGGACCATTAAATTAGTAGGTAATGGGAGTATTGAACACACCCACCAATGGTTCCCATAGCACCAACCACTGTTCTCTGCCCTATAACATCCAATGTAAATTGCACACAATGTATACAAAATATTAAATATCATTTAAACTAATTACTAAACTGCAGGGAATTTGCAGATGCCAGTTCACCAGATAAGATTTTTTTTTTTATTCTGCTGTACTAATGTAAAATGAAAGAGACTCAGATGTTGTGACATCCATGCCATGTCCAAAGCGCAAAGCATATTTCTTTCTAATGACACGGTGAGTCCACGGATCATCATAATTACTATTGGGAATATCACTCCTGATCAGCAGGAGGAGGCAAAGAGTACCACAGCAAAGCTGTTAAATACCACTCCCCTTACCCACAACCCCCAGTCATTCTCTTTGCCTGTTGCAAAAAGGTGGTAAAGTTTAGGTGTCTGAAAGACGTTTATTCTATCAAGAGTTTGTTTTTTTGAAGCAGGGCAGGTTTGCTCTGTCTTTTTTGGGTTTTAGCCATAGTCCATGTCAGTCTCTTCAGTAGGGCAGTGGTGGCTTTTAAGCATCTGGGAACTTGTGGGGTATAATCCTCACTACGCCTCCCAATTTGTTGTTGCTGCCCTTTCTTTGGAAGCCTGTTTAGGTTTAATCAGTCTTCCCTTTTTTCCACAGGTCCATGAGAGGGTGGAGGTCTCTCAAACTGGATGTGCTGCCCTGCTGCCGGGCAGATGCTATTTCAGGTAAGTGCCTTATGTTAATTTCTGGGGAATTCAGGAATTAGGCACTTGTTCCTTTAAGGAGTTTTTTGGATTCCTGTTTTTTATTAGTTATGGGATATTTGGCAGCTTATGTTTGCAGGCACTGGGGACTTTGGAGACTGTGGCTCAGTTGTTTATTTTTTCTTGCAAGTTAAGGTATCTTCTGCTGTATCTGTGGCTTGGTCTGTTTTCCTTTACTTCAGGGAAAAGGCAAGAGGACATTTTAAGTCTCAAATAGAGGGTTTCTGCTTCACATGCTGATACGCAGGTGTGTCTTCTTCCAAGTTAGTGTAGAGGATTCACTGGTAGTTTCTGAGGCGGAAATCTCAGATCTGGACAGTATAATTCCTTCATCTGTTACTGAAGTGGTATCCTTCAGTTGTTTGCTTCAAAGCCTCTAATATTGTCAGGAGGTCTTGACTGACTGGATGACACCGATCCCTATCGTAGTCTTTCCTTCTGAGTTCTATATTTTTCTTTCCTCTCTGGAAGGGTTCTAGACGTGCTGTGAGATGCTCACAGGATTGTTATAGAGAATCTGGGGATATTTCTCCCTGTCTCATGTCCCTTTTAGGATTTCCTGTCGCTATCTCTCTTGAAATGCACGGTGTCTTTAGTAGAAGGGAACTTTCTACTTTTAATCAGAGAGCTTAGATCTCTGCGGAGATAATCTAGTTTTCTTTCTGAGATAGGCAAGAAGCTGGAGGTTTAATTGTTCATTTAGAGCAATGTCTTGTCTTATTAGACTTGCTGTACTAGCTGCCGGGCATTGTGGCTGAAATCTATGGTCAGCTGAGATACCTATCTGTAGGTTAGTGGTACAGCCTAGGCTTTATAGTTCTGCAGTTGCAGATTCAATTATTTCTGTTTTCTCCAAATACACGCTTCTAGTGTCTCCTTTTAAGGATGAGACTTTGTTTAAGTCATTCCTTTTCGAGTCCAATCTAAGTTTTCCTCCCAGGGGCAGATTTCTCTTTCTAGAGTTTCTGAAATCCAAGTAGGATGGGAGGCATTCTTTCAACTGGATTCAGGGTCTTCATCTCTGGGAGTGACAGTTCCAGTCCCAGTTTGGTATTTACCTCTTATATTTCAGATTTTGGCCTTCAAAATAGTATCCTTTCTCCTTTTGGTTCTAGTGGGCCTGTTCATAATGAACTTAGACCTGAGAGATTTATTGTTTCCTTAATCTGAATCTTCTCTAGTTTTCTTAGTTTGCATCATCCCAGTTAGACCTTTAGGTCTTGGAATAATGTAAGTGTGTTTTTCTGGAAAACATATAGTTCAGGTATCTTCCTGACTTCAAGCTAACAATCTTTTAAGAGATCTTGTCCAATCTTCTTTTCCGGGGATGGGATATGAATCTGGAGAAGAGTTCACTTGTTCTATCCTCAAGGGTAATTTATTTGGGACTGCCACCACAATACCCTGAATGCACCCGATTTTGTTTGATCTCGGAAGTTATGCAGGGTCAGGTCTGGTCAGTACCTGGATGGGAGACCACCTGATTATTTATCTAGGAGATGTTTTTCAGAGGTCAGAAAATAAAGGATTTATTTCTTTTCCCCACTCTGCAGTCTTCTGTCCGGCCAACAGTAAGCTCTAGTGGCCGGTGGATAGCTTAGCCATCTTGCAACCAAGAGGTTGGGAGTTTGGATTTAGCTGCAGTTGATATTTCTTCACTTTTCTGTGATCCTGTGTATGGAGGGAATTGGTTTGATGGTATCCCATGGACATTATTTCTTTTGCTATTTTCCATTAAATGGAGAACTTTCGTATCTGTCTTAAAGGATAGATTTATATCAGATTACAAGAGTCTTTCTTCAGTAGTATTTTTCAGGAGTATCTATCTCTGGGCACGTTCTTCTGGAGATATTCCTGGTTGATGTGACCTTGGATGCCAACCTGCTGGGTTGGTAAGCTGTCTGGGTCTTGTTTAAGGATTATGGACTCGGAAGTGTCTGCTCTCCTCTTTAAACATCTTGGAGTTGAGAGCAATTTGCAATGCTCTGATAACTTGACCTCAGCCGCCCTTAGCTTGGTCCCAGTCGGACAATATCACCTCAAGGGTTTATATCAACTATTAGGGAGGAACTAGGGGTTCCTTAGCCATGTAGGAGGTGACTTAGATTGTTCAATGGGAGGAAGCTCACATTTGCTGTCGGTCATCCACTTTCCAGGGGTGGACAATCGGGCTTCAGGCTTCTAAACAGACTGATAATCCATCCCGGGGAGTGAGCATTTCAATCCGGAAGTGTTCTCTAGGTACACCCTCACATGGGGGGTTTCAGGAGTTGGCTTCTGTGGGCGTTTTGACAGAACGCCAAGTTTCGAGGTTACGGTTTGTGGTCATGTGATCTGCAGACCGTCCTGATAGATGTTCTGACGTTTTTCTTGGTTTTCAGTCTTGCATACCTTTTGCCTCTGTTTGTTCTTTTTCCATGAGTCATTACTCGTATTTTAAGGTGAGAATGGCGGTGATTTTATTAGCCCCTGCGTGGCCTCACAGGATCTGGTATGCAGAACTAGTGGAAATGTCGTCTCTCCATCTTGGAGACTACCTCTGAGGAAAGACTTCTGATTCTTGGTCTTTTCCTTCATCTAAATCTCTGAAGCTGACTGCTTGAAGTTTTTGAAGACGCTTAGTTTTGTCTAAGTGGGGTATTTTCCAGGGTGGTCTGGAGAAGTGTTTGTCAGTACCCTTAAAGGGTCAGTTTTCTGCAATGTCATTTTTGCTACATAAGCATTTGGTGGACGTGCCAGATGTGCAATCTTTTTGTCAGGCACTGCTATACATCAGGCCTGTGTTTAAGTCGGTTGCTCCCCCTTAGGGTTTTACCCTTGTTTTTAAAGTTTTGCAGTAGGCTCTGTTTGAGCCTTTACTTTCCATAGATATTAAGTTGTTATCTTGGAAGGTTTTGTTTCTCATTTCTATCTTTTCTGCTTGGAGAGTCTCGGAGCTCTCAGTTTTGCAGTGTAATTTGCCTTAACTTATCTTTCATACAGTTAAGGCGGTTATTCGTACTAGTTAGGTTTTCTTCCTAAGTGATTTTGGATAGATATATTAATCAGAAAATTGTTGTTCCTTCTCTGTGTCCTTATCTTTCTTCTCATAAGGAACATTTGTTGCACAACTTTGATGTTGTGCGTGCTTTTATTCTCTATCTACAGGCGACTAAGGGTTGTTGCCAGTTTGCAATTTGTTTCTCTTGGAAACATAAATGTCAGAAAGCTTCAGCTACTTCTCTTTCTCTTTGGTGGAGTAGTATAATGCGTTTGGTTTATGAGACTGCTGGACAGCAGCCTCCTGAGAGAATTTCAGCTCATTTTACTAGGGCTGTCCCTTCTTCTTGGGCTTTCAAGGAGGAAGTTTCTGTAGAACAGATTTGCAAGGCTGCAACTTGGTCCTCTCTGCATACTTTTTCAAAATTTTCCAAATTTGATATTTTTGTCTTAGCTGGGGCTTCTTTTGGGAGAAAGGTTCTTCATGCAGTGGTGCCTTCGGTTTCGGCTAACTGTCTTATCGCTCCCTTATCATCCGTGTCCTCTAGCTTGGGTATTGATTCCCAATAGTAATTATGATGATCCGTGGACTCACCGTGTCATTAGAAAGAAAATGAAATTTATGATTACCTGATAAATTTGTTTCTTTCTTGACACAGTGAGTCCACGGCTCGCCCTGTATTTTCAGACAGTTTATTTTTACATAAACCTCAGGCACCTCTGCACCTTATATTACTTTAAATTACCTTTCTCCTTTCCGTTTGGTCGAATGACTGGGGGTTGTGGGTAGGGGAGTGGTATTTAACAGCTTTGCTGTGGTGCGCTTTGCCTCCACCTGCTGATCAGGAGTGATATTCCGAATAGTAATTATGATGATCCATGGACTCACTTTGTCAAGAAAGAAACAAATTTATTAGGTAAGCATAAATTTCATTTTTTATAACGTGGGACAGATTCTCAGGCCAATTACATAATGGGACTAGATGCGACTGTGACTGAGGGGTGTTTTAATGTCTTGCGAGTGTTGGAGTTAAAGGGATATTGTACTGTGAAATTTTCTCTGCTCCCAATGATCAGTTTTAGGCACTGGAGTGTATCAAATTGATTACAAATATCTCCTTTTATCCTTATTTTGCAATTTTAAATTAGCTGTTTTTGCCAGTTGAAGCCACCACCTATACTGAAAATATGAATAATTTAGTATTTCCCATAGAAAAATAAAGTAAATATGATGCAGTAATAAAGTTCCCAGAGGAGGGAGGTGGGGTGGTTGGGAGAGAGAGGTACTTCATTTCTTTCATGTAATTGGCAAGAGTCCATGAGCTAGTGACATATGGGATATACAATCCTACCAGGAGGGGCAAAGTTTCCCAAACCTCAAAATGCCTATAAATACAACCCTCACCACACCCACAATTCAGTTTTATAAACTTTGCCTCCTATGGAGGTGGTGAAGTAAGTTTGTGCTAAGATTTCTACATTGATATGCGCTTCTCAGCATTGTTGATGTCAGCCGTATAGGAATCAGTCCGGGGTGTAACCCAACTGCTAGTGTGAATAGAAAAACACACGCTAGCACACTGAGAAATAACCAGGACGTGACCCACTCAGGAAACAGACAAGATAGGTTTCAAGAAATAATAATTGTTCCTTTAAGCAGGCTTGTAACAAACAAAAAAACAAAGTTCTCTTTTGCAGCTTGTAAAAGTAAATGTCCCTTTAAGCAGGCTTGTAACTAACAAAAAGACAAAGTTCTCTTTTGCAGCTTGTAAAAGTAAATGTCCCTTTAAGCAGGCTTGTAACAAACAAAAAGACAAAGTTCTCTTTTGCAGCTTGTAAAAGTAAATGTCCCTTTAAGCAGGCTTGTAACAAACAAAAAGACAAAGTTCTCTTTTGCAGCTTGTAAAAGTAAATGTCCCTTTAAGCAGGCTTGTAACAAACAAAAAGACAAAGTTCTCTTTTGCAGCTTGTAAAAGTAAATGTCCCTTTAAGCAGGCTTGTAACAAACAAAAAGACAAAGTTCTCTTTTGCAGCTTGTAAAAGTAAATGTCCCTTTAAGCAGGCTTGTAACAAACAAGAAGATATATATCCAAGAGAAGGTTTAAGGATAAGGCATAAGCAAGGTCAGGCAGGCAGAAGTCGGTATCCAAAAATCAGAAGCAGAGATCAGGCAAAAGCTAGGTCAGGCAGGCAGTAGTCGATATCCAAATAACAGTAATAGGGTAAGGCAAAAGCTAGGTCAGGCAGGCAGAAGTCGGTACACAAGAGAAGCAATATATTCAAGTACTCACAGACGCCGGGGAATCAAACAAACAGGCCCCGAGTACGATCTCCCGCCGGAGTTTAAAGGCAGGAGCGGTGACGAATACAGAGGGGTGTGTCAGAGGATGCGTCACGTTGCTAAGCGACGTGACGTCATCCACACTGAGAAGCTCCGGGAGCCGCGGTGACACGGCGATGAACGGAGAAATCATGACAGCACCCCCCTCCTCAAGAACCCCTCCGGGGAATAGGACCAGGTTTAGCAGGATGAGACTTGTGGAAGGCCTTTATTAAAGCAGGAGCATTTACTTGATGAGCTGGCTCCCAGGAACGTTCCGTGACTGGATAACCTTTCCAATGAATGAGATAATACAATTTCTTGCCACGGAGTTTGGAATCCAGAATATGACTGATCTCAAACTCAGGATGTCCATGGACAAACAGAGGTGGAGGTTTAGAAAGGGGTTTAGAATACCTGTTGGACATCATGGGTTTTAGAAGAGAAACGTGGAATACCGGATGGACTTTGAGAGTCTTAGGTAAAGCCACTCGGTAAGCAGTGGAACACACTTGACCAAGTATTCGGAAAGGACCCACGTATCGTGGTCCCAGTTTGGTAGAAGGTTGTTTCAGGCGAAGAAAACGAGAGGAAATCCAAACTTTATCGCCAGGACGATACTTGGGAGCCTTCTTCCGTCGAAGATCTGAAAAGAACTTGTAACGTTTAGAAGTTACAGAGAGGATACGATGTATTCTTCGCCAATGTCGGGTTAATCTTCGGGCAGAAAGATCAGAAGCAGGATTTTCTGTGGAAGAAGTATGCAAAGGAAATGTTCTGGGCTGAAATCCGTAAGCCGCCTGAAAAGGAGATGTCTGAAGGGAGGAATTATACCGGGCGTTATGAGCCAATTCAGCCAAAGGAAGGTAAGAAGTCCAGTTAGAGTGAAAATGATCCACATAATGTCTGAGATATGTTTCAAGACACTGATTTACCCTTTCAGTCTGGCCGTTAGATTGTGGATGATGAGAAGTAGACAGGGAAATTGAAGTTCCAAAATGTTTACAAAGTGACCTCCAAAATCGGGAAACGAACTGTACCCCTCTATCTGAAACAATATCCAGAGGAAATCCATGGATTCTTACAATATGCAAAATAAAAAGTTCAGAAAGTCTTTTAGCAGACGGTAATCCTGGTAAGGGAACAAAATGAGCAGTCTTAGTGAACCTGTCGACCACTACCCAAATAGTGTTGTTTCCAGATGACAAAGGAAGGTCGGTAATGAAGTCCATGGATATATGCGTCCAAGGCTGATGAGGTATGGGCAACGGTTGGAGCAACCCAGAAGGAAGTTGGTGAGGAGTCTTATTTATGGCACATTGTGTGCATACTGAGACGTAATCTTTAACATCTTGAGAGAGAGTAGGCCACCAGACATGCTGTTTGAGATTTCGAATGGTGATACTGATACCAGGATGTCCAGAAAGGGGACTATCATGAGCCCAAAATAGAAGCTTGGAACGAAGGCGTTCAGGAACAAAGAGTAAACCATCAGGAGGTTTACAGGACAAAGGAAGATTCCTTTGAGCGGACTGTAATTCTTGTAACCAAGAAGTTGTTAGCTGGGCTATGACTTCATGAGGTTGGAGAATGGTACCAGATTCAGGAATTGGGGTATCTTGAAATTGTCTGGAAAGGGCGTCTGCCTTAATATTTTTTGAACCAGGTATGTAAGACAAATTATAGTGAAACCGGGAGAAAAATAACGACCAGCGTGCTTGCCTGGAATTCAATCGTTTGGCCGTTTGGAGATAAAGAAGGTTTTTATGATCAGTGAGTATGGTAAACGGCAAAGAAGTACCCTCCAGCCAATGCCTCCATTCGTCCAAGGCCATTTTAATGGCAAGCAACTCTTTATTGCCTACGTCATAGTTAAATTCAGAAGGAGTGAATTTTTTAGAGAAAAATCCAACAGGATGAATCATTCCAGTCTCTGGTATTCGTTGAGAGAGAACAGCTCCAGCAGCAACAGAAGAAGCATCAACTTCTAGGATAAACTGAAAATCTGGATTTGGGTGACGGAGAATAGGTGCAGAAGAAAAAGCTTCTTTGAGAGACTCAAAAGCCTCTATAGCCTCAGGAGGCCACTTTTTGCAATTTTGTCCCTTTCTAGTGAGAGAAGTAAGGGGAGAAGTAATAGTAGCAAAATTCTTGATGAACTTCCTGTAATAGTTGGCGAAGCCCAGAAAACGTTGCAAAGCCTTCAGAGAATCAGGTCTAGGCCACTCCAAGATGGCAGAAAGTTTAGTAGGATCCATTTCAAATCCAGATGCCGATATTACATAACCCAGAAAGGGTATGGATTTTTGATGGAAAGAACATTTCTCCAGTTTAGCAAACAGATGGTAATCTCTTAAACGTTGAAGTACTTTCCTGACGTGGTGCACATGATCTTGGTGACTTTGAGAAAAAATCAAGATATCGTCAAGGTATATGATGACAAAAATATTCAAAAAATCACGAAAGATCTCGTTCACAAAATGTTGAAAAACCGCCGGAGCATTGCATAGCCCAAAAGGCATGACCAAATACTCGTAATGCCCAAATCGAGTGTTAAAAGCAGTCTTCCATTCATCTCCTTGTCGTATACGGATAAGATTGTATGCACCACGTAGATCAAGTTTAGTAAATATAGTAGCTCCCTGAAGATAAGTAAAAAGTTCAGGAATAAGGGGTAGAGGATAACTGTTCTTGATGGTAATCTGATTTAATCCTCTGTAATCAATACAGGGTCGTAATCCACCATCCTTCTTTCCTACAAAAAAGAAACCAGCCCCTACAGGGGAAGAGGAGGGTCGAATAAATCCTCTAGCCAGATTGTCCTTAATATATTCTTCCAAAGCCACGTTTTCAGGTTTAGAAAGTGGATATGTCTTGCCTCGAGGATAGGCAGCCCCAGGAAGGAGATCAATGGGGCAATCAAAAGGGCGGTGAGGAGGAAGACGTTCAGCTTCCTTTTTGGAGAAAACATCCACAAAGTCATGATAAGGCATAGGTAGAGAATCGGGAGTTTCGATTGTGAGAGCAATAGTGAGTGGTAACTTGGTGATCTTTTGAAGACATTTAGTCAGGCATGTAGATCCCCAGGAGGTGAGTTCGCCACAAGTCCAAGAAAAAGTAGGATTATGCACTTGGAGCCAGGGTAGTCCCAAGATAATGGGAAATTGAGGAGTGGGAATGACATCGAAACAGATTGTCTCGGAATGAAGTATTCCTACAATGAGAAGTAAAGGTTGAGTAGCAAACTGAATGTATCCGGAACCCAATGGATCTCCACTGACCGTAGAAACTGAAATTGAATACTCTTTCTTTAGTAAAGGTATAGAGTGAGTAGAGACGAATGTGGAATCAATGAACACTCCTCCAGCACCAGAGTCGATAAGAGCTTGGGTATGAATCTTACTATGTCCGGTTTGAAGGGTTACTGGAACAAAAAGTTTCTTGTATAGGGAATGACTACTGTTTTGGCTTAACCCAGTTCCCTGGACTAGAGTTAAGCCCTGGCTTTTACTGGCCTGGTAGGACAATCCCTTAATAAATGCCCTTTAAGGCCACAGTACAAACACAAGCCAAGAGAACGTCTTCTCAAGCGTTCAGTCTCTGTTAATTTTATACTTCCCACTTCCATGGGTTCAGCCTGATCTGGAGTAGGAGAGGCAGGAGTGACTGGATTAGAAAAACGAGGAGCCAAACGAAAAGGAGTTCGAGATGATGACCTCTGTGTTCTATCCTTTTCTTGTTGGCGTTCACGAAATCTGGCGTCGAGACTGATACAAAGATTTATTAAGGCTTCCAAGGATTCTGGAAGCTCCCGATACACCAATTCATCCTTGAGACGCTCCGAAAGTCCTTTACGAAAAGCGGCTCTAAGAGCTCCCTGATTCCAGGTAGTTTCAGAGGCCAGGGTGCGGAACTCAATTGCATATTGAGAAACTGGTTGACTACCTTGACGTAAATCCAAGAGAGTAGCTTCAGCAGCGGATGACCTTCCAGGTTTATCAAATACATTTGAAAATACAGAGAGAAAAGTATCAACATCCAGAAGTATAGGGTCATTCTTTTCAAGCAAAGGTGATACCCAAGCCAAAGCTCTTCCTTTCATTAAGGATATAAGAAATGTTATTCTAGAAGAGGGAGTAGCAAACAGAGTAGGGCTATTTCGGAAATGGAGACGACACTGATTGAGAAAGCCCCTACATTCTTCAGGATTCCCATCATATTTATCTGGAAGGGGTATCCTGGGACTCAGTTGTACCTGAGACTGGTTGTTTGAAATCGAAGGGGGTAATGCCTCATTAGGATTAGGATTGGGATTAGGATTGGGAGGTGTAGTAGCAACCAAATTTTGTAATAAAGCAGTTATTTGATCAAGTTTAGTGTCCAGGGATTGTAAGTGAGTGGCATGAGATCCTAGTAACTGTCCCTGGTGGGCCACGGCCATGGATAATTCAGTGGGGTCCATTTTGGCCTGTTTGTAATGTCAGCCGTATAGGAATCAGTCCGGGGTGTAACCCAACTGCTAGTGTGAATAGAAAAACACACGCTAGCACACTGAGAAATAACCAGGACGTGACCCACTCAGGAAACAGACAAGATAGGTTTCAAGAAATAATAATTGTTCCTTTAAGCAGGCTTGTAACTAACAAAAAGACAAAGTTCTCTTTTGCAGCTTGTAAAAGTAAATGTCCCTTTAAGCAGGCTTGTAACAAACAAAAAGACAAAGTTCTCTTTTGCAGCTTGTAAAAGTAAATGTCCCTTTAAGCAGGCTTGTAACAAACAAAAAGACAAAGTTCTCTTTTGCAGCTTGTAAAAGTAAATGTCCCTTTAAGCAGGCTTGTAACAAACAAAAAGACAAAGTTCTCTTTTGCATCTTGTAAAAGTAAATGTCCCTTTAAGCAGGCTTGTAACAAACAAAAAGACAAAGTTCTCTTTTGCAGCTTGTAAAAGTAAATGTCCCTTTAAGCAGGCTTGTAACAAACAAGAAGATATATATCCAAGAGAAGGTTTAAGGATAAGGCATAAGCAAGGTCAGGCAGGCAGAAGTCGGTATCCAAAAATCAGAAGCAGAGATCAGGCAAAAGCTAGGTCAGGCAGGCAGTAGTCGATATCCAAATAACAGTAATAGGGTAAGGCAAAAGCTAGGTCAGGCAGGCAGAAGTCGGTACACAAGAGAAGCAATATATTCAAGTACTCACAGACGCCGGGGAATCAAACAAACAGGCCCCGAGTACGATCTCCCGCCGGAGTTTAAAGGCAGGAGCGGTGACGAATACAGAGGGGTGTGTCAGAGGATGCGTCACGTTGCTAAGCGACGTGACGTCATCCACACTGAGAAGCTCCGGGAGCCGCGGTGACACGGCGATGAACGGAGAAATCATGACAGTTGAAGCCCGATTCCTCTCAGAGTACAGCGAATGTCAGAGGGACGTGAAGGGAGTATCACTTATTTGAATACGATGATTTCCCTAATGGGGGTCTATTTCATAGGTTCTCTGTTATCGGTCGTAAAGATTCATCTCCTACCTCCCTTTTCAGATCGACGATATACTCTCAATTTACCATTACCTCTACTAATAAATATTGTAGTCCTGGTTTGGCTATCTGCTATATGTGGATGGGTGTCTTTTGGTAAGTATGTTTTCATTACTTAAGACACTCTCAGCTATGTATTTCCTTCTGCAGACTGTGAGTTTCATATTTGGGGAATGTAAACATTTTTAAGAAATTTTTTTCTTACCTGGGGTTTAGACTTTTTTCCATTGACTGCTTCTTGCAATTGCGGGTATTAGGCCCGCGGGTGCGCCAAATGCTAAACTTTATTGCGTCATTCTCGTCGCGAGAAATATTTGGCGTGAAAAAATAAGTTTATGGCGCTACTTCGTCATTTCCGGCGTCATACGTGACGCCGAGACCTTTCACATGGCGGCTTCATTAGTGATGCAAGTGTGTCATTTCCGGTTATTTTTGGCGCCAAAAAAGAGTTTACGTTACGTTGTGCATCATACTTGCCGCCAAACTTTTCATTATTTCAATACCCCTTGTATGTTTGCCTCTTGCTTTTTGCTATCAGAGGCCTATGCTATTGCATTTTTTCCCATTCCTGAAACTGTCATTTAAGGAAATAGATCATTTTGCTTTATATGTTGTTTTTTCTCTTACATTGTACAAGATGTCCCAATCTGATCCTGCCTCAGAAGTTTCTGCTGGAACATTGCTGCCAAAGCTAAGTGCATTTGTTGTAAAATTGTAGAAATTATTAAACCGAATGTCATTTCTAATAGTTGTCATGATAAACTTTTACATGCAGATAGTGTTTCCATCAGTAATAGTACATTGCCAGTTGCAGTTCCTTCAACTTCTAATGTGCATGATATACCTGTAAATTATAAAGAATTTGTTTCTGATTCTATTATGAAGGCTTTGTCTGCATTTCCACCTTCTAATAAACGTAAAAGGTCTTTTAAAACTTCTCATTTAGCTGATGAAATTTCAAATGACCAACAACATAATAATTTATCCTCTTCTGATGAGGATCTATCTGATTCAGAAGATCCTTCCTCAGACATTGACACTGACAAATCTACTTATTTATTTAAAATAGAGTATATGCGTTCTTTATTAAAAGAAGTGTTAATTACTTTGGATATTGAGGTAACCAGTCCTATTGACGTTCAGTCTAATAAACGTTTAAATGCTGTTTTTAAACCTCCTGTGGTTTCTCCAGGGGTTTTTCCCATTCCTGAGGCTATTTCTGATATGATTTCTAGGGAATGGAATAAGCCAGGTACTTATTTTATTCCTTCTTCAAGGTTTAATTTTTTTATCCTTTACCAGCAAAATCTATAGAGTTTTGGGAAAAATCCCCAAAGTTGATGGGGCTATTTCTACTCTTGCTAAACGTACCACTATTCCTATGGAAGATAGCACTTCCTTTAAGGATCCTTTATATAGGAAGCTTGAATCTTATCTAAGGAAGGCCTATTTATATTCAGGTCATCTTCTCAGACCTGCTTTTTCTTTGGCTGATGTTGCGGCTGCATCAACTTTCTGGTTGGAAAATTTAGCGCATCATGAATTAGATTTTGACATATCTAGCGTTATTCGCTTTCTGCAACATGCTAATCATTTTATTTGTGATGCCTTTTTTGATATTATCAAAATTTATGTTAGATCCATGTCTTTAGCTATATTAGCTAGAAGAGCTTTGTGGCTTAAGTCTTGGAATGCTGATATGACATCTAAATCTAGATTACTATCTCTTTCTTTCCAAGGTAATAATTTATTTGGTTCTCAGTTGGATTCTATTATTTCAACTATCACTGGAGGAAAAGGAGTTTTTTTGCCTCAGGATAAAAAACCTAAGGGTAAATCTAGGGCTTCTAACCGTTTTCGTTCCTTTCGTCAGAATAAGGAACAAAAACTCAATCCTCCCCCCAAGGAATCTGCTTCCAATTGGAAGCCTTCCTCAAATTGGAATAAATCCAAGCCATTTAAGAAACCAAAGTCAGCCCCTAAGTTCGCATGAAGGTGCGGCCCTCATTCCAGCTCAGCTGGTAGGGGGCAGATTAAGGTTTTTCAAGGATTTTTGGATAAAATCTGTCCAAAATCATTGGATTAAGAGCATTGTCTCTCAAGGGTATCGAATAGGATTCAGAGTAAGACCTCCTGTGAGAAGATTTTTTCTCTCACGCATCCCTGTAAATCCAGTAAAAGCTCAGGCTTTTCTGAAGTGTCTTTCAGACCTGGAGTCTTCAGGGGTAATCATCCCAGTTCCTCCTCAGGAACAAGGTTTGGGGTTTTATTCAAACCTATTCATTGTACCGAAGAAAGAAAATTTATTCAGACCAGTTCTGGATCTAAAAATTTTGAATCGTTATGTAAGAGTACCAACTTTCAAAATGGTGACTATAAGGACTATTCTGCCTTTTGTTCAGATGCATACCTTCATATTCCGATTCATCCAGAACACTATCAGTTTTTGAGATTCTCTTTTCTAGACAGGCATTACCAATTTGTTGCTCTTCCATTTGGCCTAGCAACAGCTCCAAGAATCTTTTCAAAGGTTCTGGGTGCCCTACTATCTGTAATCAGAGAACAGGGTATTGCGGTGTTTCCTTATTTGGACGATATCTTGGTACTAGCTCAGTCTTTACGTACTGCAGAATCTCACACGAGTCAACTAGTGTTGTTTCTTCGGAATTATGGTTGGAGGATCAATTTACCAAGAAGTTTCTTGATTCCTCAGACAAGGGTCACCTTTTTAGGCTTCCAGATAGATTCAGTGTCCATGACTCTGTCTCTAACAGACAGGAGACATTTAAAATTGGTCACAGCATGCCGGCACCTTTAGTCTCAGACATTCCCTTCAGTGGCTATGTGCATGGAAGTTTTAGGTCTCATGACTGCAGCATCGGACGCAATCCCATTTGCTTGTTTTCACATGAGACTTCTACAGCTTTGCATGCTGAATCAATGGTGCAGGGATTATACAAAGATATCACAATTAATATCCTTGGATCCCAATGTACGACACTCTCTGACATGGTGGATAGATCACCATCGTTTGGTTCAAGGGGCTTCTTTTGTTCTGCCAACCTGGACTGTGATCTCAACAGATGCGAGTCTTTCAGGTTGTGGAGCTGTTTGGGGATCTCTGACAGCACAAGGGGTTTGGAAATCTCAAGAGGCGAGATTACCAATAAATATTTTAGAACTCCGTGCAATTCTTAGGGGTCTTCAGTTCTGGCCTCTGCTAAAGAGAGAACCGTTCATTTGTTTTCAGACATACAATATCACAACTGTAGCTTATGGCAATCATCAGGGTGGGACTGACAGTCCCTAAGCTATGAAAGAAGTATCTCGAATACTTGCTTGGGCGGAATCCAGCTCCTGTCTAATCTCTGCAGTGCATATCCCAGGTGTAGACAATTGGGAGGCGGATAATCTCAGCCGCCAGACTTTACATCCAGGGGAGTGGTCTCTCCATCCAGATGTGTTTTCTCAGATTGTTCAGATGTGGGGTCTTCCAGAGATAGATCTCATGACCTCTCATCTAAACAAGAAACTTCCCAGATATCTATCCAGGTCCAGGGATGTTCAGGCGGCAGCAGTGGATGTGTTGACACTTCCTTGGTGTTATCATCCTGCTTACATCTTCCCGCCTCTAGTTCTTCTTCCAAGAGTGATCTCTAAAATCATCATGGAACAGTCTTTTGTGTTGCTGGTGGCTCCAGCATGGCCACACAGGTTTTGGTATGCGGATCTGGTTTGGATGTCCAGTTGCCCGCCTTGGCTACTTCCGTTACGGCCGGACCTACTATCTCAAGGTCCGTTTTTCCATCAGGATCTCAGATCATTAAATTTGAAGGTGTGGAAATTGAACGCTTAGTTCTAAGTCATAGAGGTTTCTCTGACTCAGTGATTAATACTATGTTGCAAGCTCGTAAATCTGTTTCTAGAAAGATTTACATTTCATGGTGTTCTTCTCATAAATTCTCCTGGCATTCTTTTAGAATTCCTAGAATTTTACAGTTTCTACAGGATGGTTTGGATAAGGGTTTGTCTGCAAGTTCCTTGAAAGGACAAATCTCTGCTCTTCCTGTTTTATTTCACAGAAAGATTGCTATACTTCCTGATATTCACTGTTTTGTACAGGCTTTAATTCGTATTAAGCCTGTCATTAAGTCAATTTCTCCTCCTTGGAGTCTTAATTTGGTTCTGAAGGCTTTACAGGCTCCTCCATTTGAACCTATGCATTCTTTGGACATTAAACTACTTTCTTGGAAAGTGTTGTTCCTTTTGGCTATCTCTTCTGCTAGAAGAGTTTCTGAGCTATCTGCTCTTTCTTGTGAGTCTCTTTTTCTGATTTTTCATCAGGATAAGGCAGTTTTGCGGACTTCTTTTCAATTTTTACCTAAAGTTGTGAATTCTAACAACATTAGTAGAGAAATTGTTGTTCCTTCCTTATGTACTAATCCTAAGAATTCTTTGGAGAAATCCTTACATTCTTTGGATGTGGTAAGAGCTTTGAAATATTATGTGGAAGCTACTAAAATTTTTAGGAAGACTTCCAGTCTATTTGTTTTATTTTCTGGTCCTAGGAAAGGTCAGAAGGCTTCTGCTATTTCCTTGGCTTCTTGGTTGAAACTTTTGATTCATCAAGCTTATTTGGAGTCGGGTCAGACCCCGCCTCAGAGAATTACAGCTCATTCTACTAGATCAGTCTCCACTTCATGGGCTTTTAAGAATGAAGCTTCAGTTGATCAGATTTGCAAAGCGGCAACTTGGTCCTCTTTGCATACATTTACTAAATTCTACCGTTTTGATGTATTTGCTTCTTCAGAAGCAGTTTTTGGTAGAAAAGTTCTTCAGGCAGCTGTTTCAGTTTGATTCTTCTGCTTTTGATTTAAGTTTTTTTCTTTCAAAATGAAAATAAACTTATGTTTTTGGGTTGTGGATTAATTTTTTCAGCGGAATATGGCTGTTTTTATTTTTATTCCCTCCCTATCTCGTGACTCTTGAGTGGAAGATCCACATCTTGGGTATTGATATCCCATATGTCACTAGCTCATGGACTCTTGCCAATTACATGAAAGAAAACATAATTTATGTAAGAACTTACCTGATAAATTAATTTCTTTCATATTGGCAAGAGTCCATGAGGCCCACCCTTTTTATAGTGGTTATGATTTTTTTGTATAAAGCACAATTTTTTCCAAATTTCCTTTGTTGATGTTTTCTACTCCTTTCTTTATCACCCCACTGCTTGGCTATTCGTTAAACAGAATTGTGGGTGTGGTGAGGGGTGTATTTATAGGCATTTTGAGGTTTGGGAAACTTTGCCCCTCCTGGTAGGATTGTATATCCCATATGTCACTAGCTCATGGACTCTTGCCAATATGAAAGAAATGAATTTATCAGGTAAGTTCTTACATAAATTATGTTTTTTTTTTGTTTTTGCTATCTCTAAGGGGCGAATGATTAACAACTGGAGAAAAATCATGCAAAATCTTTGGGGACTGCTTTGAGCATTATATTGCAATGTATGTGTCTCCCTTTTACATCCAGACTTCTGCATAACTAAATAAAAAAACAAGGGATGGGGGGCGGAGCTAACTGCCGAGCAGGGAAGACGCATCTCTTAGGAGCTCTGCTGGTATCTATGAAAAATACAAGATTATTTAACTCCATCTGCTTAATTTTTGCCCTTGTGGGATCCCAGTACACACCTAGACACCGCTAAAAGGTGATTATAAATACTTGGACCTTTTTTTTTTTTTTTTTTTTCAAAAGAAAAAGAAAAAGTCAAGCTCCGCGGGTAGCGGAAACCAACAGAGGCCTGGACTTCTACACCAGTTGCCGGAGGGTCGGGGCTCCGCTCCGGCGACTGAAGTGATAAGCCGAGAGACTCACCTAAGAACTAATTGGTTTTTTATAGCCCGCCAACTATCAGGCAAAAGAAGCAGGGCTGGAGCCACGCGCGGACACCGCGCAAATCACCTTACAGTTTACATCCTGCATTACGGCTACAACTGACCGGCTTGACAAACAGGCGCTTAGTCCGGAGGGTCGGGGATCCGCTCCGGACGAAGATCTTACCAGGTGGTGGACGGAAAGAGTTACCGGATCTACTGCATCACGCTGTGACCCAGAGTCACAAACCGGTTGGCAGCTGGTTGAGCCTGGAGGCTGAACGGACACCCGGGTTTTCCTGTAGGGTGACGGAGCAAAGAGAAATAGCCACGACCAGATCTGAAGGCCCCCGGGGTAAGCTGGCCACAGGCCTTTTGATCTATACACTGCCTATACACCTGAACTATAAAGGGCGCAAAAGAGCGCCATTTTTCTTGCTGGCCTGTTGAACTGTCCCCGCTACGGCCCACGTGGGATCAATTGCAGCCTGATAGACACTGGCAATAAAAGTATTTACTAATACCCTTATAATTTGCTCAGAGGTATACTTAGACCGTGCTACTTCAGTGGTCTACTCCTTGCCAGCCCGCCCTTGCAGAGGCCTAGAACGCTATTAAGCCCAACTACTAATAGAAGTCACATAGAGCGGCCCTGTAAGCTTGGCCTCAGTACACATATTATTGCGGCTAGGGGTCTCTGAGGACTTTGATGCACATTCATAGGAGGCATATCTAGGAAAAATTTCATGCTCTGGTAAACCTCCTCAATTACAAAAGCAGGAGGCAACAGAAAGAAGCAAACAAGCAAATAAAGCAAAGAGAGAAAAACATCAGCACTACATTTTTGCTAACCCATCAAGCTATATTTGAACTGCAGCACGTTCTTGAGCAGATCAGGTACCCTCTGAGGCTGTCCCTGGGACATAGGGTGAAGGAAACTCATACATTACAATATTAAAGGCTGCTGCACCAATCCAGGTGTCATTGTAATCACTACATAATACAAAGTGCAGTGCTTTTGCTTAACCTGCAGTTTCCCTCTGGAGGCTGTTTGCAACAAGAGGCAACATCTGATAGCAGAAAGCCCTAACACTATAACTTGCCCCACATATTTGGAGATCCTGGTGTCTCCCAGACCTCATACATTGTCACACTCTGGGTCTCGAGGAGCTCAGCAATTTATGCAGGTCATATTGACACCTTGGCCTGCTACTAACTTTTGCTACCAAACAGCTACATCAGCCCAAAACCTTGTGCTGACTATTCTGGCTATACTCTGTCAGTGGGCCTCACTGTATTGTGATTCCAGTGCTGCTGCGTCAGCTTATGTGCCTTTGAGCCCTGACTCAAAGTGGAGTGTTGTGTACCAATTTTGCTTGTTTAACAATCTTTCTTCCTTACAGGCCTGCTGCTAATGTATTAGCTCTTGGTCTATCAGACTAAGATTTCAGTGTTATATCATTATTGTGCCTGTCTAACCACTTATTTTGTCTGCAGGTTGTCTTTTTATAACAATGATTTTTGCAGTTAGTAAGGGTCTGTATATGTTTAAACTACAAGCACAACTACGCTACCCATTCTTTTAGAGATTTCATTAAGGCACACACTCCTAGATAAGCTGCCATCCAGCAGATACTGCAAAAAGCCACACCGCTCAAGACTGGTGCACTAGATCCAGTTTAAAGCATCTTAGTATCACTAAAGCATCATAAAGGTGAAATCCCCTGGATAAGCAGCTATTCAGCAGATACTATAGCATAGAGCCCAATTCCCTAGATACTCTCTGACACTCTCTCCATCCATTTCCTGCTGTACTAGGAGACAGCAGGTCATACCCTCAATTCCTTTTCCCGTCCTGGCCAAGTGAAGGCAATCTCCCTGGAGGGAGTGTCTACAGAGCTCTTCACTCCACCCACCTTTGAAAAGGGCTGACTTTGTTCTGAATATACCGTGGATTATCCAGCAAAACCTTCCTATGGCTAGCAGAGCACTGATAGCTATGGCTACCTAAACCAAGATTGACGTCAGGGGGACTTAAGCTGCACCCTAATCACCATTGTTTTACTTAAATATATCATATCCTGCAGACCTAGTGTCTTAAGAACTGGCTTTGGCAGAAGACATAATCCTGAAACCATGTCCCAAAACTCCAAAAGGAAAACTAAACCGTCTCACACCTCTGGGAAAACTGTCGCAGATCACTTTAAAAACCACCACGCTGGGAAAACTCAAATGTACAGAGACTCCACTCCCGCTTTGGAAGGCAGTGAATCTGAAGGCAGTATAGACTCTCAACCTCCTATGTCAGATACTTTATCTGCAAACATTGTAGATGTCCTAACCAGACGAATGAATCTCCTTCAAGAGACACTGACAAAGGAAATTAAGGGATCCACAGCTGAGCTCCGTAGAGAGATTGGAGCTTTAGGAGAACGTACCGAAACTCTGGAGCGTAAACAAGAAGATCTTGCTGTGGACCATGCTCACCTACAAGCCTATTCCCAAAATCTTGCAATTCAAATATCGGACCTAGAATTGAAACTAGCTGATATGGAAGACCGCTCCCGCCGGAATAATCTGAGATTCCGCGGAATCCCTGAAGAGGTTGGCCCCCAAGAACTGGAGTCATATGTCTTGGAGTTCTGTAATATCTTCTTCACCACTCCAGAGAAGCCTGCCCTCCTACTGGACAGAGTCCACAGAGTAGCACGACCTAGAACTGTCTCTCAAGAAAAACCTAGAGATGTTCTAGCTAGGATCCATTTTTTTACCCACAAGGAGAAGATAATGAGAGAACTGGCCAATAAACCGCAACTCCCTGAGAAGTTCCAACAAATAGCGGTATTCCCGGACATTTCCAGCTATACTTTACAAAAGAGAAGGTCCTTTAAGACCATTACCCAAATTCTGAGAACAGAGAATATTAGATACAGATGGGGATACCCGACAAGGCTTATAGTTAGTAAAGATGGTGAGACACACACAATCTTCACCCCTAAAGAAGGCTTTGACCTGCTCCAAGACTGGGGCTTAGCATCCACCAAACCCAGAAAGGACATTGGTTCACTGCCCCCTAAAGATAGATCAGCTATTATGGACATGGTCCAACCTTCATTAAGATCTACTGCAAAGGACACTCCTAATGTCACTGACATCCGGGCAGGTGCCCCAGACTTCACCCCTAGGTTACAAAAGCCCACCAAGTGATACAATAAAGAGCTCTAATGTTAGGCTAGTACACACGAATATATTATTAGCTATATTTATCGTTAGATAGGAATAACTTGAAGGAAAAAGGATTGTTACATAGCTCACTGAATGGTAAATAACTAGTCCTGACCTTCAGCTGGTAACTATGTAAATATTGTTCAATGTTGCTCCCAGGTATAGGTTGCATAACACTTGAGGGACATGTGGAGACCCGTGACCTCCCGCAGGATAAAGGACGCTTGTCCAACAACACCTGCTCTACTATCTTACCCTATTTGCTCCGGCGGGACTTCGGGGGTCTTCCCATCTCCTCTCTCTCCAGCACCACAGATGACTTAATCTCTCTCAGACACCTAAATGTTATAGATCGAGACTATGTGGTGAGTTAATGGTGTCTGCAACAGGTTTTACGTTACTAACTCTACATGGTGGTATTTCTGCTGATCTGCAGCCAGTACGCATATACATAATGATAGGTTATTCTAGGCGTTAGTTATACTCTAAAAGGTAGATACTGGTATATGTATCATCAAAGGATAACTGAATAGATCCGGCCCATCATGGGCATATATGTAAATATTTCTAAATGTAATTTCCGGATATCAGCTGCCTACTGTGCAAAAAACATGGGGAGACCTGTAACTTCCCATAAGCGAACGGGTGCTTACCCAGCAGTTCCTGTGTTACTCATTTCTTGGCCATTTGGTCATGCTGGGACTCATGAGCTCTCCCCATGTAGTTTGTTTTCAGTTCCACAGGTTATTTACTCACTCTCAGACACCTATAAGCTTCGGACCTAAGTTATATGACGATATTATAGTATTTACAATGTTATTGGTATCACTAGTTTAACGTGCTACTATGCTTGCAGTGCTGTGATGTTTTTATTTAGTTTAATGAACAACCTTTGGTGTATTCCTTATATTCACAATCCCCCAATGACAGTCAATCTCTACATACAAGTTTAATACTTGTTCTACCCCCCCCCCCATATACGCAAATTTTATTTGTGTTATCCCCTTATACGGGGACTGGAGAAGTCAGTTTGGTATTCAGCCACACTTCTCCTTTTGGTGATCCAGCGGTTCACCATATTGAATAATATTGTTAAAACCTCATACTACCAATTTAGATTCGACTGATCCAAAGCCCTGGACACTTACTATATTAATTGAATTAACTTGGTGCCCCTCGTTGTACACTGTTCATTATATCTCCTTTTTTTTTTATCACTCTCTAGGTGAAACTAAGCTCCCTAGGGGAAATAATCCTTGTGATAAAGGAAACGATAAACCAGTTTTGAGCCCGGCAAGGGCCACAATCAGGTGCGCAGGTCCAGGCGGGGTAAGTCTATCATCAAAACCCTCCCCTCTACCCTCCCTCTCCCTACCTACCTCTCCCTCCCTCCCCCAAGTTCAAGATGGCGTCATCCCCTAATCATATATCCTTTGCAACATTAAATGCCAAAGGATTAAACTCACAAGATAAGAGAAGCATGCTTACCAACACCATGAAATCTCTGAAAGTACAAGTCATGTTTTTACAAGAGACACACTGGATAAAGTCAAACCAGACTCCATACAGGACCCCAGAGTATCCTGTGGTGGTTCTGGCTTCTCACACTGAGAAATCTAGAGGAGTTGCGATAGCTATACACAAATCTATACATTTTGACCACATTCACGCAGAGAGAGATAACCAGGGACGATTCCTACTGCTCAATTGTAAATTGAACGGTGTACTGTTCACTCTGGTCAACATCTACGCCCCGAATCAAATGCAAACTAAGTTCCTGAAAGATGCCTTGTCTAAAATTGAGAAACACAAAGCTGGGACTATTATACTAGGGGGGGACTTTAATATGATATGGGACCCCCTACTAGATAAGAAAGTTCAAAGCGGGAAAACAATAGACACGTACTCTGTGACTACTGCTAACAAATTTCGACAACACATTATCCAACATAATCTATATGATATTTGGAGGGCACTACACCACAATGATAGGGACTACACATACTTTTCTAGACCACATAATTCGTACTCGAGGCTCAACCATTTCTTCACTGACTCATGGACGCTTAATAGAGTCCTAACGTCACACATTAAGGTCTGCCCATGGTCAGATCATGATATTTTGTCATTTACGCTCTCTACTGACTTAGCCACAGAGACTAGACCTAGCTGGAAACTCCCAAAACAAATGCTTCAAGATAAAACGTTTAGAATGTCCCTCCAAGCCTCTATTGTTGAGTTTCTAAGAATAAATGAAACCCCGGATATGTCCTCCCAAACTATTTGGGCTGCTCTGAAAGCGTACATCAGAGGGATCTGCATTCGACGGCAGGCGATGCTACGACGTCAAGCAGGTCTGCCCGTCGGCCTCCTCATGGCTGAACTTCGCGCTGTAGAGCAGGAGAATAAAATCTCCCCAACTACAAGCCTAGCTGATAAAATTAAGGAATTGCGAACGCAATTGGCAGTTAGAGACTTGCAAAGAGTTAAAGAATCTTATGCTAGATTCAAGAAGCTGATGTATTGCCAAGGTAATAAGGCCTCAACCCTCCTTGCTCATAAATTAAGATGCAGGACAGCGGCGGGTAGGATCTTATCACTCCAGAGAGGTGACAGCTCGGTCTACTCACCTAAGGACATTGGGGAGACGTTTGCGGAATATTACTCTAACCTGTATCACCTCAAGCCCTCGATGACTGCTAAAGAGTCCTCCTCGTGTGAAATGGTACATTTCTTACGGATGCTGGGCCTACCATCCCTCGCAGATGAGGATGGAGAGGCACTTAAAGCCCCATTTTCCCTAAATGAGCTTAGTTTAGCCATTAAACATTCCCAAAATAACAAGGCTCCAGGACCTGATGGGTACCCAACAGCCTTCTATAAACTGTTTAAACCGGAACTCCAGGGGATCCTCCTCAGGGTCTTTTCGGAGGCCCGAGAGGCAGGCTCATTCCATAAAGAATTCCTGCAAGCAGTAATTTTGCCCATACCGAAACCAAATAAAGACCCCTCACAATGTACGAGCTACAGACCAATATCCTTGATTAATGGTGATGTAAAGCTATATGCAAAGCTATGGGCTAACCGCCTCAATAGCCTGCTCCCAAAGGTGATTCATACAGACCAAGTTGGTTTCACGTTCGGCAGAGAAGGCCCAGACAATTCTCGGAAAACGCTGAACATACTCACAGAAGCCTCCCGACTGAGGACACCCATGCTGGCCCTGTCGCTAGACGCAGAAAAAGCGTTTGACAGGGTCAGATGGGAATACCTATGGCATACGCTTGCTCAATTTGGCATGCCAGAGATCGTGATTAAAGCAATTCGAGCCCTGTATTCTTGTCCCTCAGCAGTAGTTAAAGGTATGGGGTTTGCCTCCCCGGAAATATGTATCACCAACGGCACCAGACAAGGATGCCCCTTGTCTCCTCTAATTTTTTCCATGGCCATTGAACCTTTAGCTCAGGCTATTAGACAATCACCTGCAGTAAGAGGGGTCCAGCTCGGAGGCACTACTGCGAAGATCGCACTATACGCGGACGATGTCACGCTCTTCTTAACAAACCCAATAGGCTCCCTGCCAGTACTCTTTGATATTATCTCTGAGTTCGGAGCCCACAGCTACTACAAAGTTAACGTCACCAAAACAGAGGCGTTACCGGTAAGCATGCCAGCGTTTGAATTGGAAATTTTACAAACACTGTACTCCTTCCAATGGTCACGAACCTCCATTCGGCACTTAGGGGTACAGCTAGGTCCGGACCCGAAATTGGTTATTTCTATTAACTACACAACCCTCATTAAAGAGGTCACTGAGCTCACATCTTCGTGGAGCCTTAAAGAAATTTCGTGGCTGGGCCGCATTGCATCCTTCAAAATGACGATCTTACCAAAAATTCTGTACTATTTCCGCTGTATCCCTCTCAATGTACCTACTGCTTTTATAGACAAGCTCCAATCTCTTGGGCAACACTATATCTGGAATAAGTCCAGGCCCCGGATAGCGGCAAAGATTCTCCAAAAGAGATATGAATATGGAGGAGTTGCAATGCCTAACGTGCGTGGATATTACGAGGCAGCCAGGCTCTCTCATATCACGGCATGGGCAGATAAGGGGGAACAGCAGGGCTGGAAAAGCATAGAAACTTCGAACCTTCCCCTAGGCCTAAGATTGGCAGACTTACCCTGGATCCCTAAGCATTGTGTTGACAGCTTAGGAATACAAAATATCATTATCAGAGACAATCTGAAAGTCTGGTATAGCCTCAGAAACCTCCGCGACATCGCCCCACACCCATCTCCCATTCATTCTATACCGGCCTTACTGGCGGCTCTTCCTGATACACACATACAGCAGTGGAGGGACTTAAACCTCAAAGTGGTCTCCTGTGTGTACCCCTCGGACACCTTAATCTCACCTCATAATATCAGTACCATAATCCCAGAGCCCCCCCCGTGGGCCTTCTTTGAATACTCGAGGCTCTACGCCTTTATGACATCTTGGGGATTCCCCAAAACCCTAAACAGACCCCTGACTAATTGGGAAAAGCTATGGCAACTCCCTATTAAGACCCCTAGGCTCATATCGTTTCACTACGATCTTCTACAGTCGTCCACTAACAAAGACAGACCATGGCAGATAAGGGCTTGGGAGGGTGATTTATCCAGACCAATTTCAGATAAAGATCTATCCATAGCCATGACGTTAACTAAAAAGACAGTACACTGTGCAAATACACTAGAGGCTTACATGAAATTATTCCTAAAATGGTACTATACTCCCACAAGGCTGTCACAGATGTTCCCCACAGCGCCCCCTCTATGTTGAAGGGACTGCATGCAAAGGGGCTCAGACATACATACTTGGTGGGATTGCCCAAAGCTGGCACCTCTCTGGACTCAGGTAGAAACCCTGTGTGCTAACCTAGGGCTATCTATCCCACTAACTCCTGCAATCGCTCTTTTACACATTTTCCCGAGGAACGTCCCAACCCATGTCTCTAAACTGGTCATCTTCGTCTTAGCGGCCACGAAACTGGCGATAGCAAGAGCCTGGAAACAAACCCAGCCCCCAGACATAATGGCTGTCACATCTGTAATGCAGGTATACGCCACAATGGAACAAAGCTTCTACTCCCATATGGACAAGGAAGAGCTTTACTGGCAGATTTGGGAGCCCTGGTTTAACCACCAGGGAACTCAAAGATAAATGACTGTGTGGACCCAAGGTCCTAGTCACCCCCACCACCATACCCTTACCCCTCCCTCTCCCCCCCCTCCTTTTCCCTCCTCCCTCATACTCCACCTGGACACCCCCGCCTGGAAATGCGCACTATAATTCCCAGTTGTAGTACACGGAGGGGCACTTCTAAGCTGACTTCATGACATTCCTAGAAATTTGAGTTACTGTGTAGGACTGAGGTACTACCCGGTCCTTATAACCTAAGTTTGTTCATTCTGTTTGTAAATGATGTTTTCATAATGGATTTATTGCTGAGTTCACATTAATCGAAAATGAGGTTTATATGACAAATATTCTATTTCATTCTAGACACACTTGATCTATATACGCAGTAATGTCATTAATTGCTACGCTTGCTGTGTCATACCAACGGCATAATGTTTATGTATATGTTCACCGATTGGTCACCTGCGTTGTGACATCTGCTGTAATGTTTAATCCTCAATAAAAAACTTTTGGAAAAAAAAAAAAAAAAAAAAAAAAAAACAAGGGATTTTGTGAGTGTAGAGAGTACAGCACAGGTTGAAGTCTGTATATGGATTGATCACTTTAAAAGTGGGTAATGATACTAATACATGACGTGAGCAGTTAACCTATTGTGCTCCAAAACCATAGCGATATGTGTGTATGTTCCTTTTTTAGGGATTTGAACAGTGTCGTTGTTCATTTTTTAACTTTGAGCAGGTAGTGTTGGTGGTGATTTTGCATCCTAATGCCATTCAGTATTTAGGGTAATTCCAGTACGGTTTGCCCATGTGCAAAGTAACCAATGTTACGCTTGAAAACCTCTTGGGATGCTTTTGTATCATTTGAAAAGTTTGGGGATTTGTCCGTTGCTGGACTGTTATCCGATGGACACTTGTGCGACAGATAATAATCCGACAGACAAATGTCCGTCTGATAACAATCCGGTCAAATGTGTCAGAATCTACTCACACTCCAATCGCCATGGACCTATCACAGCCTCACTATAATGTCATGATGTATAGTGAATCTTTATTTAAAATATTCCAAAAAGCACAAATATAAACCAATTAAATTAGCTAATATTTGTAACATTTTTTTTTATACTATATTAACTTACATATTTATCATTTTTTTTATAATATATTAACTTATAATTATATTTATGGGTAAGGTAATAGGCTATGTATGGGGAGGGGAATGTGTTAAAAGCACATGGTGGGGGGTGGGACCCATGGTTAGGTTCCCAGAGGCGGTTGCGGTGCCTGAAGCACTGATTATAACAGAACATTCTGGAGCGTATCTACCCTCGGCCGATTGTTCTTGTATAATGAGGCTTTACCATCTGATAGTGAGTAGCCTACGTGGGCCCGCGAGTTCAGAGAAATAAAGGTCAGCCAATTGTGACTGTCCTTTCTCCACTCGGAATATAGTCTCTCGCACATATGTCTGACGGACAAATGTGCTTCTTCATTCTGTCCGTGAACCGATATGTCAGGTCCCTTTAGCTGTGGAATTTGATAAGCAGACATTGGCCTTGTATATGTGACATTACACCAAAAAGAGCCTGTCTGCAGCCATTACCTCACTGATATGTATCAAATGATTGTGTTTAACCTCTGAAAAGCTCTTAAACACTTAAAGGGCCACTGTAAGTAAATATTTTCTATGCCTGTTACTAACTACCTACCCCAAATACGCTTTTTATCAATAGCATTTCATTAACATATCTCTACCGTATATCAGAAATCTTGTCTGCAAATTTAATTGTTTTCCAAACCCACTCCGTGGGTATCCTTTGCTCTGTATCAATCCGTTTACAATACCTAGGTTTCAAAATGGCGCTTTAAACACAAAGTTATTGTTTTAAGTATTTTGAACACTCAGTGCTGAAAATAGTGGGCAGGATAACGTGACATCATCGGCGAATAAAAGATATAACTTTTAGAACGTTATGAAACTTCGTTTTGGAGAAAATATAGGTCAGTAGGTTTTAATTGTTTATTAACTTTAATATGTTAGTTGTTTAGCTTAAAAATTATAACAGAAAGTAATCCTTTAAGTGAACTTCTGCTCAGGAGATGCAGACGGTGCAGTTCCTGAGCAAGAAACTGATCCTTATTGTCTCACCCGCCGTTTGCTGCAAGGGATCTACAATGCTTATGAATCCTGGGCATGATTTTATCTATTTGTTTAGAACCAGTAATGCAAAACTAACATATAAAACTTCAATTAGAGCATTTCATTTTTACATTAAGGGACAGTAAACCCCTTGTAATTACAAGACATTTCTGTTGTGTTGCTATAGAATAACATCAGTCAAGCCTTAATGTTTTTTACGGCATTTAGTTTTCAATAGCCAAACTCCACCGACCATTTATCTAACTTGGAAGAGTTATCAGTTAAAGCCAATTATTGGAAATTATTTAGTAGGGTTAGCCTTGAGAAACCAGCACGGTGCTTTTCAAGTTCTGATAAGCAGAATTTACTAAATTTTCAGAGATAAATTACATGAAAGGGGGGTAAAAACAGTATATTATAATAATATATTGCAAAGTTGTTTTATTAACCCCTAGACGCCGTTAGGACGTTCCATGACGTCCTAAAAGCGCTGGGCTTAAACGCCTTTTGGACGGCATGGAACGTCCTTATTTTGGAGCATCCTGCTCCATTCTGGAAGCAAACGGTATTTAATCTGACTGGTGGTTGTACCTTTTAACGCAGGCAGATTCCAGGAGCCAATCGGCGCCGTTTTGAAGCACAAAATCGCAGTGACGACCATGTGCTTCATTTTTCTTTTTTTTGTTTATTACATGAACTTGGACGGATGAGTTAGTCCTGAAGGGGTTAATCATAAACAAACATTTTATTTAAAAATCTCACTGCATTTGCTGTCCCTTTAAGTTTTAGCAGATTGCACGTTGGCGAGCCTAGCAACTCCTTGACAAAACTTGAAAAAGTCTAATAACGTTGGCATTCTTATAGTGTAGTGGCCAAAGGTGTGAACATACTTGAAAAGCTCTTGCTTAATCCTCTTATGTATTGTACGTAATGATTTACAAATTAGGTCAAAAAGAGCCAGAGGTGACGTTCCAGTTTGAACAAAAATATAAATTTGAACTGAAAACTACATTCGGGATTCCAATGTTTTATATCGGAAGAATGAATCAATCTGCTTACTGTATACTATGAACAAACTTTTGCAGAGCAAATCGGCTGCATTTTACTTTTTTCACGTCTCGTAAGTGAATTCAGGACAATTAATTAAAATGACAATCTGCATTTGTTGTTCCAATTGAAAACTAAGTATAAGCAGATGTATTACTTTTTTATTTTATACAAGTTTAACACTTTTTCTCTTTCCTATGCATATGTGGTTATGTGTGCATGCGCTAGTGTGTGCGCATGCATGTGTTCTGGATATTTTTTGAGTAAAAAGTTAACATGTTTGATGCTCGCTCATGTGCAAAACATAATTATATGTGTGTGTGAGATTGTGTGTGTGTGTGCAATCCCTTTGTAAAATAATAATGTGGTCTGGTTAAGGGATCCTTAACCCCTTGAGTGCTAATGACTGTTCTGAGCCGTCGCAGAGTTTCCCACTCAGGTGCTAGCGACGGCTCAGAGCAGTCTCTAGCACTCTCCCACCTTGAGGGAGATCTGGGGGCTCCCACCCGCTCCTACCCCGGCGATCGGGCCTGTATAGTGACAGGCATAGCCGGGGCTTCACGTTTTGTGCAGTGACGCCACGCGTGATGACGTCACTGTGCAACTTTATTTAAAAATTACAATAACAAGTATAGGGAAAGGGGGCATGCTGCTTAGAAGCCTTTATCTCAGGCATCTAAGCAGCTACAGATTCTTAAAAAAATAAAAAAATAAATATGCTTAGCACTCAAAGGGTTTTAAAGGGACACTTAAAGGGACAGTCTACCATAAAATTGTTATTGTTTTAAAAGAAAGATAATCCCTTTATTCCCCATTCCCCAGTTTTGCACAACCAACACTGTTATATTAATACACTTTTTACCTCTGTGATTACCTTGTATCTAGGAACCTTCTTCCAGCCCCCTGATCACATGATTGTGACTGTTTATTATCTATTGTCTTGCAGTTAGCATTGTGTTGGGCTAAATCTTAAATAACTCCCTGTGCCTGTACACAGTGTTATCTATATGGCCCACGTGTACTTTTTGTCTGTGTTGAAAAGGAATTTAAAAAGCCTGTGATAAGAGGCAGCCCTCAAGGCTTAGAAATTAGCATATGAGTCTGCCTAGGTTTAGTTTAAACTAAGAATACTAAGAGAAAAAAGCAAATTTGATGATAAAAGTAAATTGGAAAGTTGATTAAAATTACATGACCTATCTGAATAATGAAAGTTTAATTTTGACTAGACTGTCCCTTTAAGTCAAAATGTAAAGTTTCATGATTCAGATAGCGCATGCAATTTTAAACAACTTTGCAATTTACTTCCATTAAAAAAATGTGCACCGTCTTTTTATATTTACACTTTTTGAGTCACCAGTTCCTACAGAGCATGTGCAAAAATTCACAGAATATACGTATATGTATTTGTGATCGACTGATGGCTGTCATATGATGCAGTAGTAGTGGACATAGACATAACTTAGAAAAAAATCTACTACTCATTTGAAGTTGACTGACAAATTTCAAAGTGCTATTGCATTGTCTTTTTATCATGCAAGTATACTGTATTTACTGGACCTTTAAACCCTCCAAAATGTAATACGTATTAAAGATATGTATTTGTGATCGACTGATGGCTGTCATATGATGCAGTAGTAGTGGACATAGACATAACTTAGAAAAAAATCTACTACTCATTTGAAGTTGACTGACAAATTTCAAAGTGCTATTGCATTGTCTTTTTATCATGCAAGTATACTGTATTTACTGGACCTTTAAACCCTCCAAAATGTAATACGTATTAAAGATAAATATTTAAACATTTTTAAATATCTGTTTGAATGAAAAAAAGGGCTAGTAAAAACCTTCACATTGTTCTTCAGTCTTCCAATACAGCATAATCTGAACTAAATTATAACAAATAACATCTTGTTTGACGCTGTTTTGTCGAGAACTCCAATTCCTCGAGAACTCCAAATGTGACGTCACTTCTGGTAACTCTTATATTTTAATATCTGTTTTGCCACTGGGGGGCGCACTGCCGATCCTATCGCATACACCCCAAGTAAACCTTGTGGAATGAGGCAAAATAGATAGTGAAGATAGGCGATTACAGTGCCCTACTGATTGGTTGTGAATCCTGTCACTCACTGGATACGGACCAATCTGACGTCACTTCCGGTGATTCCATACATCTGATAGGAGTTTTTGATGTATTGGAGTTCTTGATAGAACACAGCAATTGTTTTTAAATGGTCAAACTCCACCACCACTTTCCTTATTTGAAGGAGCCAATCAGGTTTTGAATCATCTGGAGATAACAGGGTTTTGCCAGCATCATTGTGCTGCCAAAATCTTTGTTTGGCACCATCAAAAAATATTATTATTATCAGTTATTTAATATTAATAATAATAAATAATATTTTCTGATGAAGCCAAATAATAGAGATAAGATTAACTAAAAATTAGCAAGAGATATGTGGCAGGTAGGGTTGCCAGGTGCCCAATATTTTAGTAGGCTGTCCAGTAAAATCTTCAGAAATATACTGGACACATAAATATCCAATTTTCTTTTTTTAATTCATCCTATGGCTCATTGCATTACAAATATGGAGCAGGAAGAAGGGAGGAGCAGTGAAGGGGTCAAATCTCTACTGTTTAGAAGTGTTAATGGCATACAAAGGACGGTACTACTGTTGATTTATATGTTACTGGCAGCCAAGGGATAAAATAACTGCTTATTTGTAAAAATAAATAAGGTAGAGTTTTGTTGGAGGCACATTATGTGACCCCACCGACCAACGTGCCCAGTCACCTTCAGATTGTCCAGTAATTTTTGTGGCGGACAGCTGACAACCCTAGTGGCAGGGTGAAGCTTGTGGAGATTGCCCTGTGCTCTTTCAGTGTTCAGGACTGGAAAATGCACCGTTTTTAGACTTAAATTACAGGAAAAGGGTAAAAATAAATAAAGTGTACTGCAAAGTTATTTTACTATTCTATACCAGAATCTCAAACTATTCACTGTCCCTATTTAAGCTGTACTTAAATTGTTAACCTGACGAAGGAAGTATGTGTTCATCTCACTTGCTGATGTTGGACACACCCATCAAGCATAAAAACAAAAAGTAATGTTTTTCAGCACAAGAATGTCTGTTTGAAAGAAAAAATAAAATAAATACATTTTGTAGAATAAATAAATTGCTTTATTTTCCCTTTTATTACTTACAGCATTTTCTACTTTGTACATTGCTTCCGTTATTGCCCAGAACTGTAGCAAATCTGTGCAGTATCTTGAGATGGTTATGAAAAGAATATTCCATTCTCTGCTTTCAAAATGGCCACCAAGATCCTTCCTGTCAGTGAACTGACTTGTAATTGAAAAAAAAATTCAATAAACAAAGCCAGATCAGCGACACGGTAGATATTGTTATGTGTAATAGCTATGTTATGAGTTTGTATTACTTGTGAAATGTGTTGTACTTGCCCACTTCTATCCAATATAACAGACTATCCTGCTTAAATTTCCTGGGTTTAATTTCCTTTACTGAGCCTAATTAAAATGTGCTTTTGCCAGTTTTTGCTTGTTTGGTACATATTTGTTTTAGTCTGAATATCTGCCAAGTATGTGAATATTTACACTGGGAACTTATGCTCGTCTTTCTATGCAAGCGAACAAAGAAATAAATCGTACCATTGTTCCTGAAATTTCAGCAACTTTTCACAAAGTACAATACCTGCTTTTCTTCTTTAATAGCACAATTTATTATTAATGATCAAAAATCCATGGAGGGAAATGTGTTCACACAGCATAGCTTTCAAAGGGTATTATTTTTATTTTTTAGAATAAATAAAATGAACATTAAAGGTACGGTAAAGTCAAAATTAAACCTTCATGATTCAGACAGAGCATGGATTTTTAAGCAACTTTCTTATTTACTTATATTGTCAAATTTGCTTTGTTCTCTTTGTTGTAGAACATATCTAGGTAGGCTTAGGAGCAGCAATGTACTACTGGGAGCTAGCTTGTTATTGGTGGCTGCACATACATGCCTGTTGTTGGCACACTAAATGTGTTCAGCTAGCTCACAGTTGTGCATCACTGCTTCCTAGCTTACCTAGGTATGCTTTTCAACAAAGGATACCAAAAGGAAAAAGTACATTTGTTAATAGAAGTCCATTGAAGAGATGATTAAAATTGCATACGCCATTTGAATCATGAAAGTTTATTTTTTACTTTACTGTTTAATGTACGGAGTGTCCCCACATTGTTTTAAAAGGACACTGAACCCAAATTTTTTCTTTAATGAGTCAGAGCATGCAATTTTAAGCAACTTTTTAATTTACACCTATTATCAATTTTTCTTCATTCTCTTGCTATCTTTATTTGCAAATCATGAATGTAAATCTTAGCAGCCAGCCCATTTTAGGTTCAGCACCATGGATAGCGCTTGTTTATTGGATGCTGACATTTACCCACCAATAAGCAAGCATAACCCAGGTTCTCATCAAGAAATGGGCCGGCTCCTATGCATCACATTCCTGCTGTTTAAATAAAGATAGCAAGAGATTAAGAGAACAAAGAAAAAAACGATAATAGGAGTAAATTAGAAAGTTGCTTAAAATTGCATGCTCTATCTGAATCATTAATAAAAATAAATGGTGTTTTGGGTTCTTTTTAACCCCTTAATGACCACAGCACTTTTCCATTTTCTGTCCGTTTGGGACCAAGGCTATTTTTACATTTTTGCTGTGTTTGTGTTTAGCTGTAATTTTCCTCTTACTCATTTACTGTACCCACACATATTATATACAGTATTTCTCGCCATTAAATGGACTTTCTAAAGATACCATTATTTTCATCATATCTTATAATTTACTATAAAAAAAATTATAAAATATGAGGAAAAAATGGAAAAAAACACACTTTTTCTAACTTTGACCCCCAAAATCTGTTACACATCTACAACCACCAAAAAACACCCGTGCTAAATAGTTTCTAAATTTTGTCCTGAGTTTAGAAATACCCAATGTTTACATGTTCTTTGCTTTTTTTGTAAACTATAGGGCCATAAATACAAGTAGCACTTTGCTATTTCCAAACCATTTCTTTTCAAAATTAGCGACAGTTACATTAGAACCCTGATATCTTTCAGGAATCTCTGAATAGCCATTGACATGTATATATTTTTTTTTAGTAGACAACCCAAAGTATTGATCTAGGCCCATTTTGGTATATTTCATGCCACCATTTCAACGCCAAATGCAATCAACTACAAAAAATCGTTCACTTTTCACAAATTTTTTCACAAACTTTTGGTTTCTAACTTAAATTATTTACAAACAGCTTGTGCAATTATGGCATAAATGGTTGTAAATTCTTCTCTGGGATCCCCTTTGTTCAGAAATAGCAGACATATATGACTTTGGCGTTGCTTTTTGGTAATTAGAAGGCCGCTAAATGCCACTGCGCACCACACGTGTATTATGCCCAGCAGTGAAGGGGTTAATTAGGGAGCATGTAGGGAGCTTTTTGGGGTAGTTTTAGCTTTAGTGTAGTGTAGTAGACAACCCCAAGTATTGATCTAGGCCAATTTTGGTATATTTCATGCCACCATTTCACCGCCAAATGCGATCAAATTAAAAAAAACGTTAATTTTTTCTCAATTTTAGGTTTCTCACTGAAATTATTTACAAACAGCTTGTGCAATTATGGCACAAATGGTTGTAAATGCTTCTCTGGGATCCCCTTTGTTCAGAAATAGCAGACATATATGGCTTTGGCATTGATTTTTGGTAATTAGAAGGCCTCTAAATGCCGCTGCGCATCACACGTGTATTATGGCTAGCAGTGAAGGGGTTAATTATGTAGCTTGTAGGGAGCTTGCAGGGTTAATTTTAGCTTTAGTGTAGAGCTCAGCCTCCCACCTGAAACATCAGACCCCCTGATCCCTCCCAAACAGCTCTCTTCCCTCCCCCACCCCACAATTGTCCCCGCCATCTTAAGTACTGGCAGAAACTCTGCCAGTACTAAAATAAAAGGTATTTGGCCCTTTTTTAAAAAAAAAAAAAAAAGCATATTTACATATGCTGATGTGTAGGATCCCCCCTTAGACCCCAACCTCACTGATCCCCCACCAAACAGCTCTCTAACCCTTCCCCTCTGCCTTAATGGGCGCCATCTTGGGTACTGGCAGCTGTCTGCCAGTACCCAGTTTTGTAAAAAAATGTGCCTTTTGTTTTAAAAAATGCCCTTTTCTGTAGTGTAGCTTTCCCCCCCCCACCAAGACCAACCCCCAACCCCTTCCAGATCCCTTAGATTACATTTGTAATAATTACACTTAGTTATTTTTTTACTTTTCACTTTATTTTTTTCTGTAGTGTAGCGGTTCCCACCCGCTCCCGCCCCGTGCACGCGCCCGCCCGCCACCCCCCCGTGCACGCGCGCGCTCCCGTGCGCGCCCCCGTAGATTCCGCCCCCGATCCCGCCCCCCTCCACTTCACACTGAGCACCGATGGCCGCCCACCCGCCTCCCACGTAAGCTCCCACCCACCAACGATACCGGCCATCGATGTCCGGTGCAGAGAGGGCCACAGAGTGGCTCTCTCTGCATCGGATGGCCAAGGGGGGTTATTGCAGGATGCCTCCATATCGAGGCATCACTGCAATAACCGGAAAGCAGCTGGAAGCGAGCAGGATCGCTTCCAGCTGCTTTCCAGACCAAGGACGTACGCCACACGTCCTCGGTCATTAACTGCATTTTTTTTGAGGACGTGTGGCGTACGTCCTTGGTCGTTTAGGGGTTAAGCATAGACATTTTGGCTTGAGTTGTTTTGGAATACATTGTCATGCTGTGTATATGCAAAAATATTAGCCTTCTGTGATGCAACATTTGATCACTAACCTGAAAAGCAACTGAATCCCCGTTATAAGCTGTTCTATTCAGTGAAGGGTTTCTGGTCACTTATTCCCAGGAGAACACCTGATCTTCACCAGGTAACCACATTGAGCGTTATGGTATATTTTATATTACATGTTGTGATAATAGGTGATCAAGAGCATTTGGTTGACTTTCTTAATTTAAGTAAAATTTAAATGTATCCACCAATTAGCAAGCACTACCATCAACATTGTTTTACCAAAAGATCTCTGTGAAATGCCAAACTTAACCACGCCCCACTCCAGAGGAGATTTTATTTGGTGCCATTATTTAAACTGACATGAAACTGCTGGACACAACTTCTACAGAATGGTTACTAGACATAATGTTTTTGTTTTTCCTCCTGTGCCGTCGGCTCTCTTTTTCTTTAAAACCATTAAAGGTGCTAGTTGGTGAGGCTCCAGTTCTTCACACAGGGTGCCGCCATCTTGGAGCACATACGTTATTACTTCCTGTGACAGAAGCGGTGCACAATAGAGAGTTTTTTAGCTCACATACTAGAGGGCAGAACAGTTACATGTTTGTAGCTTTATAGCTTATTTTGTCAATATTTAAACAACCAATGAAACTTAAATAAATACATCTACATGCTATTCTCAGACTAATCTTTCTATCTAGCATTTATATAGTGTTTAATGTCCCTTTAATGCAGCAGACCATATTTATTAATATTGCCATTATAACTTTTCTGTACACTGTAATAAAAGTTTAACAAAATCACAATATATGGATTTTTTTTTCTATCAACAGAAGCTAAAGAATAAATTAATGCATTTCTTGTTAATTTGCAACATCTTTTAAATATCAATTATTGGAATTGTATGTACTAAAATTAAATCATCATAATATTATTGTATAAAATAACTCATAACACATTTAAGCATGAATAAGGGGCTGTGAAACGTTGCTACTTTGTATCAATAAATTGCCATAAAAAAATACTGGAGTGCTGAGGGTTTCCTTACTTGTGTTCACATATTGTTTGGGGACTTGGCAGTGCCCTCAGATCCTACGTGCACCCCTCCATTGTTGTGCTGTTCTCTCTTCTATTATATTACATTTACAGGGACGGTCAACCCAAAAACAGTTTTAAGTTATACATATAAACTTTCCATGGATCATCATTTACCAATGTAGCCCAGTTTTCTAATATGTAGTGTTTGTCAGTAAAATCACTTACTGTTTGCGCCCCGCCGTTTCAAAATGTCTGTTAAGCCCCTCTCCTTTTTCGTCATTAATGACATCAGCATGTTCTTGTAATTTGTATAATTTTCTATCCTACTCGTAAACGGCTTTTGCGCATGTGCAATGCGCCTTTTGTATTGAACGTTAGATACATTAAGCACAGTTCATATATAACAATAAAACTCTAGCCACAGCAAGTGCACAAATTTATTGGCGTTAAATCAAGTGGATAATAAACAGTAGCAATGTACCTAATGTTTAATACAATAGGTGCATTGCACATGCTCAAAAGCCGGTTAATGAAATACTCAACTTGATCAAAATTGTATACAGGTTAAAAGAGTTTATTATTTAATATTAATTGAGCATAATCTATTAACCAATAATAATGTTCTACATAAAGCACTAATGATACATTCAGGTTATATTTTTAAAGCATAAATAATAAAAAAAAAAGTACGATAAAACTTGAATTCAGCATCTTCTAAGCTAATTGGAAATCACCAGATTTTGGTGATTTGTATTTTTTATTGTTGTGTATTTTTTTATTGTAAATTTGTTTAGAAAGGAGAGTTTGATTCCCCTTTTTGTGTTTGTGACACTCCTATATTTTTTGTCATTTATAGTCGAGAAAATTATTTCTGTGGGTTATGGGGGTGGAGATTGTGATTAAAGGGAAAGTAAACATTGTTTAACAAGTTACATAACACTATGTGCAGAATTATGTAACATAAGAATGGCCTTTTTGTTTTATTTTATTTTTTATTAATACCTAATTTGGCTCATAAAACTATACTTACGTCATGTGCAAAAAAAAAAAAAAGAATGAAAACAAAAGACCGTCCTTACGTTACATAACAGTGCAGAATTATGTAATGTTTACGGTTCCTTTAAACACCACTTTGTGTTCTGTTGAGTATTGGATTTGAGCTCTCCTCTCTTGGTTTGAGCGATTTAACAAGCCATTGATAGAAATAATAAAGGTATTATTTTGTGTGTACCTTTAGTGTGTGTGCAATTCCATGACAGTACGGATTTATGTCATGAACGTAGGAAAATGTCAGTATGTCCTCTTCCAAGCTACTGTTCTCTCTCTACAAGCAGGTAGCTTGAGTGACATTTAACCAATTTAATGCAGTTTCAGAGAACATATGAGTCTTAATTGTACTAATTATATTTTCTGTCATTTTATTGATGAGTAATTTTCACTGTTCTTCGTGGCTTTTCTTAATATCAAATGCAGTGACTCATCCATATGGGATTTCCTATTTAATCTCTCTTAGAAGTTTGTATTCAGGTTACAGTAACACTGCAACACCCTTATTTCTCCTGTTTTATTTTTATTGTGTGTTCCAAATGTCCAATTGGTTCCAATTTGTTTGTTTTTTATTGAATTTAATATCAACAAAATGACATTAATTTTTACCATCCACATATTCAAACTGCAAATAAGCAATGATGTTTATATGTGAATAAGGAATAGAACACAGTAATATGGGTTTGTACACGTGATAAAGAGAGATGATCTGAGGAATCTATTACCAGACATTGTAATGATTTTGTTATAACTTTTAGAAAATCTTTTGTTTAAAGGGTCAGGAAACCCAACATTGTTCTTTCATATTTCAGGCAGTGCATACAATGTTAAACAACTTTACAATTTACTTCTATTATCCTATTTTGCGTCATTCTCCTGATATTTTTTGTTGAAGTACCAGCAATGCACTACTGTGAACTAACTAAACACATCAGGTAAGCCAATGACAAAAAGGCATATATGTGCAGCCACCAATCAGCAGCTAGCTCCCAGTAGTGCATTGCTGATCCTGAGCCTACCTAGGTATGCATTTCAACAAAGGATACGAAAAGTAAATTAGATAATAGAATTACATTACAAAGTTGTTTAGGATTGCATGTTCTGGCTGAATCATGAAATAAAATGTTTGGGTTTCATGTCCCTTTAAGTTGTCACATCATTGGGTACTGCTTGTATCATGTGCTGTAGTTCATGCCTAATTTATTTGTTTTCCAATACGTAAGCTTTGCTTAAAGGGACACTGAACCCAATTTTTTCTTTTGTGATTCAGACAGAGCATGCAATTTTAAACAACTTTCTAATTTACTCCTATTATCAAATTTTCTTCATTCTCTTGGTATCTTTATTTGAAATGCAAGAATGTAAGTTTAGATGCCAGCCTATTTTTGGTGGACAACCTGGGTTCTTCTTGCTGATTGGTGGATAAATTCATCCACCAATAAAAAAGTGCTGTCCAGAGTCCTGAACCAAAAAAGCTTTTCAAATAAAGATGGCAAGACAACAAAGAAAAATAGATAATAGGAGTAAATTAGAAAGTTGCTTAAAATTGCATGCTCTATCGGAATCACAAAAGAAAAAAAAAATGGGTTCAGTGTCCCTTTAATGACTTAATATCTATGCCATTTCTTCTATGATCAGTTACACCTGAATAGTTTTTTGTTTTTAGTTATTTGATTTTTAAACCAGGCTTAATCTGATGTAAATTTTAAAGGTACATTATTATATTTTTAGCAGATCCAGCAGATTTATCAACTATATCAGTATTTTATCTATATCATGACTCATGAGAAATATATATATATATATACCGTATTTATATATATATTTGTAATACAATTTTAAACAATTTTCCAATTTACTTTTATCACCAATTTTGCTTTGTTCTCTTGGTATTCTTAGTTGAAAGCTTAACCTAGGAGGTTGATATGCTAATTTCTTAGACCTTGAAGGCCACCTCTTTTCAGAATGCTTTTTAACAGTTTCACCACTAGAGGGTGTTAGTTCATGTGTTTCATATAGATAACACTGTGCTCATGCACGTGAAGCTATCTGGGAGCAGGCACTGATTGGCTAAACTGCAAGTCTGTCAAAAGAACTGAAATAAAGGGGCAGTTTGCAGAGGCTTAGATACAAGATAATCACAGAGGTTAAAAGTATATTATTATAACTGTGTTGGTTATGCAAAACTGGGGAATGGGTAATAAAGGGATTATCTATCTTTTAAAACAATAAAAATTCTGGTGTAGACTGTCCCTTTAATCATTTTTATTTGGTGGAAGAAATTACTCTGGGCTTTATAATTACAATGTGTTTTGCCACTGATTTCTTTATCTTGAGTTACCATGGAAATGTTATTTTACATGAGTAAGGGTAGTGGTTGCTCACTGTTGGTTTGCTTTGAGTTATTTCAACTTCGTATATTTTACATTCACTTTATTTTTGGTAAATATCAGTAAGATTTGCTGTGATCAGAGTTTTCTCTAATATCGCTTTACATTGCAGCTGTTGACTAAATGAATATGCACCCAGGTAATTATCCTGTGACTGAGTAAGATTCCCTGAGTGACCATCTTCCTAATGAAACATGAAACACCTGTGCATGGAAACGTCTTTTGCATATTGATTGAGTCTGCAGAAATGTCAGTAGGCCTTAAAGGGACATTATACACTAGATTGTTCTTTGTATAAATGTTTTGTAGATGATCCATTTACATAGCCTATACAGCTTTTTTTTTTTTTTTTTTAAATGTATAGTTGTGCTTATTTTTAAATAACATTGCGCTGATTTTCAGACTCCTAACCAAGCCCCAAAGTTTTAGAAGAATACTGATGTATACCTACTCCAGCTTCCTCCTATTTGTGTAAAGGGTCTTTTCATATGCAGAGGAAGGGAGTGTCTGCTCTTTATGCTATAGAACCATTTGCAGTGGGTGTTCCAGCTAATCTTTTTAACAGAGCTAAACTGGAAGCTTCTAAGTACGTTTTTAATTGTTTTTTTTTACTGGATTTTTAGATCAGTATGTGTGCATATTATTATTTATAGTAGTGTCTATTACATGCAATTGAATGAAAATTGGTGTATACTGTCCCTTTAAGGGGACAAGCAGCTTATAAGAGTTTATTGTATTTATCAATGTTGAAAGACTAATCTTTCAAATGGGCTCCGCTCTCTCTCCCACCTCAGCAGATTTATTCTACTGCCTCTTGCTTAGCTTTTCTATTGCCAGTACTGCAGGACTAACACTTTTAGTAGGGGGCCGTTGGAACAGGCAAAATCAGCTGTTTCAAATGACATCATAAAGGTAAAGGAGTTATTTATGCTAGAAAATTATACAGCAAAATGTTGATTGTAATGGACTAAAAAAACCAAAAAACAACAATAATCTATTTGATCTAATTAAAAGATAAAACAAAAACGTGCAACACTCTTGTAGATGAATACATAAGTATCTCATTTTTTTTTTTTTTATCATACATCTGAAATGAGGTATAAAAACTACCAATGCTCTTGAAACTTAATGTTTGGCTTGTGCTGGGGTGTCTCATTAAAGGAACACTAAAGTCAAAATTAAACTTTCATAATTCAGATAGAGCACACACTTTTAAACAACTTTACAATTGACTTTCAATATCTTAATGTGCACAATCTTTTTATATGCAGTTTCTGAGGCACCAGCTCCTACTGAGCATGTGCAAGAACCCAGAGCATATACATATGGTTATTATATAATATCATTTTGTGATTGGCTGATGGCTATCACATGATTCAGGAGGAAGGAAAATTGAACTAACTTTGTGAATTGTCAGAATACTTTTTTTTACTATTAAATCTACTGACCTATAAGCAAAAAAGATAGTAGTAGATAAGAATACCAAATACATAGAATGGTGATTAATCCAATAACTTCCAGAAACTCAGCGGAGTAAATAAGCTAAACACCTTTGCCGTCTTCAACACATCTCCATGATTAATATAAATTGTACCAGTATCATAGCTGCCAGTAACATACAGCATTATTTAAAGTTGTGAAACATCAGTTCTCATGAATGTCTCCAGAAATCCCTCTAAGCAGCTACATTCTGAAACAAGACCTCCAGATTCATGCACGGTACCTGCAGGCGTTAGGTAGTTATATGTCAAAGTGAGTGATCTGTGTGCAGAGCCATGACTGAGAGATGCAAGGAGTGAAAAGTGGGCATGGTTTGGTAGTCCATGGATATTGTTGGACATGTCATTGGTGGAGTCTGGGTGGTCGGGGTTTTTCTTGGGAAACTGGAAGATTTATTGCAAAGGGGAGGCTGCAGAGTTCCCAAACTGTGACACTCCACAGTGTAGAACTCTAAAATTTGTGATGTGTTCAATTTACAAATGAATTGTAATCATTAATTACCTGATGGGATTTTTTTTTTATTATACTTAAAGGGACATTAAACCCATTTTTTTTTCTTGCATGATTCAGATAGAACATACAATTTTAAACAACTTTCAAATTTACTTCTGTTATCAAATTTTCTTAATTTTTTTGTTATCCTTTCTTAAAAAGCAGGAAGGTAAGCTCATGAGTGTGCACGTGACTGCAGAACTATATGGCAGCAGTTTTGCAACAATGCTGTTCATTAGCAAGAGCACTAGATGGCAGCATGTCATGTATTGCTTCAGGCACATGCACGCTACCTAACTAGGTATCTCTTCAACAAGGAATATCATGAGAACAAAGCAAATTTGATAATAGAAGTAAATTGGAAACTTTTTTAAAATTGTATTCTCTATCTGAATCATGAAATATTTTTTTTGGTTTTAATGTCCCTTTAAGAGACACTCAAGCCAAAATTAAACTTTCTTGATTCAGCTAGAGAAACAACTTTTCAATTTACTTCCATTATCTAAATGTGCACAATCTTTATATATACTCACTTTCTGAGGAACGCAATCCTACCGAGCATGTGCAAGATTCACAGAATATACATACCTATATGCATTTTGTGATTGGCTGATGGCTGTCACATGATGCAGTGGGAGTAAACATAGAACTACCTTGTTAGAAAGAAATCTACTACTCATTTGAAATTCAAACAAAGTGCTTTTGCATTGTTTTTTTTATAATTCATTTATTCATTTACTGATTATGCTATTCTACTGTGTTTAGTGATCTCTTAAAGGGGGGTAGTAAAGGTATGCAATTTTAAACAACTTTCCAAGTTACTTCTAGTGTCTAATTTGCTTTGTTCTTTTGGTGTCCTTTGTTGAAAATGCACTTCTATTTGCTGATTGGTAGTTGTACATATATGCTTCTTGTCATTGATTCACCTGATGTGTTCAACTAGCTCTAAGTAGTGCATTGCTGCTCCTTCAACAAAGGATATCTGGAAAATGAAGCAAATGATAAAAAAATATGCGAATCATATCTGAATCATGAAAGAAAACTTTGGAGTTTCATGTCCCTTTTAAAATTGTATATGACTTATTTATAACTTTTTATGAAATTAGTATCAATAAAGATGTGAATTGAGCATTTGCAAAATATAACATTAATCAAACCGCGTAACCAGCCAAAATTTGTGCTCAAGAGAGGCCAAATGGGGTTTCAATAGGGATGGGCTAATGTGGTGAATGTGCAATTTGCATTAAAAATATATTGATTCAAATTAGAAATATTACATATAAAGAAAACATCAGAAATACTATTACATTAAACGAATGTTAGAATGTTTTTCAAAGATTTGAAATTCTATTTTTTTTCTCGAATGTCGCAAAACATTCACTCATCCCTAGTTTTCGAGAGGTAGAGCAGTAGAACTTCAAAAGTCCAAAAAGTAATTCCTAAAATCTGCTAGAAAAGTGTGTACTGGGAATACTGGTGTTGAGCTGACCTCATTCAAGGTGTAAGGGGCGCGATATATAAAAGGGTAGTTTTATATGGGTAGGCTTGATGGGCCTTTCTGGTTACAGGTATACCTCACTTTACAGTGCTTCACTTTACAGCGATTCGCTAATACAGCGCTTTGTGGAGCTGAAGTTCAACCTCTAAGGATTATGAAACAGTGCTGTAATCATTGTGAGTTTGCGAGAAAAGTGACTAGCACCATTTTGTTATGCGCAGTTCACTCTGTTTACAGCTTTACAGTGCAATCTGTGTCTCAGTGCTATAGTTTAGCAAATTTTACTACAGTAATTGTCACTATTTTACAAGTACAGTATTTATTGAATTCTGTGCTGTGCTAGTGTTAAACTAAACTTAGCATTATTGCACCCCTAATATATGCTATATAATGTTTTCAAGTTTTTAAACACACTGGCAAGTGGAAAGAAAGCTAAAACTGCCTTGTTTCACTTTAAGGCGGTTTTCACTTTACAGCGGGGCTCCGGTCCCTAACCCGCTGTATGAGCGGGGTATACCTGTATTATCTTCTATATTTTGATGAAAATGCGTCTGAACATTTTATGATAAATGGGTTATAACTGGGTTTTCTATTGGGCTGGTGGAAGACACTTTTAGCATGAATTCTGTTGTTGTGTTTTGGTGCTTTACCAGTGGGGCACTTTTTTAGTTCACAGTTTGCTGCTTAAAGGGACATTAAATACCTTGGTTTTAAATGCTTTTAGAACAATGTACATATATGTGCAGCCACCAAGTAGCAGCTAGCTCCCAGCTCCTGTTCCTTCCAAGTTATCTTTTTTTCAACAAAAGATAGCAAGAGAACAAAGAAAATTTAGATAATTTAGATACAATAAGTAATTTGGCAAGTTATTTAAAATTAACGCCTTACGGTAGATGCTGAGACCTTACAAAATTAACCCACCCATTTATGCCAATTCAAGAGAGAGCCGGGACCGAATGCTAACCATAGTTCACAACCATCAGGCGGACAGGATCTGTCTCTGTTCCCGCTTAATTAATTATCTTAGATTCGGCACTATACCCTGAAAATGAACAATATTGATACTATACTAAATGCCTCATTATGATTGACTGTACATGCCAAATTATGTTATGTAATGTTTTATTTTCTTATGGAATTGTTAAAGAAAAAAAAAAAAGAGAATAAGAAAAATTCAATAAAACTTTTTTCAAAATAAAATTAACGCCTTACATACTAGAATCATGAGGTCTTCATGATATGAACATATTCTGACTTTATATTTACAGACCAATTAAAGAGAAATTATACTCAAATGTAACTTGAAAGTGATGCAGCTTGAAACGTAAAAGTGATACATGTGTAAAAAAGCTGACTAGAAAATATCACCTGAACATCTCTATGTAAAATAGAGTAAAATATATTTTACCTTAAAATTTCCTCAGTAGCCACATCCCGATATAAAGGGATTTTAAGCAGCCAATCAGAATGCTAGTCCCAGGGCTTGCTAGGGAGCGTACATATAGCATGCAAAGCAGAGTCATGTAGTTTACCTCCTCAGTTTAAGGAAGTTTAATATGAAATCTTGCAAGATTTTAGTGAAAACTCATGAGATCACAGTAAAACAAAGTGGGACATCAGAACTGATTAAGCTGATAGGCTATTGTTTTGTTTTTTGTTTTTAACATGCAACTGTCAGTAGCTGAAGGATTACTATTCAAAACACACTTTCTATTATAAGCTGAAGAAATTTTGATGTTAAATATTTTAATTTTTTATATAGAAATATTTAGGTGATATCTACTTGTCAGCTTTTTTTAGTTTAGCTGCATCCCCCCAGACCAACAGGATTACTTTAAAGACCATCCTGGAGTCATTTGGTGATCATCAAACTATTTTAAAAGTCCTTCTGGGCGATGACTTAAAGGGACAGTATAAACTCATTTTCATATAACTGCATGTAATAGACACTACTATAAAGAATAAGATGCACAGATACTGATATAAAAATCCAGTATAAAACTGTTTAAAAACTTACTTAGAAGCTGTCAGTTTGGATCTGTTGAAAAGGCAGCTGGAAAGCCCACTGCAAGTGGCAAATAAGACACTCCCCCTCCCCCTTCTTTTGCATATGAAAAGACCCTTTACACAGACAAGAGCAAGCTGGAGAAGGTAGCTGACGGTATTCACATAAAACTTTGGGGCCTGGTTAGGAGTCTGAAAATCAGAGCAATGTTATTTAAAAATAAGCAAAACTATACATTTATTTTTTTTAAAAACTTTATGAGCTATGTAAATAGATCATCTACAAAACATTTATGCAAAGAAAAAATGAGTGTATAATGTCCCTTTAAGAATGATTAGCAGATTACCTTCCTGATTTCATCACAAGCATGAACAGCCAGTGAATGACTGTAGAGTTATCTAATTTAAATATTTTGGCCTATGGGCATACTTTAGGATGGCTTCTGATGACTAGTCTGGAGTCACCGATTACTTCAGAATGACTCTAGGAAGATCATCCTTTTTGACTAGGGTCACTTTCAAGTGATTTAGCATATGAGTATTATGTCCCTTTAATTGATGTGAGATTGAGGTCAGTAAAATGTCAACCTGGAAATCCCTGGTAAAAAAAGATTCCATAGTTTTTAGCATGATTGATATGTGACGCCAATGTTTTGATCCATATACAATGAAAATATATTCAGCTTTTCCTGTGTTTAGATTTGGAGGAGCAACATCAAACAGAGCTGCAGAAGTCTGCACAAATTTAGTGCTGAATGTATGGAGAGGGAGGCAACCAAAGGAAATTGCTTGTATATGGCTTTCTTGCAAATGTACAAGTTTATAAAACAACTTAAAGGGATAAGAAAGTCAAAATTAAACTTGCATGATTCACAAAGAGCATGTTATTCTAAGACTATTTTAAATTAACTTCTATTTTCAAATGTACTTTGTTCTTTTTTTATCCCTTGTTGAAAAAGAATATGCACATATCCTACAGTAGTGGGAGCTAGATGCTGATTGGTGCCTGCACACATGTGTATCTTGTGATTGGGTAACTATATGTGTTCAGATAGCTGCCAGTAGTGCAATGCTGTTCCTTCAGCAAAGGATAACAAGAGAATGAAGCACATTTGATAATAGAAGTAAATTAGAAAGTTCTTTAAAATTGTGTGTTCTATCCAAATCATGAAATAAAATGTGGGGGTTTCCTGTCCCTTTAATAATATCAAATCCATGTTAGGGTAGAATATTATTTCTATTTTAAAAAATAAGGCTTTGTTGTAATTTAGTACATCATTTGCTTGTTTTATTATTTTAAAGGGACATGAAAACCCAAAATGTTCCTTCATGATTCAGACAGAACATAGCAACTTTCCAACTTATTTCTATTATCTAATTTGCTTAGTTCTTTTGATATATTAGTTTGAAAAGCATACCTATGTAGTCTCAAGAGCTGTGATCTAGCTGCTGACTGGTGGTTGCACACATATATGCCTCTTGTCATTGACTCACCAATGTGTTTAGCTGGCTCCCAGTAGTGCATTGCTGCTCCTTCAAAAAGGATACCAAGAGAATGAAGCAAAACTGATAATAGATGTCAATTGGAAAGTTATTTAAGATTGCATTTGCTATCTGAATCAGGAAAGAAAACAATAGGGTTTAATTTATATTTATTATCATTTTATTTTCAGGTAAAATCATGCTTTCCCAAGACACTGCAGCTCAGTGCGCAGAAAAAATATCATTGCTTGCATAAAAAAATCTTAATGTCAATGGAAAGTAACTTTAGCAATTGAGCAAGAACCAGAACTAGCAGATGCATTTCATACCCTTCAATAATACTGCACCTGAATCCAGGCCCAGCTCCTGGGAAGTTCATGAGCAGGGTCTTTACAGTCCTGGCAGGATGTTTGTGTTTTGGGCCAGGAAATGTAAAGTTCCAGGTTTACTATAATGAAAGGTGTGTTCTCATGCCTGCGTCCTATTGGGTGCCACTCCCTCCGCTTTTATCCAATGTAATTTCACTTCTAGATGTCATGGCGTCACTCTGTCTATGACGCACTGCCCATGTGCAATTTCTATTGGTTGCCCGCTAAATAAATGAGCTAAGATCGGGGGCGGGTGATGCCTTTGAAAAAGCAGTAGCGAAACGCGTATCAGCACTGCTCCTTGCTTGTGTCTATAATTAGTTTAGTTTGAAAAACCGCTGTAATTTGTACATGGTTCCGGATTGTGCTGTTAGCTCTGTTAACTTTGTTGACTTGAAACGTGGGGATGTGAAACTCAAGTAGCTATCTTATGGTCTAATGTTGTAGTGAGAGCCATTACGGCTGTTAATGTAATAGGAACCTCGGGTATTAAAGCTACACTTAAAGGGACAGTCTACACCAGAATTTTTATTGTTTTTAAAGATAGATAATCCCTTTATTACCCATTCCCCAGTTTTGCATAACCAACACAGTTATAATAATATACTTTTAACTTCTGTGATTATCTTGTATCTAAGCCTCTGCAAACTGCCCCTTTATTTCAGTTCTTTGGACAGACTTGCAGTTTAGCCAATCAGTGCCTGCTCCCAGATAACTTCACGTGCACGAGCACAGTGTTATCTATATGAAATACGTGAACTAACACCCTCTAGTGGTGAAAAACTGTTAAAATGCATTCTGAAAAGAGGTGGCCTTCAAGGTCTAAGAAACTAGCATATGAACCTCCTAGGTTAAGCTTTCAACTAAGAATAACAAGAGAGCAAAGCAAAATTGGTTATAAAAGTAAATTGGAAATTTTTTAAAAGTACATGCTCTATCTGCATCATGAAAGTTTATTTTGGCCTAGACTGTCCCTTTAATTGATTTCACTACCCTTGGCCTGCTTACATGTTTTTTTCGCTGTAAATTGTACGTGGTTCCGGATCTTGCTATTAGCTCCTTAAACACAGGGAGGTGAACTTCAAGTAGCTTTTTACTGGTAGAGTGTCAGCCATTTTGGCTGATATGATAAAAACCTTCAGATCTTACAGCAACGTATACAGGGAGTGCAGAATTATTAAGCAAATGAGTATTTTGACCACATCATCCTCTTTATGCATGTTGTCTTACTCCAAGCTGTATAGGCTCGAAAGCCTACTACCAATTAAGCATATTAGGTGATGTGCATCTCTGTAATGAGAAGGGGTGTGGTCTAATGACATTAACACCCTATATCAGGTGTGCATAATTATTAGGCAACTTCCTTTCCTTTGGCAAAATGGGTCAAAAGAAGGACTTGACAGGCTCAGAAAAGTCAAAAATAGTGAGATATCTTGCAGAGGGATGCAGCACTCTTAAAATTGCAAAGCTTCTGAAGCATGATCATCGAACAATCAAGCGTTTCATTCAAAATAGTCAACAGGGTCGCAAGAAGCATGTGGAAAAACCAAGGTGCAAAATAACTGCCCATGAACTGAGAAAAGTCAAGCATGCAGCTGCCAAGATGCCACTTGCCACCAGTTTGGCCATATTTCAGAGTTGCAACATCACTGGAGTGCCCAAAAGCACAAGGTGTGCAATACTCAGAGACATGGCCAAGGTAAGAAAGGCTGAAAGACGACCACCACTGAACAAGACACACAAGCTGAAACGTCAAGACTGGGCCAAGAAATATCTCAAGACTGATTTTTCTAAGGTTTTATGGACTGATGAAATGAGAGTGAGTCTTGATGGGCCAGATGGATGGGCCCGTGGCTGGATTGGTAAAGGGCAGAGAGCTCCAGTCCGACTCAGACGCCAGCAAGGTGGAGGTGGAGTACTGGTTTGGGCTGGTATCATCAAAGATGAGCTTGTGGGGCCTTTTCGGGTTGAGGATGGAGTCAAGCTCAACTCCCAGTCCTACTGCCAGTTTCTGGAAGACACCTTCTTCAAGCAGTGGTACAGGAAGAAGTCTGCATCCTTAAAGAAAAACATGATTTTCATGCAGGACAATGCTCCATCACACGCGTCCAAGTACTCCACAGCGTGGCTGGCAAGAAAGGGTATAAAAGAAGAAAATCTAATGACATGGCCTCCTTGTTCACCTGATCTGAACCCCATTGAGAACCTGTGGTCCATCATCAAATGTGAGATTTACAAGGAGGGAAAACAGTACACCTCTCTGAACAGTGTCTGGGAGGCTGTGGTTGCTGCTGCACGCAATGTTGATGGTGAACAGATCAAAACACTGACAGAATCCATGGATGGCAGGCTTTTGAGTGTCCTTGCAAAGAAAGGTGGCTATATTGGTCACTGATTTGTTTTTGTTTTGTTTTTGAATGTCAGAAATGTATATTTGTGAATGTTGAGATGTTATATTGGTTTCACTGGTAAAAATAAATAATTGAAATGGGTATATATTTGTTTTTTGTTAAGTTGCCTAATAATTATGCACAGTAATAGTCACCTGCACACACAGATATCCCCCTAAAATAGCTAAAACTAAAAACAAACTAAAAACTACTTCCAAAAATATTCAGCTTTGATATTAATGAGTTTTTTGGGTTCATTGAGAACATGGTTGTTGTTCAATAATAAAATTAATTATCAAAAATACAACTTGCCTAATAATTCTGCACTCCCTGTACTTGATTTCACTACCTCTGGCCTGCCTATACTTTTCATTTTGATAATCCGGTTACCAATAGGTGAAAAATTGGTTTCAAAAACACACAAGGAGCAAACACATTTATATGTTTTTTTATTTTGTTTTTAAATGTTTGTGTAATCACCTTTTTATATATACATAAGTAAAAGTTAAGTTTTAATATTTGAATCGGTTTAACCCCATTTTCTCTTTACTATGGTATTTCATATCACCCTATAATTGTTTTTAAAGTGTGCCACAATAATGCTTCTACTTATATTCAGGCACTAGGCACTGGCCCCCTTTAGGTACCTGTGTGGGATTAGGGTGTTTGATATTTACCCCATATCCCTGGTCTTATAATCAGGGAACCTTTTTGTCTTACTATAATGAAACCCAGGCTTAGAGGAAAGATGAATGGGACTGGCCTCTTACTTCAAAATTGTCTGCTGAATGATTCACAAGTATGAGGTTGATATCACTATCTATTGCCGCCCCTAATAATTTCCTGGAAATAAGGATTGACGGCAGTGGGAGAAGCAGCCTTTTGTAGGGTTATTACTGCTGAGAAGGTGAACAGCTTTGGTGGTTAGTTGTGACATGGTCATATGGTACATACCCTGTTGCTGGCAATAGCAACCCCTGCTATACTAGTTGGTGTTAAAGATTTAAAAAAAAAAAAAGTGTAGATGTTTTTCACCCAAGACCTACTGTTTTATGTAACTGACTAGATTTTAGGGGAATCACGGTGCTCTTAGATTTTCGTTAAAATAAGAAGAGGATGGCAGAGCTATAAGGATTTGAGTAGTTGAATTTTAATCTGCTTTGTTCTTGTTAGCAAGTTACTGTTATGTCCTGAAACACAGGGTTGTGCACTCTCACCAGTACTGACAAAACGGAAGCCAACACAAGAATGCAGTATAATAATAGCAGTATTTTGTGAACTTATTGCAATCATATACATCAGTAATCACATTATAGTTTAGTCATTACTTTGCTTGTAAACGTTACTTTTCTTCATATTTCAAATAAGATCAGAGTACACGGGGCCTATTTAACAAAGGTCTGTCGGACCTGGTCCGACAGACCTCGCTGAATGCGGAGAGCAATACGCTTTCCGTTTTCAGCATTGCACCAGCAGCTCTTGTGAGCTGCTGGTGCAGTGCTGTCTCCTGCAGATTCACGGCCAATCTGCTGCCAGCAGGGGGTTGTCAATCAACCCGATCGTACACGATCAGTTTGAATTGCGGCGATGTCTGTCCGTCTGCTCAGAGCAGGCACACAGGCTATGGAGCAGCGGTCTTTAGACCGCTGCTTCATAACGTGTTTTTGGGCGAGCCTGCAGGCTCGCCAGAAACACAGGCCCACCCTCAAGCTCCAACCGGAGCTTGATAAATGTCCATTGTGCCCCCACGAGTGGGCAGAAGAACGGCTATGGCCAGGTATAGCAACACCATGCAACAGATTTGATAGGTATTTTTTTTTTGCTCAGATGTTGCCCAGAAACTTCTCCCTCGATAACTCCTTCCGAGCTAATTATCCCCCCCCCCCTAATAATTAAAACAGTAAGTCTATCTAATATTATGTCAATCATATTTTGTATCTATTGTGTTTGAACAGTTTTTCTCAAAACAAAATTAAACACAGAGAGTTTCTCAAAATAGTACCCCTTATTGGAATATGACTCCCCTTCTCCTTTGAGATAACTAGTATCTGGGGAAAAAAAAGGCAGTGTGAATAGAATAGAGAAATACATGTGTAACTTTCCTTAAAGGCAATTCTCTTAAAGGCATATAAGTGCTACATTGAGTATTGATTATTTGTCTATAGAATCATGAAAAGTGTCACATCCCTTACAGATATGTTTTTTACAGATTTAAAAAAAGGAGTGAATACATGATTTTGTTTCCATTTTTAAAGTTTTAAAAAATAATTACTAATTCTTAATTCTCATGACAGATATATACATAGGCAGATTATATAATTGGTGATTACATCGATAAATAGGTGGGTAGATGGAGAGATAAATGGGTGAGTGAGTAGATTAATGGATAGATATAAGAAGACAGAAAAAATAGATGGATATAGTAGAGTGGAATATTTTTGTCTTTTGCCAGTTTTTAATATTTGGAGAGGGTGTATTGGAACACACATAGGAAAATCTGCACAATTTAATCTAACACCACCCAGGTATCTTGTAAAAAGATTTCTCAACCGTTTAATTTAGAGGAAAAAATAGTCAGAGTGGATATATAAAGTTACTATTTGGTGTTTTACTTAACATGATTGTATATTATCATTTGTAGATTAAAAAAAATATTACTAAAATGCTTTTGTTGTGTGTGTGCTGTTCCATATATTCAGGTGCCCTTTATATGCTTTGATGCTCTGTTGGTGACTGAGAGCCACCACAACTGAGTTCTTAAAAGAATGCTGCTTTCTTGCACAGTACACAGCAGCTATGTTATTTATAAAAAGCTTTAATGCTTGGAAGAAAGAATGTTTCAGAAAGCCGCTTTTTACAGAAATTGTTCTAAAGTGTAACATTCATCTAGTCTGCAAATTATATATGTGCAGCATAACCAGACCCTGTCGCACAAATGTACATTTGATCTAGAAAAGGAAAGAAAATATATATTTTTTAAATAATGATTTTTTTTTCTTTCAGTAACCAGTTTCCTTGTAACCTTTTCATATTAGATTTTCCAAGCACAATGTATTTGCTTGCAACTCACATTTGTAAAATGTTGAGATATATATATATATATATATATATATTTTTAATTGTTTTAACTATCTGGGTGTTTCAGTTGCTATGTCTCTGTATTTTGCAAAGAAATAAGAGTTAAAGCTGATACAGAGTGTACAATGGGTGTGAACAGCAGGGAGACGGTTAATAATTGTTTGGGTTTATGTTGAATATGTTACAATCATAGCAATGTCATTCAGTTAAAATTACTTAAAGGGACATTCCAAATTAAAAATAACATGTATTTGGGGGGCGTGTCCGGACCACTGTCATGGCTGCCAGCATTTTTTTACACTGGTAAAGGGCGATCCCGAATATCCACTTAATATCAGCTATTTATCCTATCATCTAAGCTTCAAAACAGCATGTTACGATGCCTACAACTGATAGCAACTAACGATCATCGCTTCATAAGAAACACCAGTGTAGAAGACTGATCAACTTAAACTGGCGGTGGCCACGTTTATGAAGGCCTCAACATTCTCACTTCTAATGGAGTAATCTAAAGCGCTAACATTGATCTGAACATAAAGTCTGACCGTGGCAATCAGCAACGATGAAAGCTACTTGGCTATACAGAAAATGCTGGGAGAGCTGGCTCAGAAGCTGACAATACATTATACTAACCAGGATCAAGTTTCTACTGTCCAACTGCGGGAGATGGATACTACCCTCTTAGATCGGCAGAAAGATTTGTCGGCGCTTACAGAGCTGAGATGTATTGAAGAGCCTGATGCCCCAGCACTGCTTTCCCTCATGTCGCTCCGGCCCATACAGAGGGGGATGTGATTGGTCCTCCGGTACTCAGCAGACAATCAAGTAGATATACAGGTAGCCAAGCCGGATGTGATTGGTCCTCCGGTACTTGACGCAGCAGACAATCAAGTAGATATACAGGTAGCCAAGCCGACCAAAAATTCTAACTGGCCCGTTGGGCTCTTAATTGAAGTTCAGATAATACAGGACTTACCGATCTATCTTTACATAGTAGCCCAGTCGGGTCTGGCCACCCTTTGACGAATCGGAACATCTGTGGAACTGACAACCCAGCTACATCAGCCATTGAGTTGCTATCTGCCTCTTGGGACTCAAGGACTAAAGACTGGCATATTGTGGGCTACACAGAGAGGTAAACTACTACCTAACGAAGTCTGGATATCCCCTCTTAGAACCTGGTCATACATTTACTCACAACCATAAAAAGAGCTGGTATTCCCTTCATCCCTATTCGCCTGCCCAGATTAAAGAAGGAATGGGCTGAGGGTTTCTGATTTTTTGTAAAGATCCTTACGCTCTTTTTGCACTGGCATGGCGCTGGAACTACACCTTTATCCCTTTGTCTCAAAATGATAGCGCCAAACAGTAAAGAGCTTTACCTAGACCCTATACAGCAAAACGAAAACTTTTTATTTTGGGACTCGCCTCTACACTGCATAGGAGACCAACGACCCGCAGTGGGATTATAGCATCACTCTAAAAACACAGACTTGGAGATTAGGAGGGTACTAAGTCATGAAGGTCCCCACTCACTTTGGAGATTTTGCTTTCTCTTGTATATTATATACTATTTTTCCTGTTAAAGTTGAGAGCTGTTAGTTTTTACATAATGGAGAATTGACTTAATATTTTTGCATCCTCAGCTAAGAAGCAAATGCACCTCTCTGCGCATTTAGCCATCATATTTACCCACAGCTAGAGGTCTCTATTTATTCACTTGTTATAACCTTCACAGAACTCAGGAGCTCTGAGTTTTCTCTTTTGTTATTTATAAGTTTAGCAGGGGTGTCACATTGCAGATTTATTAGTGACTCTATAGCTGAATCTCACTACACATGCAAGCATTATTCTACACTGCAGCCTCATAAGACCTTCTTTACAATCATTTTAGAGGGGAGACCCTCTCACACTCTTCTGGTTTGTCTCGGTTTGTAAACGCGCTTGCTAAGTCCTGACCCCATGTACCTCTTCTTTTAAGTAAGATGACATTGAACTTACCTGCTCAACCTCAGCCCCCACCCCAAACTGGTTAGTATACTGTGTAGAATGTTGAAAATACTTCCATTCATATGTTTTTACATTATACCAAGTGAGAGCATTGGGACTCTAGAATACTGTCATTATATATTTACTGTCTCACCCTGTTGATTAGTCGCACCTCATCTCCTAATAGTAGCCTTATCAGCTTAAACAGTAACATTTCCCTAGGCAGGGGCTGTTCCCATTTCTACTATAGGGCTGTGTTGTACTTGGATAGAGCTTGTGTGTCTCTCTCCAAACAGATATATGGCCCCTTGAGATACTATATCCCACAGCTTGAATGCATAGACAAGCTCTGACCTGAGACACAAGTCTGATATAGTGACACGCTTCTTACATCCCTATATATGTTCTAAAATATTCTAGTTAGTACCTGAGTTAGTCAAGTAGCTAGTGTATATTCATCTTTACCATTGTATATCCAGTGTACATTATACTGTCCACATTTTATACATTCCTCATTAGTATACCGTAATTGAAGGGATAAATCTTTTGGATGTATAAGTATCTAGCTCAATTGTTGGATGGGGTGGCTTGACTCCACTGTCAGCGGCCGGGATAGTGGGTGTGGGCTACCTTCTCTCCAATAAAATGCACATATTTAACAACTCCGTAGAGCGGGATGTACACATTCCCCAGGAGTTTTAAAATTATAAACAATTTGTTAATATAGATTTACTACTTAGGTTTATGCTTTAAAAGATGCAGGGAGTATACTGGTGCCTGGCTTTTCCTGACTATTATAACTCCCACTAAAAATATTTTATGCGTTAGCTACCCTCTATTCATCTACCTTTAATACATAGTTGTGGAGAGGAACCACTGTTACGGGAGCATTACATATCTAAACATTAAGGTACCCTTTCACAAGCTATCCATCACCATGCTATTCTTAGGTCCTTCATAACAATCATTACGTACATAATTATAGCCTGGTGACCCTCAGTAGAATTCAGTCTTTGCACTCCATTTCTAGAGTCGGCAACCCCCTAACTGAGTTCTATATCCCTTCCCCACACTATCTTATAATGTTATTATAATTCCTCTTGCTTATGACATTAGTTTAGCAAGATCCAAGAGTAACCCTCTAATTCCTATGCTAGAAAAACCAAGCTTTTATTTATGTATATTTCCTTATTGTGTTATTGTTATATTTGTACACATTCATTGTGATCTAGATATCTAGTTATTATAGTATTTGTCTACTGTACTCAGTCAATTTGTTTACCTTCAACATCTCCCAGGCAATAACTTATATTACTATGTCTTGATATATGAATAATATTTTGAACAATAGATTATGGATCTATATATCCTCTATTACTCCAAGTTATTCATGCAACATTTCTTAAATGTGTATTAGCCCTCTACTTACACATTACATTGGCTCTATAGTGACCCCAAGAGAATCCTAATTGCTAATAAGCCCCCCCTTATCCCTATATCTTTCGAGCAGCTTTTGTCTGCTGATCCCCCCCCCCCCCAATTAACCCTACCAAAAAAGAGATTTCACTAAGCCCAGTCCATTCACTTATTCATTGGTTGTTCAACAGATATGTCATTTGTAATCCTACAATTGAAAACGTTTTATCATACCCTACTACAAAGTCATAGATTATCATATATAGAGGGATTTTCTTTCAGGTGCTTATTGACCAATATATTCTCTATTCCCTACAAAGAAGGTATTACAGACGCCTATTCCATAGTCTCACAAACTTGTTGTATAGCTTATTATATACCATATCAACCTGCATATACTATGTATAGTTTCTGTTATTGTAAATGAACAAAAGTCTTTTGTTGCATCAGTCTAAAATCTCAATAAAAAAACAAAATAAAAAAAAACAAAAAACATGTATTTTTTACATTATTTGATCATTCTAAAGGAATGTCAAACATTTGTTTACTTATATTGACTATTGACTGAAGCAGTGGTGCTGGAGTGCATTCTGCTTTCTTCAGTGGGGTTGGCGGTAAGGCTTGTATGTGTGTGTATGTGTGTGTATGTGTGTGTGTATGTGTGTATGTGTGTATGTGTGTGTGTATGTGTGTGTGTGTGTGTGTGTATATATATATATATTTTAATTGATCAATTCTAATAAATATGCTTTATAACTTAATTTTTAATCTAGCCTTGCCATTCTAATACCCCGTGCTCCAGTCGCTCACGTCAAAGCTCTCTCTTTTTTTTTTTGTGAGAACCGTTTAAACTCGTGCAGTATAGTTGGAGTGTAAAGCACTTTTTTTTCTTTTGCAGCTAGAGTGCCGACTGGAGAATAATTTCAAACTGTTAGCTAACAAAAAATATGATTTTTGAAGTGGGCGGCCAGAGTACAGGGTATTTGAATGGCACGGCTGGAAGTAATCAATTAAAGTCCATTTAAAATATTGATAAGATTCTGTACCTGATTTTAAAACATGTATAGTTTACCATCACTTTTAAAATACATTGTTTTAGAAAAAAATAATAATAATTCTCTGAAATTATTGAATCTCGTATGACTTAAACTGGCTTACTGACTATGCACTCTTGACATTGCACATAATATTTTCAATATATACCAATTTCTTCAATAATAAATATATTATCTATCTAATAAGGTAGTTTTATTACAACAGAGAATACATTGGGGATTGGAGCAATGTAGTGGTATAAGTATGTTTAAATCATAATTTTGTTTCCCTAACATATAGCTGGAGGCATTTGCTAAATGGGAATCGGCCAATAGCTCGGACTTTGGAGTATCTGTCTGATAAATGTAACAATATGCAGTTATGTGGTCACTTGCCTCTGGGTGGGCCCTAACCTAAGAATTACTTTAATCTATGTCTATTATTTAATTTTTTAACAGCAATTGATAGATAATAAAAGCACCCATGTAGTAAATATTGTAATGTCTGACATGAAATTGCATAGAACAGATATTTCTGGATTTATTCTCATTGGTTGGGAAGGGCTACTCCAATAGCTCTATTGGTAGACATAAACTAGCCTCCATAAACCTGACACGGAAAAGTTGCTTTATTCAGTATTTTTTTTTTATTTATTGATTATTTTTTGTTTCAATGTCTGCAAAGTGATATAGATAAAACCGTATTCCACAACACTTTTAAGTATATTTGTAATCTAGAAAAAAAAATGAAAATCTGAAAGGAACAGTTATTTTTTAATATTTGGCTACAGAGTTCTACATTTCCAACAGCTGTTGGTGCCCTATTAAGATTTCTTGTACACTATTCATTTAGAGTGTAAAACAAAACCTCCTAAATGCGCTGCTTGAAATTAAGATTATGCTTGTTGTATCCCAGATTGTCATTATTGTCTTTTGTTTCTCCAATGAAATGAACTTGAAACTAAAAATACTTAAATATATTTTCCCATTCCACAAGGGAACATATGGTTCTTAAATTGAGCTGATTTTTCTCTTTATTTTTATTTATAATCTTTTATGCTAAATTGTAGGTTGTTCCTCTTCAATCTACTTCCTCAGAAGACGCATGTTCATCGGCACACAGCTGTGACTCAAGTTTTAGGAAAATAAAAGCAAAAGTTGTTTGAACATGCTAATTCTCAATTTGCTTGTGTATGGCAGCAATACTGCAAAGCTCAAGAGGTTGTATACCATAATTGAACAATGAGATGAAAGTATTTATCTGATCATTTTCTGAACTTTTTTTTTTTAACCAATACTGTAATTAGCAATTTTTTAATAAAGGAACATTTTATTTTAGGCTTTAGTTTGTAAGAAATGTTAAGACTTTCTATTTTATAAACGAAAATCCCATTCAACGTTTCAAAAAGTCTAATGACATTCATAAATCACTCAAAAAATCCACAATAAAAATTTTTAATTTAGGAATTAAACCAAACAGCCTTGCTACATATATTTATTTACTTTGCTTGCTTTTGCTGTAAAATACCTCTTAAAAGTCTTTCTTTCCTTCTTTCTCTTCTTTCTCTCTTTCTCTTTTTTTCTCGTCTTTCTGTCTATCTCTTGTCTTTCCCGCCTTTTATCCTTTGTCTTTTGTCTTTCTCTGCTTTCTCTTATGTTTTTCTCGGATTTCCGTCTTTCTCTATTTGTCTTTCCGTCTTCTTTCCGTCTTTCTTTGCTTTCTCTTTTGTCTTTCTTTGCTTTCTCTTTTTGTCTTTCTCTGCATTCTCTTTTGCCTTTCTTTTTTGTCTTTCTCAGCTTTCTGTCTTTCTCTTTTGTCTTTTTCTGCTTTCTCTTTTGTCTTTCTCGGCTTCCGTCTTTCACGGCTTTCCGTCTTTCACGGCTTTTTGTCTTTCTCTTTTGTCATTCACGTCTATCTCTTGTCTTTCTCCCCTTTTCTGTTATGTCTTTTGTCTTTCTTGGCTTTCTCTTTTTGTCATTCTCAGCTTTCTCTTTTTGTCAGTCTCAGCTTTCTCTTTCTGTCTTTCTCGGCTTTCTTTTTCTGTCTTTCTCGGCTTTCTCTTTCTGGCTTTCTCAGCTTTCTCTGCATTCTCTTTTGTCTTTCTCTTCTTTCTCTTATGTCTTTCTTGGCTTTCCGTCTTTCTCGTCTTTTTTTGTCTTTCTCATTTTTTCGTCTTTCTCTGTTTGTCTTTCTCGGCTTTGTCTTTTTCTTTTGTCTTTCTCAGCTTTTCGTCTTTCTCTGCTTTTTGTCTTTCTCTGCTTTTTGTTTTTCTCGGCTTTCCGTCTTTCTCGGCTTTCCGTCTTTCTCGGCTTTCCGTCTTTCTCGGCTTTCCGTCTTTCTCGGCTTTCCGTCTTTCTCAGCCTTCTCTTTTGTCTTTCTCTTTTGTCTTTTTCGGCTTTTCGTCTTTCTCTGCTTTCTCTTTTGACTTTCTCGGCTTTCTCTTTTGTCTTTCTCAGCTTTCTCTTTTGACTTTCTCGGCTTTCTCTTTTGTCTTTCTATCTTTCTCGGCTTTCTCTTTCTATGTTTCCTAGCTTTCTCGGCTTTCTCTTTCTATCTTTCTCGGCTTTTTTGTCTTTCTTCGTTTTCCGTCTTTCTCTATTTGTCTTTCCGTCTTTCTTGGCTTTCTCTTTTTTTTTTTTTTTTTTTTCAAAACCAGCTTTATTAGATGAGAAAAGAACAATCAAATACATTAACAAAGTGGTATACAAACAGGTTTAACAAAGGTACTCATATTCTGCTACGAGTGGATGTAAGTCCCGTTTGGGAGGATGAACGATAAAGTCTAGTGCAGTTTGAGTAACGGGAAAGTGGGCAATCGCGGGTATACCATGGGTTTACACAGATTAATGGAGAGGAAAGATATATGACAGGAGGGATTTGCAGATCCACATGTATTAGCAATAACATGCAAAAAGAGCATTTATAAGAAGAGCTCTGTTAGATTGAGCTGGGTGTTTTATAGCGAGAGTTTTTAGCAGGTTATATAAAAGAAGAAAGAAAGGAAGAAAAATATTATGCAATCTTTCGTAGACGGAGGATACAGGTAGAAAAGAAGAGTTAGAGTACACCGAGGGGGGAGGGGAAAAGAAGTGATTGCACAGAGAGGGGGGGGAGGGAAGAAAAAAAAAAACACACTGACTAGAAGTGATTACCAGAGCGTGTGGAATGTAGTATTTAGGATGTCTGAGGAGGGAAGGGTTCCAGGTGGCCAGCATCATCTCGTAAGTTACAAGCTGATTGTGTTTATGGTAGTGCAATTTTTCCAAGATTAGTAGCTCCTCTACGGCAGTATGCCAGTCGGAGAGCGTGGGAATCTCCCTTGACTTCCACAGTCTAGGAATAAGTCTTGGCACCTGTGAGCATGATCAAGAGAAGGGCCTGGGTGTGTCTGCTTTTGGTGTCAGGGAGACGGAGGAACAGGATTGTTTCGGGAGAGACTGGGATGTGTGTGTTTATCTTAGCGGACATTTCTCCAAGAACTGACGTCCAATAGTCTGTCAATCCTGGACAGTCCCACCATATGTGAATAAGTGTGCCCTGTTCCCCGCACCCTCTCCAGCATGAGTCTTTGGCTGATGGGAAAATCTGGTGAAGTCTAGCTTGTATGTAGTACCATCTAGTCAATAATTTGATATGTATTTCCTGAACTGTTGCTGAGACCGAGGAGTGCTTAATCAGTCTAAACGATTTGAGCCATTCTTCGTCATCTATGTTGGAGTTAAGGTCCCTGTTCCAAGCCCTAGTGAATGTTGGTAAGTGGGAGTCTGGTGGAGTGAGGAGTAATTTATATATTTTTGAGATCAGTCTCCTAGGGGGCTCTACTGCTGTGCAAAGTATTTCGAAAGGGGTGAGGTCTCTAGTGAAATCGCTTTTATTTTTGTGATGTGTTAGGTAGTGGTTTAGCTGGTGGTACCTCAGCCAAGAGGAAAAGATGACTCCGTATTGTTCCTGCATATCGTGTTGTGAACGCAGTTTGCCCTCTGAGAGAGCATAATAAAGAACCCCAGCTCTCAAGCTGTGAAGAGTATTTACACGTTTACTTAACTCGTAGTATGGGGTCTCTGGGTTTTCTATGATAGGTATCATTGGGGAGGTCCTAGTTGAGATATGTATGCTGGTGGCAATCATTCTATCCCATTCAAGTATAGTTTCTGACGTTAGGTGGTATTTATTTAGAATTTTTGGGCGCTGTGATGCATGAGTCCATGCAAGGGCTGCTACGTTATTGGTGTGAAGAATCTGGCCATCTAACCTGACCCATTGTTTTTTGGTTGTATTATGAGACCATTCGACCAGTCTTTGGAGTAGGATTGCCCTTCTGTATAGCGCTAAGTCAGGGAAACCCAACCCTCCCCTGTCTCTTGGTAGATAGAGTGTTTTCTTGGGAATTCTGGGCTTTACCCCGGACCAAATGAATTGCTCTAGGGACCTTTGGAGGTGGGGCAGGAACTCTGCCGGTAGGTGGATTGGCAACGTCTGTAAAACATAGAGGATACGTGGCAATATATTCATTTTAATTAGGCCTATTTTCTCCAGCCAAGATAAGGATTTATTTCTCCAGGAGGACATATCGTTAACAATGTTTTTGCGCAGTGAGAGATAGTTGTCTTTATACAAATCTGCTGGGTTTGCTGTTAGAAAGATACCCAGATATTTCAGTTTGTAGACGGCCAGAGGGACATTGAAGTTGGTTGCTAGGGAGTGGACTTGTTCAAGGGGGGCATTAATGTTAAGGAGTTCCGATTTTGTTAGATTTAAGTGGAAATTGGAAAGTTTTCCATATTCCTCAATCTCCCTCAAGAGTTCGGGAACGGACGTATCAATATCTGTTAGGGTGTAGAGGACATCGTCTGCATATAATGCCTGTTTATGTTCTGTGTTGCCAACCTTAATCCCTCTAATTATGGAGTTGTGTCTGACCTTTTGCGCGAGCGCTTCTATTGAAAGGGCAAAGAGGAGTGGGGATAGGGGGCATCCCTGTCGGGTCCCATTAGAAATCGAGAAAGTATTCGACAAAGTTCCATTAATCCTAATCCGCGCATTTGGGGCCGAATAAAGTGCAAAGGTCATGTTAATGAATGATTCCCCAAACCCCATCACCCTTATAAATTGACGCAGAAAAGACCAGTCGACGCGGTCGAAGGCCTTCTCCGCGTCGGTCGAGAAGAGGGCCATAGGTACCTTCTCAACCCGCGCAAAGTTCATTAATTGGATCACCTTATTGGTGTTGTCTCGCGCTTCTCTGCCGGGCACAAAGCCCACCTGGTCAGATGATATGAGGTGTGGTAAATATTTGTTAAGTCGGTTGGCTAAGATTTTGGCTAAGATTTTGATATCCAAATTTAGTAGCGAAATGGGGCGAAAGTTAGCTGGGGAGGTGGGGGGCTTGCCCGATTTAGGGATGACAGTAATGTACGCTTCGAGCATGGTGCTAGACAGCGAGGGACATTCAGTCAGGCTATTAAAAAGCTGGAGCATTAGGGGTCCCAGAGATGCACTGAACAATTTATAGTATTTAAGGGTAAAACCGTCTGGGCCCGGCTCTTCCCACTTGGGAAGTCCTTGAGAGCTTGCGCCAGCTCCTCTGCGGAGATGTGCGCATCTAAATTATTTCTTTGATCGAAGTTGAGCTGTGGGAGCTCTAGCTCTGCCAAGTATTGGTCTATCTGAAGGTTTTTAGCTGATATGTCCTCCGGGGAGCCGTCTGGGTCTGGTGGGTGATTTATGTTATACAATGACTGGTAGTATGAGTGAAAGGAATTTGCTATTTGTTTGCTGCCTTTCAATATTGTTCCGTCAGGCTCCCGGATGCTGTGTATATGTGTTTTAAGCTGCTTTCTGCGCACAGCCCTAGCTAACAGTGTTCCAGGCTTGTTGCCTCCTTCAAAGTATTGTTGTTTGACATGCAGGATCTTGCGTTGGTATGCCTCTCTAAGGTGTGCATTTAGTTCGGCCCTGGCCTTTTCTAGTATTTTCTTGGAGTCTATGTCTAGTGGGTTTCTTTTATGTTTTCCTTCTGTGCTTTCTATAAGTTGTAGTAGTTGGGTATGTTTTATCCTATACTGTCGGGTAAGGCGAGCTTTGTGCTTGAGGAATTCTCCTCATAAGACGCATTTGTGTGCTTCCCATACCGTAATAGGGGATGTCTGTGAGGGACTGTTATGTGTCAGATAATCATCCAGTGCCTTCTGGATGTCTGCTTTTACTAAAGGGTCGTTCAGTAAGGTTTCATCTAGTCTCCAGGTGTATGTTGTGGGGGGGAGGTCTGGCCACTGTACCGTGCATGTTACAGGCGCATGGTCCGACCAGGTTATTGGCCCTATAGAACATGAAGTAACCATGTTGAGACCATTCGAGTCTGAAGAGGTAATCTATGCGGGAGTATTTATTGTGCGGGGAAGAGAAAAAGGTAAAGTCTTTACTTAGAGGGTGTAGTGTTCGCCAGGTGTCGTGTAGTTGTAAGCTTGAAAGTGTATTTTTTACTGATTTGATTATTTTTGGTAGGGTGCTGGTCGACCCATTCGAAGTGTCTAACTGTGCATCCATAGCTATATTAAAGTCTCCGGATAGAAAAACCGTGCCCCTCGAGAGGTCTAAGAGTAGCTTGGAGAATTTGGTCATGAATTTATGTTGATCAGAGTTTGGACTGTACAGGGTGACCAAGGTTATATGGTGGTCGTAAAGCGAACCTATGATGATTATGTATCTGCCCTCTGAGTCTTTTTCAACATGTGTGATCTTAATGGGGATTGAATGGTGAATCAGGATCCCAACTCCGCTTTTCTTAGTGGGGCCGGAGGCAAAGAGGGCTGTGGGATATTGTGCGTTGAACCATTTTGGTTCTTTTCCCTTGCGGAAATGCGTCTCTTGGAAAAAAAGGAAGTGACTGTATAAGTGTTTAAGTGCTCTAAAAGCTATGGACCTCTTACCAGGGTTGTTCAATCCCTTTGCGTTGATTGTAGTCAGTGTAAGGTCATGTGAACCAAATCTGCTGGTTCGGCGGTCCATTCTGAAAGAAAAAAAAAAACAAAAAAAACAAAAAAAAAACTGAGGGGTCGGAAAGGGGACTGTAGGGAGAAGTAACGGAAAAGTAAATATAATTGATGTGAGGTCGCAGAGGTTAGTGGAGTGGAAGCGAGAAAGGGATTACTCGGTGCAAGAGAGTAGGAAGAGAGTATGGAGTGCAGTGAGAGAGAAGAATAAAAGAAAAGAGGGTACAATTTACCAAGGTGAATCAAACAAAGTTAAAAGAAAGAAGATCTCAATCGGGGTAGTAACCCCCAGGCAAGTGCATATACATAGGTTAATTATATCTCCTGAGGGTGGCCAGGCCACTCCCCTGGGAGATGTAGAACTAGACATAATGAGTTATTGATTACATAAGGGGATATGAAGGATGGGGAGGGGGGATGGAGAATGGGTTAGATGAGGTGATATGGTGATGTGTGGGGGAAAGGGGGTGGGGTGTTTGGCGGAGGAGAAGATAACTTACATGATGAACAGTAACAATTACAATTACACTTTATAGTTAAAATGGCACATGAACTAGCAACTAAACCTTGAAACAGTCAATTTTGTTAGACCCTGACAAACTCGACCCTGAGGTCAACAGATTTTCTTCTATATTAATCCTAGTAGTATAAGGCTTTTAAGGCAAACCATAAGAGAGAGCCTCGCTAACTGTGAGAAATGCATTATAACCTTAGCCTGTGAGTTGTCAGAGAAGGTGATGTCGGTCACATTTTGATTAAGAGACAGCATCGTCCTCCAAGAGGAGGGGATACAAGAAGAAATCCCAAGGTCCCACTCCCCCCCCAGCTCAGCAAGGGGGGGGGGTCCACGGAGAAGTCCAGAATGTTTCTTATGACGCTGGTGATAAGGCACTCCAGATCAGCAGGAAAGCAGCGTCTGTTGCACTTATCAGACGTAACCTATTAAGGCAAAAAAGGATACAGCTGTAAAGGGGTTAGTCCTGGGATTTCCAGAACCCTGAGGGGTGGACTAACAGTCAACGCAGTGTTGGGTTCAAGAGGTTGTGGGAATGCTCCCAGAAGTATGTCCCTGTTGATGTTGCCCATCGGTAATGGAGAGGTTTGCATAGAATGCCTGCACATCTGACCCAGGACTAAATATAGCTGTTTTATTCTGGTGAGTGGCTATAAGTGAGACTGGGAAACCCCATCTATATTGAATCTTATGTGCCCTCAGTTTAGCTGTAATGTGGCCTAATTCCCTCCTCTTCTGAAGGGTAGTGGGAGACAGGTCTGAAAAGATTTGGATTTCTTCGCCTGCGTGATGAACAGGGTGTTTGAGGCGGGCACATCTAAGGATCTCCTCCTTATCCTTATAATTTAAGAACCTGACTATGATGTCTCTCGGGGGTGCTTTGGGGGGTGGCTTGGCTCTATGTGCTCTATGTGCTCTTTCTAGTAATATGTCTGGGGCAGACGGAGAGTCTTTTAGGGAGCGGAACAGGCTCTGTAGATAGCCGTCTATAGCTGGAGGATGTATAGATTCAGAGACTCCCCTGAACCTCAAATTGTTTCGACGGCCCCTGTTGTCAAGGTCCTCGATTTTATCTGATAAATGTTGAATTTCCTCAGCATTGCTTTTGATTTCAGTGTGCATTGCTAGAGAGGAGGCCTCCTGGTCTTGTTGTTTAGCCTCTACATGAGTGACCCTGGTGTCTAAAGTGGAGATATCTTTCCGAAGGTCATTGAATAGATTGCGCATTTCCTGAACGGCATTTTTGATATCTTCTTTTGAAGACAAATGCCTCAGGTCCTCTTTAGTGATTGTGCTGCTGTTGGTGGTATGGTTATCAATTTCCTGAGTCAGTGTGGGGTTATCTGCCCGGGTAACTTCCATATTTTCTGTGGAAGGGGGGCAAGGGTGGTCTGCCTGTTTCAGATATTTATTAAGAGTACTTATAGGGGTATTTTTGTCAGCCTTGTTTTGCTTTTTACCAGGCATTCCTCAATTTCCCCTCTTAGGTGTGAAGCTGGGTCTGGAGGGAATGTTCTGATATAGCTCTAAGCTCCAGTTTTAAGACAAAGTAAAAGTTCTGGGTCTGTGGAGTGACTGTGCAGCTGGGCTATGAGATGAAAAGAGGCCCTGCAAGAATCTCTTTTGTATGTGCTGATTTAGGACTTTCTGTTGTTTACAGGGGTTAATTGCACCAGACCTGTGGCGTGTAAAGCAAGACTGATAAGGGTGTTGTTAATACCCTTGCCCTTTGATATGTTTGGTATAGTATGTAGCTCTCTGTGATCTGTCCCTCCAATTTACAGCTGCCGAAGCGGTATCACGCTCCTGAGGCTGCCACCTCTGCAGCTAGCTGTCTACTTGGCTGTGCTATGGTCGCCGATGTCAGCGACTCACAGAGAATAGAGTTTCAGCTGCCCCCTAAGAAGAGGTGAGATGCGGGGAAGATTTCCCTGAGCGCTAAAAATTGGTGCTTGTGGGGAGCGTGTATTTAGGTGAGCCGTGATTAGGCCTAGTCTTTTTTTGGCGCGGCACTGCCGCGGGTGTTTGGTGCAGGTCTTACCCTGATAAGGAGGGCAGGTTTCAGAGTCCCTGTTCCGGTCAACGGTGTGAGATAGCAGCCTCCTTTCTCTCTGAGGTCGGGTGGTCCAAAGATGTCAGATGCAGGAGGAGACTCCGGTGTCCGTGCATTCCAGCTTCCTCCCTTCTGTTGTAATGGCGGTGAGTTCTAGCGATAGCTCAGGGAGCGGGTGTTTGCCAGATAATTCTGCTCAGCTGTTCTGTGTGGTAGGGGATGGGGTGGTGAGAAGTTATTTCTCCATATGTAGGTTTTTATGAGTAGTTTTATGCCTAAATTCGACTATGACTGGTCTGTCTGGGGGTTTAAGAGCAAATTCAGAACACAGCCATCTGCCTGCGTGGCTTGGCTCCGCCCCTCTTGGCTTTCTCTTTTGTCTTTCTTGTCTTTCTCTTTTGTATTTTTTAAGCTTTCTCTTTTGTCTTTCTCTTTTGTCTTTCTCTTTTGTCTTTCTCTTTTTTTGTCTTTCTCTTTTGTCTTTCTTGGCTTCTCATCTTACTCGGCTTTCCGTCTTTCTCTTTTGTCTTTCTCGTCTATCTCTTGTCTTGCTCTGCTTTCTCTTTTGTCTTTCTCGTCTTTCCGTATTCTCTTTTGTCTTTCCGTCTTACTCTTTCCGTCTTTCTCTTTCCATCTTTCTCTTTTCGTCTTTCTCTTTCTGTCTTTCTCTTTTGTTTTTTCTCGTCTTCCCCTCATTCCCTTTTGTCTTTCTTGTCTTTCTCTTTTTTTTCTGCTTTCTCTTCTTTTTTTCATATATGTATAATTCTTAGTGATGACATTTATTTATTAACATTTAGGTACAGTTGATAATCACCTTGCAAAATACCATCAGTCTTTATTACTGAGCAAGTATAAAATATAACTATATGTAATAGAGAACAGCAGAGCTGTAGCTTGGGTTGCAGTATCACAATCTAAAGTCTAGTTGGGTTGTCAATTTAGAATATGCTTTTCTTGCAATGCCAGCAGCACTCAATAACAAGGGTTCCTATTCATCTTACGAGCACTTGTCATTTTGTCCCTTCCCTCCAGCACACATATACAAACTGCTAAATCTCAGCATGTGCCTATAATAACAACAAAGGCGAAATGTTCTCCAACAGTTGGTTCATAGTATAAGTTTCTAAAATATTAAATACTTTATGGAAAATTATTTAAAATCCTGAAGCGTAACAATTATTTTTTAAATAGTCTTGCGTGTGCCATACTGATAAGGTACTTACAAAATATACAGAGAACACTTGGACGACATGAAGCGTGTTGACCTCTTGAGTCCTAATGTCCTCATTCATAAATTAAATTTTCTGTAAAATGTTTGGTATTTTCTGAACTTTACTGTGAATATTCAGCAGTAGGGAGAAGAAACAATGACCTTAATCTGGAGTTCTATTTTACACAATTACCTGGCCATCATAATTTTTGCTGTGAGAATTAAATTTTCTCCATTCTCCTAACCTTTAGCTCAACTCAGAATGTATTTTATCTCTTCGCAACTTTATGTGCATGCCTCCACCTTCAGAGCTTTGTTCAAAATATAATGCAACCCTTTTTTTCTCTTGTTAAGTGTAGTCAGTCCACGGGTCATCCATTACTTATGGAATATATCTCTTCCTAACAGGAAGCTGCAAGAGGATCACCCAGCAGAGCTGCTATATAGCTCCTCCCCTCACATGTCATATTCAGTCATTCTCTTGCAGCCTAACTAGATAGGTCGCTGTGAGAGGTCTGTGGTGTTTTTTAACTTAGTTTATTTCTACAATCAAAAGTTTGTTATTTTAAATGGCACCGGAGTGTGCTGTTTATTCTCAGGCAGCATTAGAAGAAGAATCTGCCTGCGTTTTCTATGATCTTAGCAGACGTAACTAAGATCCACTGGCTGTTCTCATCTGAGGAGTGAGGTAACTTCAGAGAAGGGGAATAGCATGCAGGGCCCCCCTGCAAATGAGGTATGTGCAGTAATTATTTTTCTGAGGAATGGAATTGACTGAGAAAATACTGCTGATACCAATGTAAAGTAAGTTCAGCCTTAAATGCAGTGATAGCGACTGGTATTAGGCTGATGAGTGTGTGTACACTGAATGTATTTTTCTAAGGAATGGAATTGACTCTGAAAATACTGTTAATACTGAAATAATGTATGAGCCTTAACTGCAGTAAAAGCGACTGGTAGCAGGCTTATTAATAACAATTCATAACTTTTCAAATGTATGTTTAAAATGTTTACTGGCATGTTAATCGTTTTTTTGTGAGGTACTTGGTGATAAAACTTATTGGGGCATGATTTTTACCACATGGCCATCTTTGTTTTCTGCATGGAAACAGTTTTCTGAGCTTCCCCACTGTTGTAATATGAGTGGGAGGGGCCTATTTTAGCGCTTTTTTTGCGCAGTAAAAATTCAGTCACAATCTGTCTACTTCATCCTCCATGATCCAGATCGTCTCTAGAGAGCTCAGGGGTCTTCAAAATTCATTTTGAGGGAGGTAATCAGTCACAGCAGACCTGTGACAGTGTGTTTTGACTGTGAGAAAAACGTTAATTATTAAATTGTTAATCCGTTTTTGGGTATTAAGGGGTTAATCATCCATTTGCTGGTGGGTGCAATCCTTTGCTAACTTAATACATTTACTGTGAAAAATTGGTTGCTATAACTATTTTGGTTCATTGTTATTTCAACTGTGACAGCTTTTTGTGCTTCTTAAAGGCACAGTAGCGTTTTTTATATTGCTTGTAAATTTATTTAGAAAAGTATTTCCAAGCTTGCTAGTCTCATTGCTAGTCTGTTTAAACATGTCTGACACAGATGAATCTCTTTGTTCACTATGTTTAAAGGCCAATGTGGAACCCAATAGAAATTTATGTACTAATTGCATTGATGCAATCTTTACATGTAAAGAAATTATCACCAGACAACGAGGGGGAAGTTATGCCGACTAACTCTCCTCACGTGTCAGTACCTTCGCCTCCCGCTCAGGAGGTGCGTGATTTTGTGGCGCCAAGTACATCAGGGGGCCCTTACAAATCACTTTGCAAGACATGGCTACTGTTATGACAGAAGTATTATCTAAATTGCCAGAATTAAGAGGCAAGCGTGATAGCTCTGGGTTAAGGACAGAGCGCGCGGATGAGGTGAGAGCCATGTCAGATACTGCGTCACAGTTTGCAGAACGTGAAGACGGAGAGCTTCATTCTGTGGGTGACGGATCTGATCCAGGGAGACTGGATTCAGAGATTTCTAATTTTAAATTCAAGCTTGAGAACCTCCGCATATTGCTAGGGGAGGTATTAGCGGCTCTGAATGATTGTAACACGGTTGCAATTCCAGAAAAATTATGTAGGTTGGATAGATACTATGCGGTACCGGTGTGTACTGACGTGTTTCCTATACCTAAAAGGCTTACAGAGATTATTAGCAAGGAGTGGGATAGACCTGGTGTGCCCTTTTCCCCTCCTCCCATATTTAGGAAAATGTTTCCTATAGACGCCACCACACGAGACTTATGGCAGACGGTCCCTAAGGTGGAGGGAGCAGTTTCTACTTTAGCTAAGCGTACCACTATCCCGGTGGAGGATAGTTGTGCCTTTTCAGATCCAATGGATAAGAAATTAGAGGGTTACCTTAAGAAAATGTTTGTTCAACAAGGTTTTATCTTACAGCCCCTTGCATGCATTGCGCCTGTCACTGCTGCGGCGGCATTCTGGTTTGAGTCTCTGGAAGAGGCCATTCGCACAGCTCCATTGGATGAAATTATGAACAAGCTTAAAACACTTAAGCTAGCTAATGCATTTGTTTCTGATGCCGTCGTACATTTAACCAAACTTACGGCTAAGAACTCCGGATTCGCCATAAAAGGTGCGCAGAGCGCTATGGCTTAAATCCTGGTCAGCTGACGTGACTTCTAAATCTAAATTGCTTAATATTCCTTTCAAAGGGCAGACCTTATTCGGGCCCGGCTTGAAAGAAATTATAGCTGACATTACGGGAGGTAAGGGCCATGCTCTACCTCAGGACAGGGCCAAATCAAAGGCCAAACAGTCTAATTTCTTCTGTTATGTGTGATCAGTCCACGGGTCATCATTACTTCTGGGATATTATCTGCTCCCCTACAGGAAGTGCAAGAGGATTCACCCAGCAGAGTTGCTATATAGCTCCTCCCCTCTACGTCACCTCCAGTCATTCTCTTGCACCCAAAGACTAGATAGGAGGTGTGAGAGGACTATGGTGATTATACTTAGTTTTTATAACTTCAATCAAAAGTTTGTTATTTTACAATAGCACCGGAGCGTGTTATTACTTCTCTGGCAGAGTTTGAAGAAGAATCTACCAGAGTTTTTCTTATGATTTTAACCGGAGTAGTTAAGATCATATTGCTGTTTCTCGCCATCTGAGGGAGGTAAAAGCTTCAGATCAGGGGACAGCGGGCAGTTGAATCTGCATTGAGGTATGTAGCAGTTTTTATTTTCTGAATGGAATTGATGAGAAAATCCTGCCATACCGTTATAATGACATGTATGTATACTCTACGCTTCAGTATTCTGGGGATGGTATTTCACCGGAATTACTCTGTAAAAGTACATTAAACCTTTTAATAGGTATTTAATTCATGTTAAACGTTTTTGCTGGAATGTAGAATCGTTTGCATTTCTGAGGTACTGAGTGAATAAATATTTGGGCATTATTTTTCCACTTGGCAGTTTGCTTGTTTTGATTATGACAGTTTCGTTTCTCTCTCACTGCTGTGTGTGAGGGGGAGGGGCCGTTTTTGGCGCTCTTTGCTACGCATCAAAAATTTCCAGTCAGTTACTCTTGTATTTTCTGCATGATCCGGTTCATCTCTAACAGAACTCAGGGGTCTTCAAACTTCTTTTGAAGGGAGGTAGATTCTCTCAGCAGAGCTGTGAGACTTATGTAGTGACTGTGCTTTAAAACGTTGCTCTGTGATTTTTATGTTTAAAATTTAATTAGTGTTACTTTACTAATGGGAACAAACCTTTGCTAACAAGTTGTGTTGTTTTTAAAAGAGTGATGCTATAACTGTTTTTCAGTTCATTATTTCAACTGTCATTTAATCGTTTAGTGCTTCTTTGAGGCACAGTACGTTTTTGTTAAATAAGATTGTAACCAAGTTGCATGTTTATTGCTAGTGTGTTAAACATGTCTGATTCAGAGGAAGATACCTGTGTCATTTGTTCCAATGCCAAGGTGGAGCCCAATGGAAATTTATGTACTAACTGTATTGATGCTACTTTAAATAAAAGCCAATCTGTACAAATTGAACAAATTTCACCAAACAGCGAGGGGAGAGTTATGCCGTCTAACTCGCCTCACGTGTCAGTACCTGCGTCTCCCGCCCGGGAGGTGCGTGATATTATGGCGCCTAGTACATCTGGGCAGCCATTACAGATAACATTACAAGATATGGCTACTGTTATGACTGAAGTTTTGGCTAAGTTACCAGAACTAAGAGGCAAGCGTGATCACTCTGGGGTGAGAACTGAGTGCGCTGATAATTCTAGGGCCATGTCTGATACTGCGTCACAGCTTGCAGAGCATGAGGACGGAGAGCTTCATTCTGTAGGTGACGGTTCTGATCCAAGCAGATTGGATTCAGATATTTCAAATTTTAAATTTAAATTGGAAAACCTCCGTGTATTACTAGGGGAAGTCTTAGCGGCTCTTAACGATTGTAACACTGTTGCAATACCAGAGAAAATGTGTAGGTTGGATAAATACTTTGCGGTACCGGCGAGTACTGACGTTTTTCCTATACCTAAGAGATTAACTGAGATTGTTACTAAGGAGTGGGATAGACCCGGTGTGCCGTTCTCACCCCCTCCTATATTTAGAAAGATGTTTCCAATAGACGCCACCACACGGGACTTATGGCAAACGGTCCCTAAGGTGGAGGGAGCAGTTTCTACTTTAGCTAAGCGCACCACTATCCCGGTGGAGGATAGCTGTGCTTTTTCAGATCCTATGGATAAAAAATTAGAGGGTTACCTTAAGAAAATGTTTATTCAACAAGGTTTTATATTGCAACCCCTTGCATGCATCGCGCCGATTACGGCTGCGGCAGCATTTTGGATTGAGTCTCTGGAAGAGAACCTTAGTTCCGCTACGATGGACGACATTACGGACAGGCTTAGAGTCCTTAAACTAGCTAATTCATTCATTTCGGAGGCCGTAGTACATTTAACCAAACTTACGGCTAAGAATTCAGGATTCGCCATTCAGGCACGTAGGGCGCTGTGGCTGAAATCCTGGTCGGCTGATGTAACTTCTAAGTCCAAATTACTTAATATACCTTTCAAGGGGCAAACTTTATTTGGGCCCGGTTTGAAAGAAATTATCGCTGACATTACAGGAGGTAAGGGCCACGCTCTACCTCAAGACAAAGCCAAAGCTAAGGCTAGACAGTCTAATTTTCGTCCCTTTCGGAATTTCAAAGCAGGTGCAGTATCAACTTCCACTGCACCAAAACAGGAAGGAGCTGTTGCTCGTTACAGACAAGGCTGGAAACCTAACCAGTCCTGGAATAAGGGCAAGCAGGCCAGAAAACCTGCTGCTGCCCCTAAGACAGCATGAACCGAGGGCCCCCGATCCGGGACCGGATCTAGTGGGGGGCAGACTCTCTCTCTTCGCCCAGGCTTGGGCAAGAGATGTCCAGGATCCCTGGGCGCTAGAGATCATATCTCAGGGATACCTTCTAGACTTCAAATTATCTCCCCCAAGAGGGAGATTTCATCTGTCAAGGTTGTCAACAAACCAAATAAAGAAAGACGCGTTTCTACGCTGTGTACAAGATCTATTATTAATGGGAGTGATCCATCCGGTTCCGCGGTCGGAACAAGGACAAGGGTTTTACTCAAACCTGTTTGTGGTTCCCAAAAAAGAGGGAACTTTCAGGCCAATCTTGGATTTAAAGATCCTAAACAAATTCCTAAGAGTTCCATCGTTCAAATGGAAAACTATTCGGACAATCTTACCCATGATCCAAAAGGGTCAGTACATGACCACAGTGGATTTAAAGGATGCTTACCTTCACATACCGATTCACAAAGATCATTTCCGGTATCTAAGGTTTGCCTTCTTAGACAGGCATTACCAGTTTGTAGCCCTTCCATTCGGATTGGCTACGGCTCCAAGAATCTTCACAAAGGTTCATGGGTGCCCTTCTAGCGGTTTCTGAGACCGCGAGGAATTTCGGTAGCTCCGTACCTAGACGACATTCTGATTCAAGCTTCAAGCTTTCAAACTGCCCAAGTCTCATACAGAGTTAGTTCTGGCATTTCTAAGGTCGCATGGATGGAAAGTGAACGAAAAGAAGAGTTCTCTCTTGCCTCTCACAAGAGTTCCATTCTTGGGGACTCTTATAGATTCTGTAGAAATGAAGATTTATCTGACAGAAGACAGATTAACAAAGCTTCTAAATGCATGCCGTGTCCTTCATTCCATTCAACTCCCGTCAGTAGCTCAATGCATGGAGGTGATCGGCTTAATGGTAGCAGCAATGGACATAGTACCCTTTGCACGCCTACATCTCAGACCGCTGCAATTGTGCATGCTGAGTCAGTGGAATGGGGATTACTCAGATTTGTCCCCCACTCTGAATCTGGATCAAGAGACCAGAAACTCTCTTCTATGGTGGCTTTCTCGGCCACATCTGTCCAGGGGGATGCCGTTCAGCAGGCCGGACTGGACAATTGTAACAACAGACGCCAGCCTTCTAGGTTGGGGCGCTGTCTGGAATTCTCTGAAGGCTCAGGGACAATGGAGTCAGGAGGAAAGTCTCCTGCCAATAAACATTCTGGAATTGAGAGCAGTTCTCAATGCCCTTCTAGCTTGGCCCCAGTTAAAGACTCGGGGGTTCATCAGGTTTCAGTCGGACAACATCACGACTGTAGCTTACATCACCCATCAGGGAGGGACAAGAAGCTCCCTAGCAATGATAGAAGTATCAAAGATAATTCGCTGGGCAGAGTCTCACTCTTGCCACCCTGTCAGCAATCCACATCCCGGGAGTGGAGAACTGGGAGGCGGATTTCTTGAGTCGCCAGACTCTTCATCCGGGGGAGTGGGAACTTCATCCGGAGGTCTTTGCCCAAATACTTCGACGTTGGGGCAAACCAGAGATAGATCTCATGGCGTCTCGCCAGAACGCCAAACTTCCTCGCTACGGATCCAGATCCAGGGATCCGGGAGCGGTTCTGATAGATGCTTTGACAGCACCTTGGAACTTCAGGATGGCTTATGTGTTTCCACCCTTCCCGCTGCTTCCTCGATTAATTGCCAAGATCAAACAGGAGAGAGCATCAGTGATTCTAATAGCGCCTGCATGGCCGCGCAGGACTTGGTATGCAGATCTAGTGGACATGTCATCCTGTCCGCCTTGGTCTCTACCTCTAAGACAGGACCCTTCTGATTCAGGGTCCATTCAAACATCAAAGTCTAACTTCTCTGAAGCTGACTGCTTGGAAATTGAACGCTTGATTTTATCAAAACGTGGTTTTTCTGAGTCGGTTATTGAAACCCTGATACAGGCTAGGAAGCCTGTTACCAGAAAGATTTACCATAAAATATGGCGTAAATACCTATAATGGTGTGAATCCAAAGATTACTCCTGGAGTAAGGTTAGGATTCCTAGGATATTGTCTTTTCTACAAGAAGGTTTAGAAAAGGGTTTATCGGCTAGCTCATTAAAGGGACAGATCTCAGCTCTGTCCATCTTGTTACACAGGCGTCTGTCAGAAAATTCAGACATCCAGGCCTTTTGTCAGGCTTTAGCTAGGATCAAGCCTGTGTTTAAAACTGTTGCTCCGCCATGGAGTTTAAACTTAGTTCTTAACGTTTTACAGGGTGTTCCGTTTGAACCCCTTCATTCCATTGATATAAAATTGTTATCTTGGAAAGTTCTATTTTTAATTGGCTATTTCCTCGGCTCGAAGAGTCTCTGAGTTATCAGCCCTACATTGTGATTCTCCTTATCTGATCTTTCACTCAGACAAGGTAGTTCTGCGTACTAAACCTGGTTTCTTACCTAAGGTTGTCTCTAACAGGAATATCAATCAAGAGATTGTTGTTCCATCCTTGTGTCCAAATCCTTCTTCAAAGAAGGAACGTCTTCTACACAATCTGGATGTAGTTCGTGCCCTCAAGTTTACTTGCAGGCAACTAAAGATTTTCGCCAAACTTCTTCCCTGTTTGTCGTTTATTCTGGACAGAGGAGAGGTCAAAAAGCTTCTGCTACCTCTCTCTCTTTTTTGCTTCGTAGCATAATACGTTTAGCCTATGAGACTGCTGGACAGCAGCCTCCTTAAAGAATTACAGCTCATTTCCACTAGAGCTGTGGCTTCCACTTGGGCCTTTAAGATGAGGCCTCTGTTGAACAGATTTGCAAGGCTGCAACTTGGTCTTCGCTTCATACTTTTTCCAAATTTTACAAATTTGACACTTTTGCTTCTTCGGAGGCTATTTTTGGGAGAAAGGTTCTTTCAGGCAGTGGTTCCTTCTGTATAATGAGCCTGCCTATCCCTCCCGTCATCCGTGTTCTTTTGCTTTGGTATTGGTATCCCAGAAGTAATGATGACCCGTGGACTGATCACACATAACAGAAGAAAACATAATTTATGCTTACCTGATAAATTCCTTTCTTCTGTTGTGTGATCAGTCCACGGCCCGCCCCTGTTTTTTAAGGCAGGTAAATATTTTTTAAATTATAATTCATTCACCACTACACCCTTGGCTTCTCCTTTTCTCGTTGGTCTTTGGTCGAATGACTGGAGGTGACGTAGAGGGGAGGAGCTATATAGCAACTCTGCTGGGTGAATCCTCTTGCACTTCCTGTAGGGAGCAGATAATATCCCAGAAGTAATGATGACCCGTGGACTGATCACTCAACAGAAGAAAGGAATTTATCAGGTAAGCATAAATTATGTTTTTCGTGCCTTTCGTAACTTCAAGGCTGGAGCAGCATCAACTTCCTCCGCTCCAAAACAGGAAGGAGCTGTTGCTCGTTACAGGCAGGGCCTGGAAAGTAACCAGTCCTGGAACAAGGGCAAGCAGGCCAAGAAACCTGCTGCTGCCTCCAAGACAGCATGAAGAGAGGGCCCCCTATCCGGAAATGGATCTAGTGGGGGGCAGACTTTCTCTCTTCGCCCAGGCTTGGGCAAGAGATGTCCAGGATCCCTGGGCGTTGGAGATCATATCTCAGGGATATCTCCTGGACTTCAAAACTTCTCCTCCACGAGGAGATTTCATCTTTCAAGGTTATCAGCAAACCAAATAAAGAAAGAGGCGTTTTCTACGCTGTGTACAAGACTTTTACTAATGGGGGTGATCCACCCAGTTCCGCGGACGGAACACGGGCATGGATTCTATTCAAATCTATTTGTGGTTCCAAGAAAGAGGGAACCTTCAGACCAATCTTGGACTTAAAAATCCTAAACAAATTTCTAAGAGTTCCATCATTCAAAATGGAAACTATTCGAACCTCCTTCCATGATCCAAGAGGGTCAGTACATGACCACAGTGGATTTAAAGGATGCCTACCTTCACATACCGATCACAAGGATCATTATCGGTACCTAAGATTTGCTTTCCTAGACAGGCTTACCAGTTTGTAGCTCTTCCCTTCGAATTAGCTACGGCTCAAGAATCTTTACAAAAGTTCTGGGGCTCACTTCTGCGGTACCCAAGTCGCGAGGCATAGCGGTGACTCCGTACCTAGACGACATTCTGATACAAGCGTCAAGTTTTCAAACTGCCAAGTCTCATACAGAGATAGTTCTGGCATTTCTGAGGTCGCATGGTGGAAGGTGAATGTGGAAAAGAGTTCTCTATTACCACTTACAAGAGTTCCCTTTCTAGGGACTCTTATAGATTCTGTAGAGATGAAAATTTACCTGACAGAGGCCAGGTTATCAAAACTTCTAAATGCTTGCCGTGTCCTTCATTCCATTCCACACCCGTCAGTAGCTCAGTGCATGGAAGTAATCGGCTTAATGGTAGCGGCAATGGACATAGTACCATTTGCGCGCCCTGCATCTCAGACCGCTGCAATTGTGCATGCTAAGTCAGTGGAACGGGGATTACTCAGATTTGTCCCCCCCTACTAAGTCTGGATCAAGAGACCAGAGATTCTCTTCTATGGTGGCTCTCACGGCCACATCTGTCCAAGGGGATGACCTTTCGCAGGCCAGATTGGACGATTGTACAACAGACGGCAGCCTTCTAGGCTGGGGCGCAGTCTGGAACTCCCTGAAAGCTCAGGGATTATGGACTCAGGAGGAGAAACTCCTCCCAATAAATATTCTGGGAATTAAGAGCAATATTCAATGCTCTCCTAGCTTGGCCTCAGTTAGCAACACTGGAGTTCATCAGATTTCAGTCGGACAACATCACGACTGTGGCTTACATCAACCATCAAGGTGGGGAACCAGAAGTTCCCATAGCGATGTTGGAAGTCTCAAAGATAATTCGCTGGGCAGAGTCTCCACTCTTGCCACCTGTCAGCGATTTACATCCCAGGCGTAGAGAACTGGGAGGAGCGATTTTCTAAGTCACCAGACTTTTTTTCATCCGGGGAGTGGGAAATTACATCCGGAGGTCTTTTCTCAACTTATTCTTCGTTGGGGCAAACCAGATCTGGATCTCATGGTGTCTCGCCAGAACGCCAAGCTTCCTTGTTACGGATCCAGGTCCAGGGACCCGGGAGCGGTGCTGATAGATGCTTTGACAGCCCCTTGGGTCTTCAACATGGCTTATGTGTTTCCACCATTCCCGATGCTTCCTCGTTTGATTGCCAAGATCAAACAGGAGAGAGCTTCGGTGATTCTGATAGCGCCTGCGTGGCCACGCAGGACCTGGTATGCAGACCTAGTGGACATGTCGTCCTGTCCACCGTGGTCTCTGCCTCTGAGACAGGACCTTCTAATTCAGGGTCCTTTCAAACATCCAAATCTAATTTCTCTGAGGCTGACTGCATGGAGATTGAACGCTTGATTCTATCAAAGCGTGGCTTCTCGGAATCGGTTATTGATACCTTAATACAGGCTAGGAAGCCTGTTACCAGAAAAATTTACCATAAGATATGGCGTAAATATTTATATTGGTGCGAATCCAAGAGTTACTCATGGAGTAAGGTTAGGATTCCTAGGATATTGTCCTTTCTACAAGAGGGTTTAGAAAAGGGCTTATCTGCTAGTTCGTTAAAGGGACAGATTTCTGCTCTGTCTATTCTTCTACACAAACGTCTGGCTGAAGTTCCAGACGTTCAGGCTTTTTGTCAGCCTGTGTTTAAGACTGTTGCTCCGCCGTGGAGCTTAAACTTAGTTCTTAATGTTCTTCAAGGCGTTCCATTTGAACCCCTTCATTCCATTGATATCAAGCTGTTATCCTGGAAGGTTTTGTTTTTGATGGCTATTTCCTCGGCTCGAAGAGTCTCTGAGTTATCTGCCTTACATTGTGATTCTCCTTATCTGATTTTTCATTCAGACAAGGTAGTTCTGCGTACTAAACCTGGGTTCTTACCTAAGGTAGTTACTAACAGGAATATCAATCAAGAGATTGTTGTTCCATCACTGTGTCCTAACCCTTCTTCAAAGAAGGAACGACTTTTGCATAATTTGGACGTAGTCCGTGCTCTGAAGTTCTATTTGCAGGCAACTAAAGATTTTCGTCAAACTTCTTCCCTGTTTGTCGTTTACTCTGGACAGAGAAGAGGTCAAAAGGCTTCGGCTACCTCTCTCTCTTTTTGGCTTCGTAGCATAATACGTTTAGCCTATGAGACTGCTGGACAGCAGCCTCCTGAAAGGATTACAGCTCATTCTACTAGAGCTGTGGCTTCCACCTGGGCCTTTAAAAATGAGGCCTCTGTTGAACAGATTTGCAAGGCTGCGACTTGGTCTTCGCTTCACACCTTTTCAAAATTTTACAAATTTGACACTTTTGCTTCTTCGGAGGCTATTTTAGGGAGAAAGGTACTTCAGGCAGTGGTTCCTTCTGTTTAATGTTCCTGCCTTGTCCCTCCCTTCATCCGTGTACTTTAGCTTTGGTATTGGTATTCCATAAGTAATGGATGACCCGTGGACTGACTACACTTAACAAGAGAAAACATAATTTATGCTTACCTGATAAATTTATTTCTCTTGTAGTGTAGTCAGTCCACGGCCCGCCCTGTCTTTAAGGCAGGCCTAAATTTTAATTAAACTCCAGTCACCACTGCACCCTATGGTTTCTCCTTTCTCGTCTGCTTTGGTCGAATGACTGAATATGACATGTGAGGGGAGGAGCTATATAGCAGCTCTGCTGGGTGATCCTCTTGCAGCTTCCTGTTAGGAAGAGATAGATTCCATAAGTAATGGATGACCCGTGGACTGACTACACTACAAGAGAAATAAATTTATCAGGTAAGCATAAATTATGTTTTTTTATCTCTGTGTAAGTATGACCATTTGATCATGAACTTTAAACTTCAGAGAAAGACTAGAGTCTTATGCATGCTTAAAGGACAAGTCAACACAGTAGATTTGCATAATCAACAAATACAAGATAACAAGACAATGCAATAGCACTTAGGGCTAGATTTATCAAACCCCTGCGGCAGCAAGTTCTCACAAGAACTTGCTTGCCGCGATTTATCAAGCAGCGGTCACCAGACCGCTGCTTCCCTAACATCTTCGCCACATCTATTCTGGCGAAATTCAATCTCCTCGGTCGAGTCCGACCGAGGAGATTGACAGCACCTGCCCGCGTGTGATTGGCTGTGCGCGGGCAGGGGGCGGGATTGCACGCAAGCGCAAAATTGCGCTCGTGTGCAATGTTAATTACCTGCGGGTAATTGCGCCTTGCCACAGGAGAGCTGAGGCGTACAGGGGCGCGTGTACGCGCCCCTGTATGCCTTAGGGTTGATAAATCTAGCCCTTAGTCTGAACTTCAAATGAATAGTAGATTTTTTTCTGACAAGTTTAAAAGTTATGTCTATTTCCACTCCCCCTGTACCATGTGACAGTCATCAGCCAATCACAAATGCATACACGTACCATGTGACAGCCATCAGCCAATCACAAATGAATATACGCTTATTCTTGCATATGCTCAGTAGGAACTGGTGACTCAAAAAGTTTAAATATAAAAAGAATATGTACTTTTTTTTTAATTGAAGTTAATTGGAAAGTTGTTTAAAATTGCATGCTCTATCTGAATAATGAAAGTTTAATTTTGACTTGAGTGTCTCTTTAATGTATCTCCTGGTTAAGACAGCAGTCTTCCTTAACTCCTTCTACTTTACTAAAGAAGAAAAAAGTCTGCTCTACTCTATATCTATATGTACCACTTGCCAACATCTGGCCAATGCTTCCCACTTTCTTATCTCTTTCTGCAATTTATTTTAAAGGGACATAATACCCAAATGTCATCCCATTTTAAAGAGATTTTCAGCAGCCAATCAGGATGCTATTTCTGGGACTAGCAAGGGGCGTGTGTCTGGCATGTGCAGGCATAGTTGTTTTATTTTTCCTATTAAGTTTAAGGAAGTTTACTATGAAATCCTGCAAGATTTCAGTAAAATTTTATGAGATTACAGTAAAGGAAAGGATGACATCAGCACTGCTGATGCTGATTGCCTATTGTGTTTTTTTTTTCTTTCTTTCTAAGAGTCAACAAAATCCTTACTTGTCAGAATTCACTTCCTGGCCAACAGGAGGAGGCAAAGACACCCCACAGCACCCCACAGCTCCTGAGCTCTTATCAGCCGACGTAGTTTTCCTTTTAACAAAGGATATCAAGGAAATAAAGCAAGTTTGATGATAGAAGTACATTGGAAAGTTGCTTAAAATCACATGCTCTATCTGAGTTATGCAAGTTGAATTTTGACTTTACTGTCCCTTTAATATAACCATGATGGTTATGCAAAACTGGGGAATAGGTAATAAAGGGATTATCTATATTTTTAAATTCTAGAAATTCTGGAGTAAATCCATAAACTCAGCAGCACAACAAAAGTAGACTGTATTTCACTTTATTAGTACCAGGAGGAAAAGAACATGATGTCTCGGGCTCAGTTGCCCTTAATCATTCTGGAGTAGACTGTCTCTTTAAAGGCCTTTCAGATTTTCATTCATCAGATGGTGTGATAGTCCTTGAGTTATCACATGTGGCAATTTCCCTCCTGATGACTAGGTGGGTAATTCCAATACGTGATGACTTGTGGATTCTCACCATTATGAAAGATATATATTTGTTATGTCATCAATTTGAAGAATTTGGGGGCGGGGTCATACCATTATGGTGTTCTGTTTTCAAGCCATGTAGGAACTGTGAGATGCAAAGCTTTGCAGTCATTTGTATTGCTTACAATATTAATTTTAGATCTAAAATTTGGATAACTAATTTCTAGGAAAATGTTGAACATGTGTTTGTGAATGTTAATACCTTAAAATAAGCATATAATGGAATTAGTAATTCCGCAAACAACTTTTTGAAGGTCTCCAATTAACTTTGTAAACCTATTTAATATAGTGAAAATAATAATTTCAAAATAAAGTAATTATGGCAGTTTTGTTACAGCCGCATGTCCTTTCATCTACTGTGTATGCTCCTTGTCTAGTGGAATGGAAAATCAAATTATATCATGTTGAGAGCTTATAGTCCATTATGTCCTTGTCACGACACAGAACATAACCTCAGTCTCCTTAGAATAAGGTTGTTTGAAGAAAAAAAAAAAAAATAGATTTTACAAGTGCTGCAATAAGCATGTAGCACATTGTTCCTGAGACTATGAGTATTCCTGGGAATCTTCAGAATGAGCTGAGTGAGAATAAAAAAAAATAACTGCTGCCAATATTCCTTCAAAGTAGCATCAAATCTGTTTCTACATGACATCTGTAACTCAACTTATTGCCTTTTACTTACTAAAATATTTTGAGCCAGAGTCGCCGTCGTAGTAAAAGGATGATTAGTAAACTAATTAACCCCTTTTTTTTTTTTTTTTTTAGTAGATAACCCAAGGTATTAATCTAGGCCCATGTTGGTACATTTCATACCACCATTTCGCCGCCAAATGTGATCATATAAAAATGGTTCACTTTTTAACAAACTTTCAGTTTCTCACTGAAATTATTTACATACCGTTTGTGCAGCCATAACACAAATGTTTGTAAAAGCTTCTTTGGGATCTACTTTGTTCATAATTAGCAGACATGCATGGCTTTTCCATTGCTTTCTTGTAATTAGAAGGCCGCTAATTGCAGCTGCTCACCACACTTCTGAAAAACTATTTTAAACAAATTGCCAATTTACATTTGTTATCTAATTTGCTTCCTTTTTTAGCTATCCTTTGTTGAAAAGCATAGCTAGGTCAGTTCAGCACCTGGGTTCTATTTGCTGATTAGTGGCTGCACATATAAAATTGTCATATTAGAAATATTAGACTTAAAGGGATACTAAACCCAAATTTTGTCTTTCATGATTTAGATAGAGCGTGCAATTTTAAGCAACTTTCTATTTTTACACCTATTATCACATTTTCCTCGTTCTCTTGCTATCTTTATTTGAAAGCAGGAATGTAAAGCCCATTTTTAGTTCAGCATCCTGGATAGCGCTTGCTTATTGGTGGCTATATTTAGTCACCAATAAGCAAGCGGAACCCAGGTAATGTAAAATAAGCATCTTGCACATCTTTTTTTCTCAATTTAGATCTTTACACGGTTATATTTTTAAGGCACATTATTGAAATATTACATTATTTTAAAAAATGAATAATTATTTAAAATTAGTAAACATACTGTAATATATATATATATATATATATATATATATATATATATATATATATATATATATATATATATATATATATAATTATAATAAGCAGTAATGGTTTCAGCACAAATTCAAAGGTGTACAGTCAATTTTCATACATGAGTGCATTTACGCCTAAGGGTCCTGTAGCTCCTCTCAAAGATAATAAGAAAGAACAAAAGTGGCGTCAGCAGTTTCTTAATAAAAATTAAATCTTTATTTAAGTGACATGAAGGAAAAAAACAGCGCCGTTTTGGGTCAACCTGACTCTTAATCATACTATGGAATACTGATCGACTGCTTTAAATAGCACCTGTCTCAATTGTTAACCCTTTCACAGTTTTGTTCTTTTTAATATATATATATATATATATATATATATATATATATATATATATATATATATATATATATATATATATTCTATGATGTGTGTGTTATTGTAAGCCAAAGTTCAAAATGATTCCTTTGTGTATTATCAGTGAACAGGGGTGAGAAAACCAGCGATTTTTGGGTTGCATGCAGCTAAGGGGTAGAATCATTGTTCTGTATGTGTTAATAGCAGAAAAGGAAGAAACTATTTTTTTTTAGCTTTTACAATGTACAGTAGTATATGGCAGGTTTGAGGTCGAACCTACATTAGACTGTAAAAGACATGAAATCCAAAATTTTTCTTTAACGATTCACATGGAACATACAATTTGAAATAACTTGCTAGAAGCTTCATGATTTCCAAAGAACATGCACTTTAAAATGCTTTTTATTTTGGTATACTTTGTTTAAAAAAAATACCTAGGTATGCTCAGGGGCAGCAGTGCACTAGTGGGAGCTAGCTACTGACAAAGGATATCTGTTGCCATTCTGTTGCTATTAGGGTAGGATAACCGGATATATAAACTGATTTTATATAAAGATGGAGGAAAACAAATCACACAGGCTCTTCTTGATTCTATGTCTAAAATAAACTTTATTTACACTTCTGTTAACATACAATGTATATAATCTACAACACTGTAAGAGCACTTTCAGGTTATAGCTCAACAATATCAAGAAAATAGAGGAACTTTGATAATAGAAGTCAATTGGAAAGTTATTTCAAATTGTATGTTCTATGTGAATCATTAAAGAAAAAATAAAGAAAAAAACTATGCCAGGGATTTTTTTCTGACCTTTGTGTGTGTAAACCTGATATATATTGTGAAATGTTATACACTGTAGGTCTTGTAGCTGTGCAAAAATGCAAATAGAATTGTTAAATCTTTTTATAGTGACATGAAAGGTCATATGCTAAAAATATACCTGCTGCTTGTATTTACTGATCATACTTTCGTACAAGGTACTTAAAGTGAAGGTAAAGTTTTTTTAACCAGCAATCGTTTTTATGTTCCTGTTAATACCCCAAATGCAGTCGCTAGGTTATTTTTTAATAAAAAATGATCTATGTTGTTCTATTTATAACTTTATTTTTCCTACCGTTCCCTGAATAATCTCCTCCCACGATCCATTTCCTGGTTTATGACACTCTGTTTCGCATACTCGTGCACATCGAGCACGGATTAACAGTGATCTTTAGCTCTACTGCGCATGCGAAAAAACTTGGCAACATAGTATTGAATGAGTTGCGCGATTCATTCAATACTATATCTGACAACAAAGAGAATTTTGCAATCGCGCATGCGCGAAACGAGGACGCGCTCGCTTGCAAATTGAGGAGGAGAAATTGTCACGCATGCGCATGTAAACCGCAATGTTTATGATGAAATTTGACGGCCGCTGAACGGCCAGAAAATCAATTGGATCTCTCAAGCACGTGATAGTAATTTAGAAAAAAAAAAAAATTTACAGGTTGTTTTTCGGAAAGCCGATTAGATGAGAAAAAGATTAGATATCACAGGTAATTTATGTTTTATAAAAAAATGATGAATGAAAGTTACATTTATTTGCCATCATATCTCTAATTATTTATAAGGCGTTTGACTTTACCTTCACTTTAATTGCTGTTGCATTCTTTAAAGTTGCTCTTTATAGAGATTTATAAATATATGCTTACTTATTTTGCATAGTTTCTATAACATTTCAAAAGCCTTCGTGATTCAAATGAGATGTTTTAAAGAAACTTACAAATCATCTTAACCCTTTCGTGACAGGGTTAAAGTGCCTACATCGGAACAACTGTTCCGATGTAGACAAATTGAAACTACGCGATCGTGCATACGATCGCGAGATTTCAATTATTGGATCGCATCTGGGGGGCGTCCCTACAATCCTAGGAACGCCCTCCAGACCGCGATTAAATCCCTGAAGCACAGAAGGCTTCAGGACAGCCGTTAGTTATGACGTTCCATTCCGTCATAACGGCTTTAAAGCCCAGTCTAATTATGACGGAATGGAACGGCATAACGGCTTTAAAAGGTTAAAGGTATTTAATAAATTCGTATTGATAAACAAGTATAATAAGCAAAAATGTAAAATTATTTTTGACGGATAAAGGTTTTTAAATGCAAGTAAAATATGGTATCATTAATATACTAAACCACTGAATGATATACATAATCTTAACAGTAGGGACCCCATTAAGTGTACAGAGATTCACTGTTGCTTTAGTGTAGCTTAAATTGTTAGTCAACATCATGAAGCCGTTACTAATATGTGATTATGCAAGTAAGCACACAAGGCTAACCAGACAATACATGACATCAGACCTGTTCTATATTATTGTTTACGTGTATTCAGTGTAAGCTCCATCAGTTTAACCCTTTCGTGACAGGGTTAAAGTGTCTACATCGGAACACCTGTTCCGATGTAGACAAATTGAAACTATGCGATCGTGCATACGATCGCGAGATTTCAATTATTGGATCGCATCTGGGGGGCGTCCCTACAACCCTAGGAACGCCCTCCAGACCGTGATCAAGTCCTTGAAGCGCAGAAGGCTTCAGGACAGCCGTTTGATATGACGTTCTATTCCGTCATAACGGCTTTAAAGCCCAGTGTAAATATGACGGAATAGAACGGCATAACGGCGTTAAAAGGTTAAAGTGATGGTAAATCCAAGCGTTTAACAAACGCTAGGATTTGCCATCACTAGAATCAAGGGGAGTTTCATTCATCAACCGTGTAGAAAAGGGTGCTAAACTCACACTTTCTGTGCTGTAGCCCAGCGCTAAATTCTGCGGCTCTGGCCTCCGACAGCATAACGATCTCCTTTAATGAGGTGATGTTTGCACCTCTGAACCAATAGCGGTGCGTGTCAACTGACAGGTTTCTGTATGCACGCACTGCTATTGGTTCAGAGGTGCAAGCAGCACCTCATTGGTAGAAGATCGTTGTGCAGTGGGTGGGAAGAGCCGCTGAATTTAGCGCTTTGCAACAGCACAGAAAGGGTAAATTTATAACTTTTTTTTTTTTTTTTTAGAGCTGATCACTTAAACTCTCCTTGATTTTTAGTGATGGTTAATCCTAGCGTTTGTTAAATGCTTAGATTTACCATCACTTTAAAGAGACATGGAAGTCAAAATTTTAATTTTAGAAATGCCAAAAGAGCATGCAATTTGAAAATCCATTTGCTTCTATTATCATTTTTTTTTCTCTTGGTATTTTATTTATTTATTTTATTTAGATTAGTTCCTTTCACATAAGAGTATACTGAAGTAGGCTTAGGAACATGCATGTTATGGCAGATTGTTTTGAAACAGCATGCTCCATTTATGAAGCTGCAGATGCAACATTAAAGGGATACTAAACCCATTTTTTTATTTCATGATTCAGATAGAGCATGAGATTTAAAGCACCTTTCTAATTTACTCCTATTATCAATTTTTCTTTGTTCTCATGCTATCTTGATTTGAAAAAGCAGTACTGTAAGATTTAGAGCTAGATCATTTTTTTGTTCAGCACATGGGTAGAACTTGCTGATTTGTGGCTAAATGTAGCAAACCAATCAGCAGCTCTACCAAGGTGCTGAACTAAAAAATGGGCCGGCTCCTAACCTTTTTATTACTGATTTTTCAAATCAAGATAACATGAGAACAAAAAAAAAATTGATAATAGGAGTAAATTAGAAAGTTGCTTAAAATTGCATGCTCTATCTGAATCATGAAAGAAAAAAATGAGCGCTTAGTATCCCTTTAAAATCCTTTTATTGGACAGGCTTGCTTATGTGACCACTTAAAATTCTGCTTCCTGCTTATTGACAACTCCTGCTCTAGTTTGATTGGCTGCATAAGAGCAGAGGGCAGGGTTGCAAAGGGGAGCTCTTATGTAATCATAACGTATGGCAGTAGATGCAGGATCGCTCGCTGGAGGCAAATGCAAAGAAACAGGTTTCCTGTCAGGGAAATTTGTCTGCCTGCACTTTCTTAAATGGGGCCAATGTTTGAAAAAATGTTTTACATGTTGTTCTGTATACACAAAGTTACCAAGACAAAGAGGTACAATTAATTATATAATTCAGTTTGAAAGTTTTATAAAATGTTTGTTCTGTCTGAATTCTAAAAGTATATTTAACCCCTTAACTGCAACTGAGTTTCTTCCACCCCTGATCTAAGCCATTTTTTAATTGTTAGATGCTGCTCACATTTAAGCTATACTGTTGGACATTTTACAGTGATAAACCCACACATTGGGGCCCATTTATCAAGCTCCGGATGAAGCTTGAGGGCCCGTGTTTCTGGCGAGCCTACAGGCTCGCCAAAAATAGCAGTTATGAAGCAGCAGTCTAAAGACCGTTGCTCCATAACCTGTTCGCCTGCTTTAAGCAGGTGGACAGACATCGCCGCAATTCAACCCGATCGAGTACGATCGGGTTGATTGACACTCCCCTGCTGGGGGCAGCAGAATCTGCAGGGGGCGGCGTTGCACCAGCAGCTCACAAGAACTGCTTGTGCAATGCTGAATACGGAGAGCGTATTGCTGTCCGCATTCGCGAGGTCTGTCGGACCTTATCCGAACTGTCGGATCAGGTCCGACAACCCTAGGCCCCATTGTTTTTTCCCAGCAGAACCAAGAGTCAAATTATACCATTATTGTTTTTGTATTTATAATGATATGTAAGAAATCTATATCAAAATGTGTGAAAAAAATATACACTCACCGGCCACTTTATTAGGTACACCTATTCAATTGCTTGGTAACACACATTGCTAATCATCCAATCACATGGCAGCAACTCAATACATGCCATTTAGGCATCTAGACGTGGTGAAGACGACTTGCTGAAGTTCAAACCGAGCATCAGAATCGGAAAGAAAGGGTATTTAAGTGACTTTGAACGTGGCATGGTTGTTGGTGCCAGACAGGCTGGTCTGAGTATTTAAAAAACTGCTCATCTACCTGGATTTTCATGCACAACCATCTCTAGGGTTTACAGAGAATGGTCTGAAAAAGAGAAAATATCCAGTGAGCAGCAGATGAGTGAACGGCAATGCCTTGTTGATGTCAGAGGTCAGACGAGAATGGGCAGACTGGTTCAAGATGATAGAAAGGCCACAGTAACTCAAATAACCCCTCGTTACAACCAAGGTATACAGAATACCATCTCTGAATGCACAGCACGTTGAAGCAAATGGGCTACATCAGCAGAAGACCACACCCGATGTCCTGTCAGCTAAGAAAAGAAAACTGAGGCTCCAATTCGCACAGGTTCACCAAAATTAGACAATAGAAGATTGGAAAAACGTTGCCTGGTCTGATGAGTCTCGATTTCAGCTGCGAATTTGGCGTAAAAATGAAAGCATGGATCCATACTGCCTTGTATAAACAGTTCAGACTGGTGGTGGTGGTGTAATGGTGTGGGGGATATTTTCTTGGCACACTTTGGGCCAATTGAGCATCGTTTAAATGCCATGGCCTACCATCCTGTTATGACTACAGTGTACCCATCTTCTGATGGCTACTTACAGCAGGATAATGCACCATGTCACAAAGTTCAAATCATCTCAAACTGGTTACTTGAATATGACAATGAGTTCACTGTACTCCAATGTCCTCCACAGTCACCAGATCTCAATCCAATAGAGCACCTTTGGGTTGTGGTAGAACAGAAGATTTGCATCATGTATGTGCAGCCGACAAATCTGCAGCAACTGTGTGATGCTATCATGTCAATATGGACCAAAATTTCTAAAGAATGTTTCCAACACGTTGAATCTATGCCTCGAAGAATTAAGGCAGCTTTGAAGGCAAAAAGGGGTCCAACCTGGTACTAGCAAGGTGTACCTTATAAAGTGGCTGGTGAGTGTATATATTTTCATTAAAATGTTAAGAAATAGACTTCCGGTGGGCTGGACTAAGAGAAAGCAGCAACAGCAAGGAGCTCCGTGCTCTGACCCTCTTACATTAGGCTATATACAGCCTGGGCTTCCCAAACTGACCCTGGCACGAGAGCCCCAAGTGAACTCTGTATCCAGCGATCTCTCCTTGGCAGAATTTGCTGCCCGGAGTGGGGGACTTCGCCTGTTGTACCGCCATAGAGATCGGGTGAGCGCTACATCGCTCCACCACCGGAAGGCCGCTAAAGACACAGACCCCAGAAAAGCACAGCCGAGAGGGGTAGAGACCCCCTGTGACCCTGCGGAGAGCTTGGAGACTACAAGCAAGTGGAGCAGCGGCAGCGGAGCCCGAGGAAAAGCGGGTAAGAGAGAAGGAACATAGCGGCACAGATACCGGAGTTCCCAACAATTCCCGCACGCCTTTAAACCCCACTTACAAATCTTCCTGACTAAGCATACCTGAGTGCCCTTGGAGGGACCGCTGAGAGGAGTGCCCGGAGCCCTGCAACCAACTCAGACACACAGATTCCGCTTTTGGCGCGAAAATCGGCGCCATCTTGAGTGGCGGCAGAACAGGGAACAAGGAGGCAAGGGCAGAGGGTAAGCGCTGAACACACCGAACAGCACCAAGTACAGGGTGGTGGAGGGAGCGGGACATTTCCGGAGCTGAGCCTCATACACTGATCCTGATCCAACGGGCTCCTATACAGATATCCTCCCTCTTCTTCTTAAGCACCCTTATAGCAATAATGACACCGGAACACTGCCTGAGACCTAAGCACTGATTGCTTTCACCCCTCTTGCCCCAGAAACAAACCCTGCAACACAGAACATTACAAGACACTAATACGGTTGCTAAGACCATCTCTGTCTCCCTGGTGAGACATCTGGAAACATACAGTCATACAAGCTGACACTGTTTATATCTCTCTGGCCCCCTGTGAAGAGCAAGCTGCAAAGTGCAGGATTTGACATAAAGGGACATTGGCTCGGATCAGAAGTGACTAACTTTCACAAGACAGTGCCTAGGATAGCTTTAATAGGCACAGGTACATTTAAACGCAGGGTTGGGTGACTCCTGCCATACTGCCCTTCCTTGTAAACCTATCATACCCTGTATACTGTGTCATTCTAGACATGGAAATTGGAACTGTGTGAGTGGAAAATGTTATACTGAAACAGGAGTGATTGGTTTTATTTGTAACTGAATAGGTTAATCTGAGCGCTGACACTCAGAGCCTACCTGATAGTTGAAAACTGTAATTTGTACTGCATCACAGTCATTGTGTAGTGTGGTTTGGCTCAAATATTTCATCTCACTGTAATATTCTATAACCAACCTTGTAATCTCTACCCTGTTGTTTTTTATTCTTTTTTTTTCCTTTTTTAATTTACTTTATGGGTACATGGAGAGATTTTTAACTAACCACGCAATGTCAAGCCGTAACAAAAATAGTGAGAGAAAAAATAGAGCGGCCACAGAACAAGCTTCTCAAAGCTCTATTACAGACCCATTTCAGGAAAGCAGTCAGATAGACACACACCCTATAGTAAAACAGATTTCGATGCTATTTATGCCTAAAATTGATAATTTACAAAGAGGGGTTGACACTCTCACTGACGATGTCAAGCAGTTCTCTACCAGGGTGGCTGAGGCAGAGGCCAGAATCTCTGACTTAGAAGACAGCAATATAGCCACCACCAATAAAATTAGGAATCTGGAAAGACAGGCTCTCACTTTACAATTAAAAGTAGACGATCTGGAAAACAGATCACGACGCAATAATGTACGTCTACTGGGCCTCCCAGAAAAGGTTAAATCAGGTGATATACTCCAGTTTGTTGAAAGGACACTACCCACTTTGCTGAATATTCCACTTAGAGACCTAGATGGAGGAGTTGAGAGAGCGCATAGGGTAGGAGCAGAACAGCCAGGCGTAGACAGATTGCAGCCCCGCCCTATCATGATTAAATTCTTACATTTCCAAACAAAAACAGCCATCATGAGAGCATACAGAAAGCTGGACCACTTAACTTTTGAAAATGCACGCTTACTGTTATTTCAGGATTTCTCTGCAGACCTCACACGCAGGCGCAGAGAGTTCTCACCTATCTGCTCTAAGTTGCACAGAGAGGGCAAACAGGCCTTTCTGCTATACCCTGCTAAGCTGAAAATCATTACCCCCAGGGGACCAAAATTCTTCAACACCCCACAGGAAGCCCAAGAATTTGTAGAGAAGGGGGACTCCCCTGCGCATAGTCCAGTCAGGGAACAAGATGGGGGGGACCTAGGCTGAGGAGAATACTTGAATGAGCGTCTATAACACGACACTCTAGTCATGAAACTAAGTAAATAATACATGATGGCTCAGGATTTGTGTAAAGAGTTGCAGGTTGAGTTATTATGTACAAGTTATGTTTTAAGGTTTGTTATCCTTGCAGGCATGTTTATACTGGTAGGGAAAAAACAACACCATACCACTCAGCAGAAAGATTCGGTTGAGGTTCACGGGACAATTGTTTATGCTCAATTGATTGTAAAGTGTCTTACACATTGTTTGAAATATACTACTGTAAGAAAGTTGTTGCAATTACATTATCAGGCTGCTATGTTAAATGTGATCATAAACACTCTTTTTTCTATCATAGAACAGCTTATGCAACCAGACCTAGACTGCGGCCCGGCGGTGGCTCGTCGCAGAGGGAGGCTGAACCGGGAGCCTGTACAATGCGATGAGGTTGGTGGTGGTGTACTGTGGTGGTCCCCCTTTTTTTTTTTTTTTTTTTTTTTTTTTTTTTTTTTTTTCCCCTACCCTCCCTTCAACTCTCTGGACATTATCTGGCTACCTCCACACCTTACACACATATACCCAATCTTGCAACTCATGGGATCTGTCCGAATAATTAGAATTTAATCTCTATTCCTGGAACATTGGGGGCATACACTCCCCAATAAAGAGAAAAACTATCCTCACTCAGCTCAGAAAAAAGAAAGCAGACATAGCGTTCCTACAGGAAACGCATCTTTTAGACCCCGAACATGAGAAACTGAAATCAGACTGGGTTGGGAGGGTTGAGTATGCATCATATAGTTCGGCTAGTCGGGGGGTAGCGATACTGGTGGGTAAGAGACTTGAACACGAAATAACAGACGTACGCAAGGACCCAGAGGGTAGATACATACTAGTACAGATAAATATTACAGGAAAAACCTATACGCTATGCAATATCTATGCCCCTAACCAGAAGGATAGGAGCTTTTGGAACGCTCTAGTGGCAGTTATTACCCCCTATTTGGGCACTCATATTATCCTGGGAGGGGATTTTAATCTCACCCCCAACTCTCATTGTGATAGGCTTAGGGACCCACAAAAAGGGCCACCTGGTAAGGCTATCAGACCCTCAGAAAAATTTGAAAAAGATATTTTTGCGCTTCTGGGCGATTCCCTGGATGTGGTAGACATTTGGAGACAGCTTAACCCTGATGGAAAAGACTACACATGCGCGTCGCGTGCCTCCCCTACCCTGTCTCGAATAGACCTCTTTTTGGTCTCAAACTCCCTGATTCCACTCGTTATCGACACCAAGATTGGGGAAGTGATGGTTTCGGACCATGCCCCAATAGCGCTTTTCTTAGATGGGAATCTCCCGGTCTCTAACAGACGTACTCTCAAGTTCCCGAAACATCTAATTCACTCACAGGAATTTCAAAATTACCTGGTGCAATCCTGGGAGGATTATCGGGCAAATAATGCCCAACATACAGACTCCCCTGAACTGTTCTGGTCCGCAGCTAAAGCGGTCCTGGCAGGTAACATTATCGCCTTTCTAGCGCGCAGGAAACGACAATGTACGGAAAGGATTGAGAGACTGAGGGAGGCCCTGGCCGAGACTTATCGCACTTACTGTACGACACCCTCTGTTCTGAACCACGGCAATTATGTTGCTTTGAAAAAGGAATATGATGCTCTGCTGGCTAGCCGGGCCTCACAGGATCTATTACGATCCAGAGGCAAATATTATAGATTTGGGGATAAATCCGGGAAACTGATGGCAACCCTGGTAAACACCCCCACATCCTCCAAACACATAGCGGCGTTGAGAACCCAAGGCAAAATTGTGAAAGATGCAGAGTCCATTGCGAAAGCATTCGCAACATATTACTCTACTTTATACTCCAGCGAACGCTCAAATGATGTGGAGCTGAAAGATAAGTTCTGGGAAGGCATTAGCATCCCACAGATATCAGAGTCCCAGTTAGAGAAATTAAATGCTCACATAGGAGAAGAAGAGATTCAGAGGACAATAATGGCAATGTCACTGGGTAAGGCCTCAGGCCCTGATGGGCTACCGGTGGAGTTCTACCGACTTCTTAAGGGACAAGTCTCCCCAGTTTTAGCAGCTCTTTACTCCTCGTATTTTGGGGGGGAGAGAGCACCGACACCTGAGTTTTCCGCAGCATACATCACCTTGATCCCGAAGACGGGTAAGGATAGCTTAGCACCAGAATCATACCGTCCGATCTCGCTACTAAACTCGGATTACAAGATTCTGACAAAACTGTTGGCCGAGAGGCTCAAATATATCTTACCAGATATTATTCACAGTGACCAAACGGGATTCATGCACGCAAGGTCCTCGGTGGTAAATGTTCGCCGTGTCCTACAAGTCATTCAACACTATTGGACCAACAGACATAATGACTCCGTTAAAAATGGTAAGGAGGCCTTCCTGCTATCCCTGGACGCAGAGAAGGCCTTCGATCGCGTCGAATGGGACCACCTTTTTCATACGTTGACCAGGGCCAACTTCTCCGGTCCGTTCCTTGATTTTATCAGGAACCTATATCACTCTCCTTACGCCAACATAATTGTTAATAACACCTTCTCACCCAATATTCAGCTCCACAGAGGAACGCGACAGGGTTGTCCCCTGTCGCCTTTACTCTTCAACATAGCTCTCGAACCCCTGGCGATAACACTTCGGCAGGCATTTCCTGGCATTGATATCCTGGGCCAGCCACAACACCTGGCGTTATACGCAGACGACATGCTGTTGTTTGTTCAAGACCCTCAAACACATATTCCGACGGTTCTGGAGTCACTTACTGACTTTGGCCGGTTCTCTGGGTACAAGGTGAACACACAGAAATCGGAGATCCTGTGGTTACACCGAAAGTTCTCTGAGGAGGGAGATTTCCCGTTCACGGTGGCTAGAGGGGACATCACATATCTAGGCGTTAAGATCTCGGCCAACCCCAACAAACTATATGCTAACAATCTAACGCCCATTTGCATGAAACTACAAACTCAGATGAATAGCTGGAGATCCCTACCTCTCTCGTTATCAGGCAGGATCAACCTGCTAAAAATGATGATCTTGCCCCGCCTCCTCTACCCGCTCTTGATGTTGCCACTGCTCCTGTACAAGGCCGACATTAAAATGTTAAACTCGGCAGCAACTCGCTTCATATGGCGGGGGGGCAAACCACGTATCTCAAGAGAAAAACTGAGCATGAACTTTCTCAATGGAGGCCTGGCTCTGCCAGATTTCAGATTGTACAACTGGGCCGCTCTAATTCGCCTGGTGCTGGACTGGCAGGTAGGTACACATCATTTCTGTCAGTATCCTCTGGAGCAGGCTATCTTGGGGAATATCTCCCTGGCATATTTGCCACACATCACAAATATGAGGACAGTAAAAATGTTAGGCCTTAACACACTATTTACAGATCCCTTAAGGGCCTGGCACCAGGCTCACAAATTCTTGAAGAAATCGTGTGGTGCCTCCAGTTACCTACCAATGGTCAAAAACCCAGACTTTCCAGCGGGTTCCGACTCACGGCCCTTCCTGATCTGGGAACAAAAAGGATTGAGATCTCTTAAACAATTACGGGACCCACTTTCAAGGGACATTAAGACCTTTGGGGCCTTACAAAGAGAGTTCGATCTCCCCAGGAACCACTTTTACGCCTTCTTACAGGTGAGACATTATGTTACTACCTTACTAAGAAACACTCCGGAACTCTGGGAGAGCTCTCCCTTTCGGGTTACCCAAACGCTTTATCAGATAGGGAGATTCTCCCTGTCTGAGATCTACCAGGCGCTCATACATCGATACTCGGAGGGCATACACGAAAAGATACGGGAGAGTTGGGTCAGGGAGGGGATCGGGGGAATTACGTGGGAGGATATACGGCTTGGACTGGAAAGAACTAAATCAACCACTCTGTCTGCCATGTTCAGGGAAACCCAGGTGCGCTTTCTCCATAAAGCCTATCTCACTCCAAAGCATTTGGCCAAATGGATACCTTCACGCCCTAATGAGTGTTCAAAGTGCTCCATAGAGGCTCCTAACCTTTCGCATTACCTGTGGGAATGCCCATCAGTTAGACAGTTTTGGGGTAAAATCCAATACTGGATCAATCAAATCTTACAGATAAGATTCACACTTCAGCCTGAAACGGTTACTTTCCTACACTGGGCACGACAAAATAAACAACAGGATGCAATACTGAGCTTGGTGCTACTTATAGCCAGAAAATGCATTCTAAAAAGCTGGACGGTGAGAAGGGGACCTTCTTTCCAGGGCTTCAAAAATTTACTCAGATCACAGATATTTATTGAACAAATGGATGTTAGGATGGACGTACAAAATAGACTGGGCCTCTTCCTACACAAGTGGCGCAGGCTTATACTAACCTTTGAATTAGAAATCCAGAGGCTGATCCTGGTACCATTTAAAGATTCAACTGTTTTTGTTGAGGGGGAACTGAGAGGTGAATGGGAACATTTATTTATTGAAACAATACCCCCGGGTTGAATTTACTCCCCTCCTCCCCCTCCTCGGCACTGCTCTTCACACTCACCTCCCCCCCCCCCCTCTTCACCCTTCCTCTCTCTCCTTTTTTTTTTTTTTTTTTTTTTTTTTTTTTTTTTTTTTTTTTTTTTTTTTTTTTGCCCCACCGCCACCGCCGGGCCACAAATTGAGGCACCTCGGATGATCACATAACATGTCTCTAAGTTCTACGTTAGATTTGATGTTTAGTTTACTTTAGTTAGATATTAGATAGTAAGGTTAACTTTTTGGAAAATAAGAAAAAGTGGGCTGAGCGGACACATGGTAAGGTCAGCATGTATGATTAACAAATATACACTGCAGATATGAACAACTAGGAATGTTGCATCAACCTTTATACTGTAACCGGTTTTTTGTTCTTTTTTTTTTTCTTATCAATGTGTTGAAACAAGCACAGAGGATTTGTGCATCATTAGCATTATGATTATGTATCGTATGTTCGTATCTTTTCTGCAATTGCATTACTGTTGACTGGCGATGTGTGTTTTGTTCAACCCAATTTCAATAAAAATGATATGTGAAAAAAAAATGTTAAGAAATAAGGTTGTAAACAATTTGTGTGTGTTTTCTAATAACTCTAGTTTAAAGAAGGGGGTTAATCTCATATAAATAAGGACTTTTGGGTATAGTTATATAACTTTGATGTGCATATAGGGGCTCTCGTGCAAATAAATACACATTTCTTCTGTTATGTGTGATCAGTCCACGGGTCATCATTACTTCTGGGATATTATCTGCTCCCCTACAGGAAGTGCAAGAGGATTCACCCAGCAGAGTTGCTATATAGCTCCTCCCCTCTACGTCACCTCCAGTCATTCTCTTGCACCCAAAGACTAGATAGGAGGTGTGAGAGGACTATGGTGATTATACTTAGTTTTTATAACTTCAATCAAAAGTTTGTTATTTTACAATAGCACCGGAGCGTGTTATTACTTCTCTGGCAGAGTTTGAAGAAGAATCTACCAGAGTTTTTCTTATGATTTTAACCGGAGTAGTTAAGATCATATTGCTGTTTCTCGGCCATCTGAGGGAGGTAAAAGCTTCAGATCAGGGGACAGCGGGCAGTTGAATCTGCATTGAGGTATGTAGCAGTTTTTATTTTCTGAATGGAATTGATGAGAAAATCCTGCTATACCGTTATAATGACATGTATGTATACTCTACACTTCAGTATTCGGGGGATGGTATTTCACCGGAATTACTCTGTAAAAGTACATTAAACCTTTTAATAGGTATTTAATTCATGTTAAACGTTTTTGCTGGAATGTAGAATCGTTTGCATTTCTGAGGTACTGAGTGAATAAATATTTGGGCATTATTTTTCCACTTGGCAGTTTGCTTGTTTTGATTATGACAGTTTCGTTTCTCTCTCACTGCTGTGTGTGAGGGGGAGGGGCCGTTTTTGGCGCTCTTTGCTACGCATCAAAAAATTTCCAGTCAGTTACACTTATATTTTCTGCATGATCCGGTTCATCTCTAACAGAACTCAGGGATCTTCAAACTTCTTTGAAGGGAAGTAGATTCTCTCAGCAGAGCTGTGAGATTTATATAGTGACTGTGTTTTAAGACGTTGCTCTGTGATTTTTATGTTTAAAATTTAATTAGTGTTGCTTTACTAATGGGAACAAACCTTTGCTAACAAGTTGTGTTGTTTTTAAAGAGTGATGCTATAACTGTTTTTTCAGTTCATTATTTCAACTGTCATTTAATCGTTTAGTGCTTCTTTGAGGCACAGTACGTTTTTGTTAAATAAGATTGTAACCAAGTTGCATGTTTATTGCTAGTGTGTTAAACATGTCTGATTCAGAGGAAGATACCTGTGTCATTTGTTCCAATGCCAAGGTGGAGCCCAATAGAAATTTATGTACTAACTGTATTGATGCTACTTTAAATAAAAGCCAATCTGTACAAATTGAACAAATTTCACCAAACAGCGAGGGGAGAGTTATGCCGTCTAACTCGCCTCACGTGTCAGTACCTGCGTCTCCCGCCCGGGAGGTACGTGATATTATGGCGCCTAGTACATCTGGGCAGCCATTACAGATAACATTACAAGATATGGCTACTGTTATGACTGAAGTTTTGGCTAAGTTACCAGAACTAAGAGGCAAGCGTGATCACTCTGGGGTGAGAACAGAGTGCGCTGATAATTCTAGGGCCATGTCTGATACTGCGTCACAGCTTGCAGAGCATGAGGACGGAGAGCTTCATTCTGTAGGTGACGGTTCTGATCCAAGCAGATTGGATTCAGATATTTCAAATTTTAAATTTAAATTGGAAAACCTCCGTGTATTACTAGGGGAGGTCTTAGCGGCTCTTAACGATTGTAACACTGTTGCAATACCAGAGAAAATGTGTAGGTTGGATAAATACTTTGCGGTACCGGCGAGTACTGACGTTTTTCCTATACCTAAGAGATTAACTGAAATTGTTACTAAGGAGTGGGATAGACCCGGTGTGCCGTTCTCACCCCCTCCAATATTTAGAAAGATGTTTCCAATAGACGCCACCACACGGGACTTATGGCAAACTGTCCCTAAGGTGGAGGGAGCAGTTTCTACTTTAGCTAAGCGCACCACTATCCCGGTGGAGGATAGCTGTGCTTTTTCAGATCCTATGGATAAAAAATTAGAGGGTTACCTTAAGAAAATGTTTGTTCAACAAGGTTTGATATTGCAACCCCTTGCATGCATCGCGCCGATTACGGCTGCGGCAGCATTTTGGATTGAGTCTCTGGAAGAGAACCTTAGTTCCGCTACGCTGGACGAAATTACGGACAGGCTTAGAGTCCTTAAACTAGCTAATTCATTCGTTTCGGAGGCCGTAGTACATTTAACCAAACTTACGGCTAAGAATTCAGGATTCGCCATTCAGGCACGTAGGGCGCTGTGGCTAAAATCCTGGTCGGCTGATGTAACTTCTAAGTCCAAATTACTTAATATACCTTTCAAGGGGCAAACTTTATTTGGGCCCGGTTTGAAAGAAATTATCGCTGACATTACAGGAGGTAAGGGCCACGCTCTACCTCAAGACAAAGCCAAAGCTAAGGCTAGACAGTCTAATTTTCGTCCCTTTCGGAATTTCAAAGCAGGTGCAGTATCAACTTCCACTGCACCAAAACAGGAAGGAGCTGTTGCTCGTTACAGACAAGGCTGGAAACCTAACCAGTCCTGGAATAAGGGCAAGCAGGCCAGAAAACCTGCTGCTGCCCCTAAGACAGCATGAACCGAGGGCCCCCGATCCGGGACCGGATCTAGTGGGGGGCAGACTCTCTCTCTTCGCCCAGGCTTGGGCAAGAGATGTCCAGGATCCCTGGGCGCTAGAGATCATATCTCAGGGATACCTTCTAGACTTCAAATTATCTCCCCCACGAGGGAGATTTCATCTGTCAAGGTTGTTAACAAACCAAATAAAGAAAGACGCGTTTCTACGCTGTGTACAAGATCTATTATTAATGGGAGTGATCCATCCGGTTCCGCGGTCGGAACAAGGACAAGGGTTTTACTCAAACCTGTTTGTGGTTCCCAAAAAAGAGGGAACTTTCAGGCCAATCTTGGATTTAAAGATCCTAAACAAATTCCTAAGAGTTCCATCGTTCAAAATGGAAACTATTCGGACAATCTTACCCATGATCCAAAAGGGTCAGTACATGACCACAGTGGATTTAAAGGATGCTTACCTTCACATACCGATTCACAAAGATCATTACCGGTATCTAAGGTTTGCCTTCTTAGACGGGCATTACCAGTTTGTAGCTCTTCCATTCGGATTGGCTACGGCTCCAAGAATCTTCACAAAGGTTCTGGGTGCCCTTCTGGCGGTTCTGAGACCGCGAGGAATTTCGGTAGCTCCGTACCTAGACGACATTCTGATACAAGCTTCAAGCTTTCAAACTGCCAAGTCTCATACAGAGTTAGTTCTGGCATTTCTAAGGTCGCATGGATGGAAAGTGAACGAAAAGAAGAGTTCTCTCTTGCCTCTCACAAGGGTTCCATTCTTGGGGACTCTTATAGATTCCGTAGAAATGAAGATTTATCTGACAGAAGACAGATTAACAAAGCTTCTAAATGCATGCCGTGTCCTTCATTCCATTCAACTCCCGTCAGTAGCTCAATGCATGGAGGTGATCGGCTTAATGGTAGCAGCAATGGACATAGTACCCTTTGCACGCCTACATCTCAGACCGCTGCAATTGTGCATGCTGAGTCAGTGGAATGGGGATTACTCAGATTTGTCCCCCACTCTGAATCTGGATCAAGAGACCAGAAACTCTCTTCTATGGTGGCTTTCTCGGCCACATCTGTCCAGGGGGATGCCTTTCAGCAGGCCGGACTGGACAATTGTAACAACAGACGCCAGCCTTCTAGGTTGGGGCGCTGTCTGGAATTCTCTGAAGGCTCAGGGACAATGGAGTCAGGAGGAAAGTCTCCTGCCAATAAACATTCTGGAATTGAGAGCAGTTCTCAATGCCCTTCTAGCTTGGCCCCAGTTAAAGACTCGGGGGTTCATCAGGTTTCAGTCGGACAACATCACGACTGTAGCTTACATCAACCATCAGGGAGGGACAAGAAGCTCCCTAGCAATGATAGAAGTATCAAAGATAATTCGCTGGGCAGAGTTTCACTCTTGCCACCTGTCAGCAATCCACATCCCGGGAGTGGAGAACTGGGAGTGGGAACTTCATCCGGAGGTCTTTGCCCAAATACTTCGACGTTGGGGCAAACCAGAGATAGATCTCATGGCGTCTCGCCAGAACGCCAAACTTCCTCGCTACGGATCCAGATCCAGGGATCCGGGAGCGGTTCTGATAGATGCTTTGACAGCACCTTGGAACTTCAGGATGGCTTATGTGTTTCCACCCTTCCCGCTGCTTCCTCGATTGATTGCCAAAATCAAACAGGAGAGAGCATCAGTGATTCTAATAGCGCCTGCATGGCCGCGCAGGACTTGGTATGCAGATCTAGTGGACATGTCATCCTGTCCGCCGTGGTCTCTACCTCTAAGACAGGACCTTCTGATTCAGGGTCCATTCAAACATCAAAGTCTAACTTCTCTGAAGCTGACTGCTTGGAAATTGAACGCTTGATTTTATCAAAACGTGGGTTTTCTGAGTCGGTTATTGATACACTGATACAGGCTAGGAAGCCTGTTACCAGAAAGATTTACCATAAAATATGGCGTAAATACCTATACTGGTGTGAATCCAAAGATTACTCCTGGAGTAAGGTTAGGATTCCTAGGATATTGTCTTTTCTACAAGAAGGTTTAGAAAAGGGTTTATCGGCTAGCTCATTAAAGGGACAGATCTCAGCTCTGTCCATCTTGTTACACAGGCGTCTGTCAGAAAATTCAGACATCCAGGCCTTTTGTCAGGCTTTAGCTAGGATCAAGCCTGTGTTTAAAACTGTTGCTCCGCCATGGAGTTTAAACTTAGTTCTTAACGTTTTACAGGGTGTTCCGTTTGAACCCCTTCATTCCATTGATATAAGATTGTTATCTTGGAAAGTTCTATTTTTAATGGCTATTTCCTCGGCTCGAAGAGTCTCTGAGTTATCAGCCCTACATTGTGATTCTCCTTATCTGATCTTTCACTCAGACAAGGTAGTTCTGCGTACTAAACCTGGGTTCTTACCTAAGGTTGTCTCTAACAGGAATATCAATCAAGAGATTGTTGTTCCCTCCTTGTGTCCAAATCCTTCTTCAAAGAAGGAACGTCTTCTACACAATCTGGATGTAGTTCGTGCCCTTAAGTTCTACTTGCAGGCAACTAAAGATTTTCGCCAAACTTCTTCCCTGTTTGTCGTTTATTCTGGACAGAGGAGAGGTCAAAAAGCTTCTGCTACCTCTCTCTCTTTTTGGCTTCGTAGCATAATACGTTTAGCCTATGAGACTGCTGGACAGCAGCCTCCTGAAAGAATTACAGCTCACTCCACTAGAGCTGTGGCTTCCACTTGGGCCTTTAAGAATGAGGCCTCTGTTGAACAGATTTGCAAGGCTGCAACTTGGTCTTCGCTTCATACTTTTTCCAAATTTTACAAATTTGACACTTTTGCTTCTTCGGAGGCTATTTTTGGGAGAAAGGTTCTTCAGGCAGTGGTTCCTTCTGTATAATGAGCCTGCCTATCCCTCCCGTCATCCGTGTACTTTTGCTTTGGTATTGGTATCCCAGAAGTAATGATGACCCGTGGACTGATCACACATAACAGAAGAAAACATAATTTATGCTTACCTGATAAATTCCTTTCTTCTGTTGTGTGATCAGTCCACGGCCCGCCCTGTTTTTTTAAGGCAGGTACATATTTTTTAAATTATAATTCAGTCACCACTACACCCTTGGCTTCTCCTTTCTCATTGGTCTTTGGTCGAATGACTGGAGGTGACGTAGAGGGGAGGAGCTATATAGCAACTCTGCTGGGTGAATCCTCTTGCACTTCCTGTAGGGGAGCAGATAATATCCCAGAAGTAATGATGACCCGTGGACTGATCACACAACAGAAGAAAGGAATTTATCAGGTAAGCATAAATTATGTTTTGTCCCAGGTGATCACCGTTACTACGGTGATCACCAAGCGATCAAAAGCTATATAGGGACTTCTGGGCTTTAAATCTAGTAATCTTATTTCCTTTTTGATGGCTTATAAAAAATTACTATATATATATATATATATATATATATATAGATAGATATATAGATAGATACACACACTTATCTCAGTTCTTTTGACAGACTTGCATTTTAGCCAATCAGTGCTGACTTATAAATAACTCCACGGGAGGGAGCACAATGTTATTTAAATGGCACACAGGAACTAGCCCTGTCGAGCAGGGAAAAACTGTCAAATGCACTGTCTTCAAGGGCATAGAAAATAGCATATAAGCAGTTTGGCTTTGTTTGATGGCCTGTGACCATCCATCTTCCACTTGATCACATTCCAGAGGTTTTCAATGGGGTTCAAGTTTGTGCAGGTCATAACAGAGTCTTAGTCTGGTGGTCCTCCATACACACCTTGATTAACCTGATTGTGATGGGATGGAGCATTATCCTGTTGGGAAAAAAACTCCCTAGAGTAGGGGAACAGTGTCAGAGCAGAAGAAAGCAAGTTTTCTTACAGGATAGCCTTGTACTTGGCTTTATTCATGCATCCTTCAAAAAGAGAAATCTGCACAATTTCAGCCTTGCTGAAGCACCCCTAGATCATCACTGATCCTCCACCAAATGTCACAATGGATGTGAGACACTGTGTTTTGTAGGCCTCTCCAGGTCTCTGTCTAACCCTTGGACGACCAGGTGTTTGGCAAAGCTGAAAATTAGACTCATCAGAGAAGTTGACCTGGAATCGAGCAGATTTATCTTTTTATAGGACGCGTGTTCAATTTTTTTTCTTCTGTGCTCTCCATTAAAGGCTAAGTTAGTGTGTTCGCGATATCCGAAGTCCTGAATTTAGCACGCATTGAGTTTCACTTGTGCACAAAAGGTTTCATTTCAATTTGTAATTTGAGTGCTAACCCGCATGCGCAACATCTTTACTTCTGGTTGTTTTATCACTCGAAAGCGATAAACTGTGCACCACTTGTATTCTGCCCCAAAATCTGTTAATTTTGACTTACATGTAACTTTAAAGTATTATAATGCTTTATATAAATGGACAATCAATTATGTATGTACAGTATATTAGATTCCAGGATATGTAACTTTTTTTTAATTGACTTTACATTTTACATAAATGTATTCTTCCGTTATATCTTTTATAAGGTGGTGAGAGTCCATGGAGCCGATTTACTAAATGTCGGACGGGCATGATCCGCTGTAGCCCGACATCGCTGTTTGGCAGCACTATAGTTAATTTGGTTCTCCCACCTTCTTGGTGAGTGCGCCTCTGCTTGAAGGGAGATTTGCTTGTAGGGATCTCAGCTCCTGTGCTGCTATTACTAAATAGTCTGTAGGGCGCAAGATTCCAAAATATCCAAGAGTGCTCTCATTTTATTTTTTTTCATTATTTAAATATCTAATTTTGTGTGGCCTGTTTATTCACATGTCTTGCTTAAAGTCTAGGTTTGCTGTTATTTCAAAAAAAATTCTAAATGCTCCAAAAGCTCCAAATGAATATACTTATTTGTATAGCGCCGCAATATTGCATTCAAGTAGGTTATGCATACTTTACTAGATGACTTTACTGAAAATAGAGTTTATATAAACAAACATAACATAAAATCAAACATAAAAAGCAAGATATCTTTTAAAATTTCTTTTTGAACCCACACGTGTGTTTAAACCTGAGATTCAAGTTTCTGTTATAAAAATCGCCCGGGACTTTCAGTTTTTTTTTTAATAACTCCACCTGTATAAAAGTGCTCCTTATTTCTTCCTTTTTTTATATAGGACACAATATATCCAAAGTAAGAGATTATAGAGTCTAACGGTACCTTCAAGACCGTGTTCACTGATTGCCTTTCGCACTTCTTGAGCTTTGAACCTTACTTGTTGTCCTCTGTCTCTGATCTTGTGAGTTCCGTGAAACCGCTCAGCTCCCACATTGCTCGCTGTGACCTTTAGAAGATGTATACAGATCTCCTTAGCTCCTGTACTTACAGCATATGGTGGCTCCGTTAGGAAAAATGATTTCCTGCATTCTGCCGAAACGCATGAAATAATGTATTGCAATGTAGTACTTAATTGAATATATATATATATATATATATATATATATATATATATATATACAGTGTATGTATATATATATATATATATATATATATATATATATATATATATGTATTTATCTTTAAAAACAAAATCTAAAAGTGTAATTAATGGGTTACATTTTATTTTGCATAGAATTGTTGAGAATGAAGTTTAATAAATTCTAAAAACTAAAAGTAATAACAGTCAGGAAACTTTGAAACAGAAGATTCTTGTCAGCAAGGATAACGCCCACGTTCAGTGTTCATATGAGTGATATTAGTTGCTGAAACAATGGAACCCCATCAATAAATCTGTGAGTCATCACTAAAGTACTGAACACTGATAGATACCTGCATCACAAATCCGATTCGTATTGTTCAGCTTTTTTTTATTCAAGGTTCTAAATGTGTTCAGCCCTCTGTATTCTATGTAAAATAATTATTAGAATTTGTTTTTTATTACCCCATAACTTTGAGCTCAAAAAATGGTCCAAATGAAATAAAATTATTTTATTATATTATCTTTCTATGATGTATGTTAATTTCAAAATACAAACGCACACAACTACACATGCATTATGTAATTATTTTAAACAATGTGCAATGATAAGAAGAATTCAAGCGCACTAAAAATGGCATATAAGTGTGCAGAGCTTTAGTCTCTCTTTCAGGGCAGTATTCTGACTCCGATAGTTGTAATAATGATCTATCCCTTGCTGAGACCTATATGCCTGGCCTGTATGAGAAGATACAATCACTGCGGACAATCCTTGTTAGATAGCTGAACTCACCAATGTGAATATCGAGTTACAGCAGATAAGATACAGCAGATGAATGGTTACAGTATTTAAGCAGTCAAAAGTTGATACTGTTCCGTGCAATGTAGATTAACATGTGTCCTTGTTACATGCAGGTTACATGAGGCCTGTTAGCTGCAGCCACGACACAGGAAAAGCATCATCGAACTAAAAGGGCGGAGCAATACACAAAAAGGGAAATGCATAATAGGTCTGAGGGAAGGTACCACAGAAAACAGGAGCGTTGCCAAAAAAGGCCACTAGATGGCAGCACAGAATAAAACATAGAGTAGCTTTGAGAAAATGGCATAGAGAAATATATCATTTCTAACTATATCAACATGAATATTAACAGATGCTATCTGATATCCTATGCCCCATTGGGGCGGCACAGGCGGTGTGCATTCCCATTGAAGAGAATGGCTCAGAAGATATTGTTAGTATCACTCGCGACAAATTATTTTTTCAAAACTACTTTTTTTAGTGGGTAATTTGGAATTAATTTATTAATGAAAAATCCAGTCTTTTATTATAGGGCTTCAGAAGAACAGCTGGACAGCAGCTTAAAACAAAATACATTTTATGAAATAGCTAGTGATACTGCTACAAGCCAGCAGCAGGATATGACTGGACAAGAACAAAAGTGAAGCTTACATACTTATTTGCTGACACTGGAATTAGTCTGCTGACAAAGACATTGCTAAAACCTTACTGAATTGTGTAAATGTAATCTTTTTAAAGGGACACTAAACCCAATTTTTTTCTTTTTATGATTCAGATAGAGCAGGCAATTTTTAAGCAACTTTCTAATTTTCTCCTATTATCAATTTGTCTTCGTTCTCTTGCTATCTTTATTTAAAAAGCAGGAATGTGATGCATAGGAGCCGGACCATTTTTGGTTGAGAACCTGGGTTATGCTTGCTTATTGGTGGGTAAATGTAAGCCTCCAATAAGCAAGCACTATCCATGGTGCTGAACCTAAAATTGGCTGACTTACATTCCTGCTTTTAAAATAAAGATAGCAAGAGTCATGCTCTATCTGAATCATGAAAGAAAAAAAAAATGCGTTCAGTGTCCCTTTAAGCCTTTCCCACCTAAAAATGTAAATTTGAAATTTTGTGAAGCTTTTTGTGCTTTTTAGATAATGTATTTGGTTTGTCATTAATTTATTTATTTTTTTATTAAAGGGGCATTTGTTTATTGGTTTTGGATGAGTGGAACAGATATGGAAATTTCTTCTTTTTTTGTTGTTGCAAAAACTAATGCACCTGGTCTGGTGTTAATTTTACAATATGCAAAAAGTTGTTAGATGATTCCCTATAGTGCAGTGCATCATTCCAATGACTCTTTAAAGTGATGGTAAACTTTTATCTTTGTATAAACAGATCTAGAATGTTAGTGATATTTTACATAGAGTTGAATTCATTAGTTGTAACAAAGATGCGCTTTAACTTTTTTATGTAGCTCTGAAATTCAAAAACCCTGTGCTCTGGCTGCCCACTTCAAAAGCTTATATTTTTGTGAGCTAATGGTTTTGACTGTTCTCCAATAAGTGATCTAACACTTTTTTGCGTGGTTATGTGCAAGAGAGAATGTACACTCCCCCCTCTGCTCCTCCTAATGATAATTAATATTAGCTTTTGTTGTCCTTTTATTGCATGGGTTTTCTTGAATTGAATCTTAAAAGCAATTCAGAATCTCCCCCTTCATTTTTTTTTTCAGTTTTGGGAATATTTAACCCCTTAACAACCGAGGACATACCAGGTACGTCCTACAAAAAACGGTTGTTACCGACCAAGGACGTGCCTGGTACGTCGTCAGGGGTTTCAAGCGCTGTAAGCGTTCGTGATTGCTTCTAGCCGCTTTCAGGGTATTGCAGCGATGCCTCGATATTGAGGCATCGTGCAATACCCTTTGCTAAGCAACTGATGCAGAGAGGGCCAGCGATGGTGTTGATCGTTGGTGGCGTGAGAGACATAGGAGGTGGGTGGGCAGCTCATGGCTGAAGGAGGCGGGAGGAGGTCCGGTGAGTGCTCTTGAGAGGTCCGGGAGGGGGCGTGAGGGGGCAGAATTGAGTGGGACAGCTACACTATGGCAAATGTTTAGTAAATGGGAAAGAGGGGGAGTAAGTGTTGGGAAAGGGAGGGGGAGAGGCATAGGGTATTGAGGGGGGAAGCTACACTACATAAAAAATGTGTTTATTTTATTTATTTATAAAAAAAAAAGCCTAATTTTTAGCAAACTGGGTACTGGCAGTACCCAAGATGGCGGCAAATAGGTATAAGGGGGAGGGTTAAAGAGCTGTTTGGGGGGATCAGAGATTTTGGGGGCTACGGGGGATCCAACACTGCATAATATATATTTATATATAAATATAATGTATTAAAAAAATATTTTATTACTGGCAGACTGACAATTGTGAGGTTGGGGAGGGAAGAGAGCTGTTTGGGAGGGATCAGTGGTTGGGATGTGTTCGGTGGGAGGCTGATCTCTACACTAAAGCTAAAATTAAACCTGCAAGCTACATAATTAACCCCTTCACTGCTGGGCATAATACAAGTGTGGTGCGCAGGAGCATTTAGCGTCCTTCTAATTACCAAAAAGCAATCCCAAAGCCACATATGTCTGCTATTTCTGAACAAAGGGAATCCCAGAGAAGCATTTACAACCATTTGTGCCATAATTGCACAAGCTGTTTGTATATAATTCAGTGAGAAACCTAGTTTTGTGAAAAAGTGAACAATTTTTTTTTATTTGATCGCATTTGGCGGTGAAATGGTGGCAGGAAATTTACCAAAATGGGCCAAGATCAATACTTTGGGTTGTCTACTAAAAAATATATATATACATGTGAAGGGTTATTCAGGGATTCCTGACAGATATCAGTGTTACAAATTAACTCGCTAATTTTGATCGTTTAGAAATAGCAAAGTGCTACTTGTACTTTTTGCCCTATAATCATCAGCACAAGTCACACAGTGAATTAGCAAATTAGAGCAGGTAATTTTTAGACTATAATGACCCTTTGAGTATTTGTACTAAGTCTTAAAGGGGCCAAAACGACTGCTTCCCAGAGGCTCCCTATAGGTGGAGGCATGGTATCATACCGACATTCCTTCTGAGCCCAGTTCCAGTCCCATTTATAACCTCCTTTATTAGTAAAAACACGCTCAGTATTTTTGTCAGCGCCACCTGATATTACCCTAATATAGATATTATTTATTCCTTTTGTTTTGTTTTTATTACTTTGCTTGGTGTTTGCATTACGAGTTTCAACCTCTATTTAGTGACAAGCCACAATACAAACTGCCTTTCTGGATATTTTCTATTCAGTTGTTTGGGATAGTTAAAGTGCTTTGCCATCAAGTGCTGGCTTCCATATACCAATAGGCAGTCGCTTGGCCATAAGAGCCTAAATGTATCATCAGTGTCCTTTCTTTAACTGCTTTGTCAGATGAAGACATTGTCCCTGACATTTTAGAAAATGTCATATGTATTAAGAAAACATTAAGTAAAGATTGTCGGATAGCTCCTTTTTATACTGCTCACTTTCATACCAAAAGGCCTGTGTTATTCCTTCCAAATAGAATTATTGTAATAACTTGCTTGAAGCTACTTCCCAGGTGTGCAGATACAATAAATACATTTCAGGTTTTTATCAGCTATAAAAAATATGGCTGGGTGGTAATTGTTCCTATATACTACAGTCCTAAATCCCTCAATAAATGTATAACTGCATAGTTGTATCTAACTGCCCCAGGCAGTCTCGTCTAGTACTTTGTGTATGTGCATGCACTACTCAGATAGAGAGCTATTGCTTGGCTTGGCTCAGTTTAAAAAGACCATTATAGGGACAGTAAACACAGTGTAATTACAAGAAATTTCTGCTGTGTTGCTATAGAATAACATATTAGTCAAGTCTTAATGTTTTTAAAGCAAATTAACATCCTTTTTACAACTATTATTTTTCAGCAGCCAAATTCCACCCACCATTTGGAGGTGTCAATCTGGGCTTTAGTCTGCAGGCAACCAGGCTAGGCACTGTAACTTATAAATATAATTATGTGTATATATGTATACAGTGTATGTGTGTGTGTGTGTATATATATATATATATATATATATATATATATATATATATATATATATATATATATATAAATATATATACCCTCCTGTTAGTGAAAATCACATGTATAGTCATCACAAAACTGCTTGGCACTCCCCCCCAAGAGAGGCATAGTCAATCATTCAGGCATGACACAATGTCATGTGTCAGTCAAAAGGAGAGATATGTAGTTGCATCACTGATAGTATAAACAAAATACAAATATAAATATACATCGGATAAACGCAGCCACATCACACCAGACCCATTCCAACATGCCACATCACAACACAAAATGTATTACGATATACAGTCTGACGGGTCAGGGGTGTCTACGTTACCCACATAAGCCACACACGAATATACAATGCAATGTATGCAGGAACAGAGAAAGTTAGCATAGCAAAAAATGAATATATCATCAGTAATGAGGAATCTCGCATATAAATGTGTAATGTCTTGTCCTATCCTCAGTGCTAGTATCGGGACTATTATCCAGTATCCATAATATTAGTTTAGGAACTGCATTTAAAAATCCATTTATTCTGGCTCCTCAAATATATTAACTCACTGAGCTGAATTAAGATGCAATATAAGATTCTATCTGGCCCTATAAGGATATGTTGAAATTGGTGGTAAACCATACAGTAAACTCTAAGTCCTATATAAATATGTTGAACCCTGGTAGATGTTTATTGAGGTGTGAAGTCCCTGTGTGTGTATGTGTTTATATGTGTATATATATGTATGTGTGTGTGTGTGTGTGTGTGTATATATATATACACATACAGTATCCCCCAAAAGTGAGTACACCCCTCACATTTTTTTAAATATTTTATTATATATATATATAATTATATATTTTCATGTGACAACACTTTGCTACAATGTAAAGTAGTGAGTGTACAGCCTGTATAACAGTGTAAATTTGCTGTCCCCTCAAAATAACTGAACACACAGCCATTAATGTCTAAACTGTTGGCAACAAAAGTGAGTACACCCCTAAGTGGAAATGTCCAAATTGGGCCCAAAGTGTGAATATTTTGTGTGGCCACCATTATTTTCCAGCACTGCCTTAACCCTCTTGGGCATGGAGTTTACCAGAGCTTCACAGGTTGCCACTGGAGTCCTCTTCCACTCCTCCATGACGACATCACGGAGCTGGTGGATGTTAGAGACCTTGCGCTCCCCCACCTTCCGTTTGAGGATGCCCCACAGATGCTTAATAGGGTTTAGGTCTGGAGACATGCTTGGCTAGTCCATCACCTTTACCCTCAGCTTCTTTAGCAAGGCAGTGGTCGTCTTGGAGGTGTGTTTGGGGTTGTTAGCATGTTGGAATACTGCCCTGCGGCCCAGTCTCCGCAGGGAGGGGATCATGCTCTGCTTCAGCATGTCACAGTACATGTTGGCAGTCATGGTTTCCTCAATGAACTGTAGCTCCCCAGTGCCGGCAGCACTCATGCAGGCCCAGACCATGACACTCCCACCACCATGCTTGACTGTAGGCAAGACACACTTGTCTTTGTACTCCTCAACTGGTTGCCGCCACACACGCTTGACACCAAATACGCTTGACACGCTTAAACCAAATAAGTTCATCTTGGTCTCATCGGACCACAGGACATGGTTCCAGTAATCCATGTCCTTAGTCTGCTTGTCTTCAGCAAACTGTTTGCGGGCTTTCTTGTGCATCATCTTTAGAAGAGGCCTCTTTCTGGGACGACAGCCATGCAGACCAATTTGATGCAGTGTGCTGCATATAGTTTGAGCACTGACAGGCTGACCCCCCCACCCCTTCTTCCTCTGTAGCAATGCTGGCAGCACTCATACGTATATTTCCAAAGACAACCTCTGGATATGACGATGAGCACGTGCACTCAACTTCTTTGGTCAACCATGGCGAGGCCTGTTCTGAGTGGAACCTGTCCTGTGAAATCGCTGTATGGTCTTGCAGCTCAGTTTCAGGGTCTTGGCAATCTTCTTATAGCCTAGGCCATCTTTATGTAGAGCAACAATTCTTTTTTTTAGATCCTCAGAGATTTCTTTGCCATGAGGTGCCATGTTGAACTTCCAGTGACCAGTATGAGAGAGTGTGAGAGCGATAACACCAAATTTAACACACCTGCTCCCCATTCACACCTGAGACCTTGTAACACTAATGAGTCACATGACACCGGGGAGGGAAAATGGCTAATTGGGCCCAATTTGGACATTTCCACTTAGGGGTGTACTCACTTTTGTTGCCAATGGTTTAGACATTAATGGCTGTGTGTTGAGTTATTTTGAGGGGACAGCAAATTTACACTGTTATACAGGCTGTACACTCACTACTTTACTATGTAGTAAAGTGTCATTTCTTCAGTGTTTTTGTGGGATACTATATATATATATATATATATATATATATATATATATATATATATATATATATATATATATATATATATATATATATATATATATATACACACACACACTCTTTACTAGTCATTGCCGAGTTGAAATTTAATGGTGGCGAGTGAAAGTTAGTGAGTGAATGTTGAATCAAAATGTACACTCCTATTGCAGCATTTGCAAACGCAATTTTGGGCTTTGTGCTAAAAATATTATATATCTTAGAAAGGGCAAGGATATGTTATTCCTATAGGGCTTGAGGAACACCATTTAGTGCAGGGGGAGAAAGGGAGAGAGAGATTGGAGAGAAAAAGTAAAAGTGGAATAAAAGATATCTTTACAAGAGAGTGAAGAAAAAAAAAAGTAAAAAGATATGAGAGAGGGGAAACCGAGTGTAAAGAAAAGATATGGCCTGAGAGATAAGGGAGAAGGTAAAAAGAGAGAGTGATTATTATTATCAGGTATTTGTAAAGCACCAACAGATTCCGCAGCGCTAATGATGAGGGGAGAAAGATAGTTAAGAGAGAGAAGGAAGAGATGATAATTATTAAAAGAAAATCTTGAGGTCTGCTATGACCTTCCAAGACTGTCACCACTCTCTTTCTCCACTCTCTCACTTCCACAACTTCCTATTTCTAACCAGCTGTTGTCTTACCCAGAACCACCAAGTTAATGTTGCTAACTGCTATGCACTTATTTATGTTATTATATTACTGTAAGTAGCATTATTTAATTTGCTAAGTTATTGCATAAAAAATATTAAAAATGACTGCACAATAATGTGTTTCACAAAGGCTAAACATTTGTAAAGAGGGGGTGGAGTAGTGGGTGTTGTGTAGGCAGGTAGTGAGTAGGATCAGACGTGGCGAGTAACATTTTGGCCTGGCTAGTAGCTTACAACCTGAAATTTTTTGAGCCCTGTCTGCTGAAGACACTATATATTGTACTTTGCCCAATAATACAAGTAGTAAAAGTTCAGATACCCAACAGAGTACAGCCAGACAGTAACATCCTCATCCACAGAGACAGCGCAGGAACCTGGCAGTGCATAGCTCTGCAGTTTCATGGGTCCTGATGCACATGGACTCTAGGGGCTAATCCAAAGTGTGCGGAGAAAGGGAAGCAGCAGTGCCAGTGTAATTGGTCACAACCAGCACAGATGCATTTACTGTTGTAGAAAAAAGTAATGTTTTACCAAGTAGTGCACCAGCGATAGTGGCCCTAGAGGTAATTGTCTCACTCCCTGGACCAGCCGACCCTAATGAAAAAAGTGACAGTATTATTTAAACTCTCACTCATTGACTGTGCAGCATTCTGGGACTTGTAGTCCCCAGTGGCACGGCCTAGGTAGGATCCAGCCACACTGGGCTTGATTTTTTTCTTTGTTATACAGCCTTAGGTAATCACATACTTATAAATGACAATGAGCTCTTTTTCACTAAAACCCCTTACAGACACTGACACTGAGAGACTTACCCTGGATGATACTTTTGTGAAACCTTTCTATGGATGGAAAAAACATTATTAAAGGAGTACAGATTCTGGTGGGACAAAAGAGCCCTAGAGAAATATATATTGATGGACTTAATACCACGTGGACTTAGGATTAGTAAATTCCCAACCTTTCAAGTTGATGACCCTGACTTTGTGAATGAGTGGAATAATATCTTAAGTGACTGCTCAAAAAAGCTTATGGAATTAATTGTGAAGTTTAAAACTGAACAACTAATGAAAACTAGAGAAGAGATAGTGAAGATACAGGTTCAGTTGAATCAATTTGTGGACCATCCTAAGTTTAAAGATTTGGATAAATTGTTGTTGGACACTGTTAGCAAATTCAGAAATGAACTAGATAACTTTAAGTTAAAAAAATTTAATCGAGATAATGCTGATCATGTTTCCAACAGAGTGTACATCTGGCCAAATCGTTCTAACAATTCTTCTTCCAGACACAGAAGGTCTAGATCTAGACAAAGGTCTAAAGATCATGTTCAGACTAAAACTCAGGGAGAGAAAAAAGTGACATTTAGTGACACTGACCAGTCAGATGATGATAGGGTTGATACCCTTAGCCGTTATGTCTCTAGTGGCCCCTCTGATGACGATATCCCAGTAGTGAGGCAGAAGACCTCTGCGAGTAATAGGACTGATCCTGTAGTCACTAGAAATGCTCAAAAACTAAATGAATCTAGTAGTTCTATACCTACTGTTGAACAGAGAAGAACTGAGTTTATGAGTGATAATGAAGGGGATGTATTGCCCTTGGGTCAGCCAAATAAATCTTGCATAAAATCCACTGACCAGCAGGTTTTTCAGATGGACACACGAGACAGAGAAGGGGGAGGAGGAATAGGAAGAGGCGCAAGAGGAAGACAGGGATACAGGAGAGCCAGAGGGGGACGCAACAAGTACAAAATCTAAAAATCATTAACTTGTCCAATGTGGTTTTATCTCCTGAAGAGGAGCAGCTGTTGGGCCTGGGTCTTGGGTTTGTTCCATCACATAACTTTGATCTCTTTAAAACTATTACAGATGTTAATCGACTTGTAAGAGACCTTACTCTTAAAAAGTTTTTTTGGAACTAACCCAATAATGACGAGGGCAGATCAACAAACAATGAAAACCTAATGGATAATTGAGCTAAACCTTTTGATTTGGTGGATTTTGCTGATACCTGTGACTACCTCAGCCTCCATGATTTACACATAGATTCTGATGTTACTACATCAGGGACTGTGGGTACACATGGAGGCTTTAAGCCTCGTTCCAGTTTCTATCCTACTAGAGAGAGAGGGCCTTTTATTGAGGCCTTCCATCGTAGAATTGAAGAAGACCTCATAGAATTGGCCAAAAATCACAAAAAAAGTTACTCTAATTTAAGTGATTCCCAGCAAATAGCTCTAGATCGATTAAGAAATAGAACAGATATCATAATAAAGAACTCTGACAAGGGTGGTAACCTAGTTGTAATGAATAAAACAGATTATGTATTGGAAGCTAGAAGACAGTTATATGACATCAATGTCTATCAAAAGCTTAGAGGGAATCCAATTGAGAGTTTCAAAACTTTATTATGGGATCTACTGGATGATGGTCTACAGGAGGGATACATAGATGAAGATACAAGAGATTATCTATTTGTTAACAGACCGATTACCCCGATCTTCCACCACCTCCCAAAGGTTCATAAATCTTTGGTAGAGGTGCGTGGAAGACCCATTGTTTCAGGTATCGGGTCTCTTTTTGAGAAGCTCTTTGACTGGGCAGAGTCTTTGTTACAACCCTTAGTCTATCTTTTACCCTCCTATATTAAGGACACTAAACATCTTCTGAACACATTAGACTCTATCGACTGGAATGTAAATTATTCATGGCTAACGATAGATGTAGTGGGACTGTATTCTGCAATACCTCACCATCTAGGTTTAGAAGCGGTGAGATATGCATTGGATACTTACAGCAACTATGATAGTGGCTTAAAAAACTACCTTCTAAGAGTGCTTGATGTCTTATTAACACATAATTCATTTGAGTTTGGGGGTGAATTTTTTCTGCAGAGACGTGGGACCGCTATGGGGGCTAAATTTGCCCCGGCATACGCCAACCTATTTATGGGTTGGTGGGAGCGGTCCCACGTCTATGCAGATACAAATCCATTTCGTCATTGTGTCAAACTATATAAGAGATACATTGACGATCTTCTTGTAATTTGGACTGGGACAGAATCAGAAGTGGGTGACTTTGTGAACTGGCTAAATGAAAATGGTGTAAACCTCCAATTCACATTTTTACATCATAGTACCCAAATACCTTATCTAGATGTCACTTTAATAGATGACACAGATAATAAGAAGATCAGCACAGTTTTATACAGAAAACCTATCTCATCCAATGCGGTTCTTCATGCTCGTAGCAATCACCCGCCCCATACGGGTTTTGGGATTGCTAAGGGGCAATTCATTCGCATTAAGCGAAATTGCTCCAATAACTCTGATTTTGAAAGAGAAAGTAATGAACTAAAAACACTTCTAAAAGATAGAGGTTATAAGAATAAAGTTATAGAAAGAGCCTATCTTGAAGTGACTAGGATGCCACGGAGGGAAATCTTACAGGAAAAAGGACCAAATAGAGACCGAAATAGATTTGACCCTTCCAAACCTGTGTTCGTAACTACATACAGTTCCCAATATAGGGAAATTTGTAATATAGTGACTAAACATCTACCGATTTTAACAGTGGAAGATGCACTTAAAAATTATGTGTCGAATGGTTGCCAATTTGTAGGAAAAAGGGGCTGCACATTGGGTAATACCCTATCCCCAAGTATGCTAAAACCTGAACCAAAAAATAGTAGTTGGCTTACCATCAAAGGACACTATAAATGTCATTTTTCTAACTGTATAGCTTGCAGTCACAGCCTAACCTCTCGCACATTTCAATCCAAGACTACACAAAGGGTTTATAACCTGTTGGATCTTACGAATTGTAGAACTACACATATTGTGTACCTGATTGAGTGCACCCTATGTCAGAAACAATATGTGGGGTGCTCAACAAGGGAGGCCAGATCACGCATAAGAGAACATTTGAATAACATTGAGAACAAGAATGAGTGCTCTGATCTGGCACGCCACTTCATCCAGGTACACAATCAAAATGTAAACAGTTTTAAATGGCAGGTCATAGAATGGATTAGACCCCTGGCAAGAGGTGGTGATAGAGCAAACAGATTACAATACAGGGAAGCTTTCTGGATCTTCCAACTGAAGACCAGAAGACCATGTGGGTTTAACATTGAAGGAGATATCATTCATTTTTGGCAAAGGTATTAATAATAAAAAAAAAGGGGTTACTTTTAGGTTAAACATCCTTTTCTTTGGGAATTTCTTTCACTTTTTAACCACTCAGGATCAATATACTCATTATAGATTAAGCATCTGGGTTTATAGAAAAAAATTTAATTCTTGGATTCAGATGCTAGTCTATTTTTTCTAATCCACACTCTTTTTGTATTTACTTGATGTTCAATGCTAGAAATGATTATTAATTAATACAAATGATATTTGTGCAGACAGTACATCAACAGAATATAATATATTTATCATCCAAGGTTGAATATATTTAATTTTTTGCCCTATACCGTCAAATATGAAATGAGAGGAGGCTTTGATTTTTATGTAGCCACACCATGGTTTCTAAATTAGTTTTATTACATATGAGCCAGTTGAGCATTGAATGTGAAAAAAACTGAGCCTTTAACTAGAAGAAACTATATATATATAAAAGAGGCTACTATACGTTAACTTAAATTCTACTTAAGAAATTATCGTTAAATACAATTGTTAACTCTATAAATGCTCCTTTCAAACAATCTTGGTATATACATGCAAAGGTTCTCTCTTTAAGTGTAAGTGGTGGTGATACCTTTAAGAAATCATCCAGTTACTCCTGATTAGTTAATTGGTCTGGGGCTATATTAGCTAGGGCTGAGTTCCTAAACATTGTGTCTATGAGTAAGGCTAAGATGTACAGCCGAAACGCGTAAGACAGCAGCTGGGTCTTTTTGTTTTTAATGTTTTTTAAGCTCATGTAAGTCTAAATAAAGTATGTGTTTTTTTGTATGTCTGGAGGCTGGCCGGAGTCTTTTTTCTGTTTTTGATTTTAAGGTGCCCGGGTTTGTTGAGCCCTGGCATAATCAGTAATGTGACAGCCATCAGCCAGTCACAAAATATATATACTGTGACATGTGCAAGATGTCACAGTATATATATTTTGTGACTGGCTGATGGCTGATCAGTATATTGAGTACATTTTGATAATGGAAGTGAGATGCAAAGTTCTTTAAAATTGTGTGCTCCTATCTGAATAATGGAAGTCTCATTTTGACTAGTTTTGCTTTAATACTTTCATGCCATTTAAAGGCAAGTAGAAAATGTAATTCCTTACATATGTGTAAAGTTAAAAGATTTGGTGACCGTCCATTTTGCGTAACCAGAGAGATTTCTCAAAAACCTTTGTTTTCGTTGTGAATCTCTAAATGCTCTGATTGGGGGAACACAAACATAATATAATTACCTTGAGCAGTTCATTATTATTGTATTTCATCTCATTGTAAAAAAAGAAACTATTGATATCTGTTTTGCACTGGATTTAATAAAGCAGAAACGTTCTGAATCATTTATTTTTGTATGTACTGAACTCATTTATTATTAGACTTTAAAACAACTGCATCAGTTGAAAATGCTTCAAAATAATGACATCATTATCTAATAAAACATCCATTATTTAATATTGCTAATGCATTTGCACCAAATCAAACAGTATGATACACTAATTCTAGTCTCTTCTCTAGATTACTGTATGAGTAAGAATTAATGTATAAAGAAAAGAGTCTAACCTTTAGACCATAATATCCCTTCATTCCAGTTGTTTATGGGATTGTTACTTGTGGGAGATCTATCATCCACGGTTTTCTCAGTTCTGTTTGTGTCCTGGTTTCACAAAGTGAATCTGAAGACCACCTAAAAGCTGCCCAGAAACACCCAGTCATGCCCACACCCTCTTTCACCATTCCAGTTCCAGGTCATAAAAGAAAATATTGAGAGGTATAGATACATAACAATAAAGGTTGTGAAATCAACCCTATTTATAATTAAAGGGACATTATTTTTTAGTGACATTTTCTAATTAGTTAGTTGGCTGAAACATACTATGGGCTCCATGTACAAAGCAACGCAAGCTGCTCCATAGCTCTTGCGGGGCAGGCTCTCACATGCAATCCTGCTTCCGGCAATGTAAGGAGCAGCGGTCATAAGACGTAGAAAGTGCAGATACCCAACAGAGTGCAGCCAGGCAGTAACATCCTCATCCACACAGAAAGGGCAGGAACCTGGCAGTGCACAGCTCTACAGTTTCACCGGGTCCTGATGCACATGGACTCTAGGGGCTAATCCAAAGTGTGTGCAGGCAGTGAAGCAGCAGTGCCGGTGTAAGCAGTGGTGGCGAAGAGAAATCACCCCACAATTGCTAGATCGGGTTGATTGACAGACCCTTCTCTTGCGCAACCAATTGTGTGTAATGATGCATACACACTTATCAAACCTTTTAGGACCTGATTAGGAGGTCCTTTATAGTGTAGCAAGTAAACAATTCTAGGCGCTAGTTCTACTTGTATATTACCTAATGATGCATATGGGCCAGAGGATGAATAGATCCACTGCCCGTATGCAGTGAAGGCACTCAAGCACCTTCTATAGTTAAGCAGCTTTTCCGCACACCACTTAATACATGGGACCCTATGAATTTTATTCACTCAAAGCAGTAAAAGGGACATAATGGCCAAATTTGAAATGTTCTTGAGGACATTAGAGTTTTAAAAAAAGACATTTTAGCAATACATTAATATTAGCAAAAATTATTCTTGTAAAAGCTATCAGGGTTTCAGATGCACATGCTTATATGCTGTTGATACCCCATGCACCCTCATGCTGTGTATGGTGATAGTGCTGACTTAACCTGCTTCATACAAGTCACCACTTATTCTATTAGCAGCCAAGAAATCTGCTGGCGCACAGGGCATATACAGCATACGTATATATCATGCTGTTGAAACGCGTATCGCTTGCACTAGAAGCATTTTTGTTAAAAGAATATAGTTTAAAAAAATGTTACTAAAAATTGAAATGCTTTTTATTTTGACTGTTATATCCCTTTAAACTCAAAATCCCACTTGGGAGGCACAAAAATTGCAGCTACTGAGCAGAAAACAGCCCTCAATCTGCAGCTCCTAATTGGCTAACTAGCCTTCAAATATGTCATGGTCAGTAAATAAAAATAACTAAAATGTAAAACCTACAAGTCAAATTGTATAACGATATTGATCTTAAGTAAAAAAAATAACCAGAAAATCTTAGTCAATGCACTAGAAAAAAAGTAGTAACATTATATATATATATATATATGTGTGTATATATATATATATATATATATTGCATGTATAAAAAAAAGGTTAAAATAAATTAAGAAAAGAGGTTTAAAGCGATGGTTTAGTCATATAGAGCATGCACTTTAAAGCAACTTTCTAATTTACTCCTATTATCGATTTTTCTTTGTTCTCTTGGTATCTTTATTTGAAAAAGCAAGAATGTAAGCTTAGGAGCCGGGCCATTTTTGGTTCAGCACATGGGTAGCACTTGCTGACTGGTGTCTAAATGAAGCCGGGTGCTGAACCAAAATGGGCAGGCTCCTAAGCTTACATTCTTGCTTTTTTAAATAAAGATACCAAGAGAACGAAGACAAATTGATAATAGGAGGAAATTAGAAAGTTGCTTAAAATTGCATGCTCTACCTGATTCATAAACGTTTAATTTTGACTAGACTATCCCTTTAAATGTAAATAAAATTATTTTAGACAGAGATTTTACTGCAAATTTAAAATTTGTACCAATGAAAAAATAAATAAAAAAATTCAGTGTTAATGCAACCTAAACTTGTTAAAAAAAATAAAAAAAAAAAATTGTAAGGGAACTGTCCTTTTTGTAAGGTATTTTGACAACATATTTTGAAAAAAACTAAAGAAGCACAAACTATACTTTAGATTGCGTCAGGCAGGAAATTGATAAATTAGGCTTGCGCATCTACTGTGTCTGTCTTTTGATTTCATGCTGCTTGTTTTAATGACTTCTAAATACGTTTTCTTTTTTTTCATTCTAGGTAAGTAATTTACAAATAAACCCTGTATGAAATGAATTTCTTCTGATGCGCAACTCTCTGACATTACTCATCATAACGTATGTATATTCCATTATAAACAATGCAACACAGACTTAGCAGGGAGAACACATGCAGTGCTCTACTCCTGAATCTGATTTTAGGATAATTTGTTGTTCTGGTTAAAAACTTTAGTACTATCACTAACGTTTTCATGATTGCAGGTAGGTTCATTTTGTAGCTATCATTTTGTGATGAGGTAGAATAGAAGCTGAACTAGGTTCGATTGCTGTTTATGTACAAAGGAAAAATAACTAGATAAATGAAAGTGAAAAAAGATTATGCTTTTATTTGTTACAGTATTTTATTATTGCGTTGCTTTTTCCCATGTATTTATGTGTTTAACCCCCCTGCATTGTTAAAGCCATCTCCAGATCAGCAATGTATTATTGTGAGCTGACTGGTGATTGGTGGTCATTCACAAATTCCTCTTGTAATTGGCTCACTGGATGTCTTCAACTAGATAGTAGTGCATTGCTATCTGGAGCTTATTTTAACTATGTATTTAACACATTTGGTTTTATATATAAGCAATAGTATAATAATACAATGCTCTAACACAGTTTTTGTTTCTTTAAAAACATATACAGGTATACCTCACTGTCTCATACAGGGGGTTAGGGAGCGGAGCCCCGCTGTAAAGTGAAAACTGCCTTAAAGTGAAACAACGCGGTTTTAGCTATCTTTTCACTTGTCAGTGTGTTTAAAAACTTGAAAACATGTTTGAACTAACATATTTTAGTGGTGCAGTAGCGCTAAGTTTAGTTTAACACTAGCACAGCACAGTATTCAAATAGTATTCAATAAAAACTGTACCTGTAAAATGTGACAATTACTGCAGTAAAATTTGCCAGACTAAAACACTGAGGCACAGAGGGCACTGCAATGCTGTTAACAGACCGAACTGAGCAAAACAAAATGGTGCCAGTCACCTTTCTTGCAATCTCATGATGAGTACAGTAATGTTTCAAAATCCTTGGCGGTTGAACTTCAGCTCCACAATAGCGCTCTGTAAAGTGAGGTTTACCTGTACAATTTTTGGCAAAGCTTTATTCTAAGCATGGACCGAGTGTTGCAAAACAAGTGTGAATAGTGACTCCTCTTATAAAATTGGAATCTTGTTTAGAAAAGAGCATTGACCAGTATCTTAAAAAAATTATTTTTTTTAAAAATATTACATTTTGACACTTGCAAACGTAGCAAATCGATAAACTAGTTAATGTTCCACAACAAACACAAAATGATCCACATTATGGAACAGGAAAGTAAACTCTCAAGATTCAGATAGAACATGAAATTATAAACAACTTCTATTATTTCATTGTGCTTTGTTCACTTGATATCCTTTGTTGTAAAGCATACCTAGGTAAGCTTGGGAAAAGTGATGCACTACTAGGAACTAGCTTCTGATTTGTGGCTGCACATATATGCCTCTTGTCATTGACTCACCTGATATGTTTGGCTAGCTCCTAGTAGTGCATTGCTGCACGTTCAAGAAAGGATACTAAAATAATGAAGCTAATTTTAGAGAAATAAATTGTAAAGTTGTGCATACTTATATGGTCTGTCTGTATAATAAAATAAAAAAATTGGAGTTGCATGTTCCTTTAAATAAATTTCCTTATGAGTAAAATAAATAAGTTTTGATCTTTTCATTTAACATTGGGATGAGGTTTTATGCAAATAGTGGATGTTAATTAAAATAGGAACTTGAGACAACAACTAGGAGGTGCTTGGTAAATCGGAAGAAACTCTGCATTATTTGTGATCCTTTTTACCATGTGAGATGTGAACTGAAGCCTTAACAGACCAAGCAATTTATTGCGGTTTAGATTGTTGAAAAATAGTACAATAGAAAAATGTTGGATTTAGTATCCCTTTAAGCTATCATGATTCAGACAGAGCAAGCAATTTTAAGCAACTTTCTAATTTACTCCTATTATCAATTTTTATTCGTTCTCTTGCTATCTTTATTTAAAAAGCAGGAATGTAGAGCTTAGGAGCCAGACCATTTTTGGTTCAGAACCTGGGTTACGCTTACTTATTGGTTGGCTGAATGAAATCACCAATAAGCAAGCGCTATCCTAAAGCGCTGAACCTAAAATAGGCCGGTTCCTAAGCTTTATATTCCTGCTTTTTAAATAAAGATAGCCAGAGAACGTAGAAAATTTGATAATAGCAGTAAATTAAAATGTTTCTTAAAATTAAATGCTCTCTCTGAATCATAAAATCCTTTTAATAGTATAGCTTCATGTATGACCTTGTAAACAATACACTAATAATTATAATTTTACAGATGCCAATGTAGTTGTTAGAATCTTTGTATCACTTTAAGACCAACACAAATGATTATTTCTGTTCATCTTTAACCTTTTAAAGCAGTTATGACGTTCTATTCTGGGCTTTAAAGCCGTTATGACGGAATAGAACGTCATAACTAATGGCTGTCCTGAAGCCTTCTGTGCAGTCAGGACTTGATCGCGGTCTTGGGGGCGTTCCTAGGGTTGTAGGGACACCCCCCAGACGCGATCCAATAATTGAAATCTCGGGATCGTGTGGTTTCAATTTGTCTACATCGGCACAGTTGTTCCGATGTAGGCACTTTAGCCCAGACTCGAAAGGGTTCATTTGCTCTGTTTAAAAGATTGCAGCAGATTCTAAACGGCAGTTTGTTGAATGTGATCAATGCATTTTGATGAACCCTCACCTGTATTTTTAGCAGCCATAATAAAAAACATAATTTATGCTTACCTGATAAATTTATTTCTCTTGTAGTGTATCCAGTCCACGGATCATCCATTACTTATGGGATATTCTCCTTCCCAACAGGAAGTTGCAAGAGGATCACCCACAGCAGAGCTGCTATATAGCTCCTCCCCTAACTGCCATAGCCAGTCATTCGACCGAAACAAACAGAGAAAGGAGAAACCATAGGGTGCAGTGGTGACTGTAGTTTAATTAAATTTTAGACCTGCCTTAAAATGACAGGGGCGGGCCGTGGACTGGATACACTACAAGAGAAATAAATTTATCAGGTAAGCATAAATTATGTTTTCTCTTGTTAAGTGTATCCAGTCCACGGATCATCCATTACTTATGGGATACCAATACCAAAGCTAAAGTACACGGATGATGGGAGGGACAAGGCAGGGACTTAAGCGGAAGGAACCACTGCCTGAAGAACCTTTCTCCCAAAAACAGCCTCCGAAGAAGCAAAAGTATCAAATTTGTAAAATTTTGAAAAAGTGTGAAGCGAAGACCAAGTCGCGGCCTTGCAAATCTGTTCAACAGAGGCCTCATTTTTAAAGGCCCAGGTGGAAGCCACAGCTCTAGTAGAATGAGCTGTAATTCTTTCAGGGGGCTGCTGTCAAGCAGCCTCATAGGCTAGGCGTATAATACTCCGAAGCCAAAAGGAAAGAGAGGTTGCCGAAGCTTTTTGACCTCTCCTCTGTCCAGAATAAACGACAAACAGGGAAGATGTTTGATGAAAATCTTTAGTAGCTTGTAAGTAAAACTTCAAGGCACGCACTATGTCCAGATTATGTAAAAGACGTTCCTTCTTTGAAGAAGGATTAGGACACAATGATGGAACAACAATCTCTTGATTGATATTCTTGTTAGAAACCACCTTAGGTAAAAACCCAGGTTTGGTACGCAGAACTACCTTATCTGCATGAAAAATCAGATAAGGAGAATCACATTGTAAGGCAGATAGCTCAGAGACTCTCCGAGCCTAGGAAATAGCCATCAAAAACAGAACTTTCCAAGATAAAAGCTTAATATCAATGGATTGAAGGGGTTCAAACGGAACTCCTTGAAGAACTTTAAGAACCAAGTTTAAGCTCCATGGGGGAGCAACAGGTTTAAACACAGGCTTAATTCTAACCAAAGCCTGACAAAATGTCTTGACGTCTGGAACTTCTGCCAGACGCTTGTGCAAAAGAATAGACAGAGCAGAAATCTGTCCCTTTAAGGAACTAGCTGATAATCCTTTGTCCAAACCCTCTTGGAGAAAGGACAATATCCTAGGAATCCTAACCTTACTCCATGAGTAATTCTTGGATTCACACCAGTAAAGATATGTACGCCATATCTTGTGATAGATTTTCCTGGTAACAGGCTTTCGTGCCTGTATTAAGGTATCAATGACTGACTCGGAGAAGCCACGCTTTGATAGAATCAAGCGTTCAATCTCCATGCAGTCAGTCTCAGAGAAATTAGATTTGGATGATTGAAAGGACCTTGTATTAGAAGGTCCTGTCTTAGAGGCAGAGTCCATGGTGGAAAGGATGACATGTCCACTAGGTCTGCATACCAGGTCCTGTGTGGCCACGCAGGCGCTATTAGAATCACCAATGCTCTCTCCTGTTTAATTTTGGCAATCAGTCGAGGGAGCAGAGGAAACGGTGGAAACACATAAGCCAGGTTGAAGAACCAAGGCGCTGCTAGAGCATCTATCAGCGTCGCTTCTGGGTCCCTGGACCTGGATCCGTAACAAGGAAGCTTGGAGTTCTGGCGAGACGCCATGAGATCCAACTCTGGTTTGCCCCAACGATGAATCAATTGAGCAAACACCTCCGGATGGAGTTCCCACTCCCCCGGGATGAAAAGTCTGACGACTTAGAAAATCCGCCTCCCAGTTCTCCACGCCTGGGATATGGATTGCTGACAGGTGGCAAGAGTGAGTCTCTGCCCAGCGAATTATTTTGAGACTTCTAACATCGCTAGGGAACTCCTGGTTCCCCCTTGATGGTTGATGTAAGCCACAGTCGTGATATTGTCCGACTGAAATCTGATGAACCTCAGTGTTGCTAACTGAGGCCAAGCCAGAAGAGCATTGAATATTGCTCTTAACTCCAGAATATTTATTGGAGAGTTTCTCCTCCGAGTCAACCTGTGCCTTCAGGGAGTTCCAGACTGCACCCCAACCTAGAAGGCTGGCATCTGTTGTTACAATTGTCCAATCTGGCCTGCGAAAGGTCATACCCTCGGACAGATGGGACCCGAGACAACCACCAGAGAAGAGAATCTCTGGTCTCTTGATCCAGATTTAGCAGAGGGGACAAATCTGTGTAATCCCCATTCCACTGACTTAGCATGCATAATTGCAGCGGTCTGAGATGTAGGCGTGCAAATGGCACTATGTCCATCGCCGCTACCATTAAGCCGATCACCTTCCATACACTGAGCCACCGAGGGGCACGGAATGGAGTGAAGAATACGGCAAGCATTTAGAAGCTTTGATAACCTGGACTCCGTCAGGTAAATTTTCATCTCTACAGAATCTATAAGAGTCCCTAAGAAGGAGACTCTTGTGAGAGGGGATAGAGAACTCTTTTCCTCGTTCACTTTCCACCCGTGCGATCTCAGAATGCCAGAACTATCTCTGTATGAGACTTGGCAATTTGAAAGCTTGACGCCTTTATCAGGATGTCGTCTAGATACGGAGCCACTGCTATGCCTCGCGGTCTTAGACCGCCAGAAGTGAGCCCAGAACCTTTGTAAAGATTCTCGGGGCTGTAGCCAACCAGAAGGGAAGAGCTACAAATTGGTAATGCCTGTCTAGAAAGGCAAAGCTTGGAACCGATGATGATCTTTGTGAATCGGTATGTGAAGGTAGGCATCCTTTAAGTCCACTGTGGTCATGTACTGACCCTCTTGGATCATGGGTAAAATGGTTCGAATAGTTTCCATCTTGAAAGATGGAACTCTGAGGAATTTGTTTAAGATCTTTAGATCCAAAATTGGTCTGAAGGTTCCCTCTTTTTTGGGAACCACAAACAGATTTGAATAAAAACCCTGTCCTTGTTCCGTCCGCGGAACTGGATGGATCACTCCCATTACTAGGAGGTCTTGCACACAGCGTAGGAATGCCTCTTTCTTTATCTGATTTGCAGATAACCTTGAAAGATGAAATCTCCCTTGTGGAGGGGAAGCTTTGAAGTCCAGAAGATATCCCTGAGATATGATCTCCAACGCCGAGGGATCCTGAACATCTCTTGCCCACGCCTGGGCGAAGAGAAAAAGTCTGCCCCCTACTAGATCCGTCGCCGGATAGGGGGCTGTTCCTTCATGCTGTCTTAGAGGCAGCAGCAGGCTTTCTGGCCTGCTTGCCTTTGTTCCAGGACTGGATAGGTTTCCAGGCCTGCTTAGATTGAGCAAAAGTTCCCTCTTGTCTTGAAGCGGAGGAAGTTGATGCTGCACCTGCCTTGGAATTTCGAAAGGCACGAAAATTAGACTGTTTGGCCTTTGATTTGGCCCTGTCCTGAGGAAGGGTATGACCCTTACCTCCAGTAATGCCAGCAATAATTTCTTTCAAACCAGGCCCGAATAAGGTCTGCCCCTTAAAAGGAATGTTGAGTAATTTAGACTTTGAATTCACATCAGCTGACCAGAATTTGAGCCATAGCGCCCTACGCGCCTGGATGGCGAATCCGGAATTCTTAGCCTGTTAGTTTAGTCAAATGAACAATGGCATCAGAAACAAATGAGTTGGCTAGCTTAAGAGTTCTAAGCTTGTCAACAATTTCAGTCAATGGAGCTGTATGGATGGCCTCTTCCAGGGCCTCAAACCAGAATGCCGCCGCAGCAGTGACAGGCGCAATGCATGCAAGGGGCTGTAAAATAAAACCTTGTTGAATAAACATTTTCTTAAGGTAACCCTCTAATTTTTTATCCATTGGATCTGAAAAAGCACAACTGTCCTCAACCGGGATAGTGGTACGCTTTGCTAAAGTAGAAACTGCTCCCTCCACCTTAGGGACAGTCTGCCATAAGTCCCGTGTAGTGGCATCTATTGGAAACATTTTTCTAAATATAGGAAGTGGGGAAAAGGGCACACCGGGCCTATCCCACTCCTTACTAATAATTTCTGTAAGCCTTTTAGGTATTGGAAAAACATCAGTACTCACCGGCACTGCATAGTATTTATCCAGCCTACACAATTTCTCTGGCACTGCAATTGTGTCACAGTCATTCAGAGCAGCTAATACCTCCCCAAGCAATAGACGGAGGTTCTCAAGCTTAAATTTAAAATTAGAAATCTCTGAATCAGGTCTCCCCGAATCATAGACGTCACCCACAGACTGAAGCTCTCCGTCCTCAGGTTCTGCATATTGTGACGCAGTATCAGACATGGCTCTTACATCATCTACGCGCTCTGTATCTCGTCTAACCCCAGAGCTATCGCGCTTGCCTCTCAATTCAGTCAATCTGGATAATACCTCTGACAGGGTATTATTCATGATTGCAGCCATGTCCTGCAAAGTAATCGCTATGGGCGTCCCTGATGTACTTGGCGCCATATTAGCGTGCGTCCCTTGAGCGGGAGGCGAAGGGTCCGACACGTGGGGAGAGTTAGTCGGCATAACTTCCCCCTCGACAGACCCCTCTGGTGACAATTCTTTTATAGATAAAGACTGATCTTTACTGTTTAAGGTGAAATCAATACATTTAGTACACATTCTCCTATGGGGCTCCACCATGGCTTTTAAACATAATGAAAAAGTATCCTCTGTTTCAGACATGTTTGTACAGACTAGCAATGAGACTAGCAAGCTTGGAAAACACTTTAAAGCAAGTTAACAAGCAATATAAAAAACGTTACTGTGCCTTTAAGAGAAACTAATTTTGACAAAATTTGAAATAACAGTGAAAAAAGGCAGTTACACTAACAAAATTTTTACAGTGTATGTAACAAGTCAGCAGAGCATTGCACCCACTTGCAAATGGATTATTAACCCCCTAATAACAAAAACAGAACAATAAATGACAAAAACGTTTTTTAAACACAGTCACAACAACTGCCACAGTCTACTGTGATTGTTACCCTCCTCAAACACGACTTTGAAGCCTTTTGAGCCCTTCAGAGATGTCCTGTATCATGCAGAGGGAAGCTGAATGTCTCTGTCGGTATTTTTATCTACACAGAAAAGCACTAAAATAGGCCCTTCCCACTCATATTTCAACAGTGGAAAGCTTCAGGAAACTGTCTCTAGGCAGAAATCAAACCAGCCATGTGGAAAAAAACTAGGCCCCAATAAGTTTTGTCACCAAACATATATAAAAACGATTAACATGCCAGCAAACTTTTTATATTACATTTTTATAAGAGTATGCATCTCTATTAATAAGCCTGATACCAGTAGCTATCACTGCATTTAAGGCTTTACTTACATTAATCCGGTATAAGCAGCATTTTCTAGCAAATTCCATCCCTAGAAAAATATTAACTGCACATACCTTATTGCAGGAAAACCTGCACGCCATTCCCTCTCTGAAGTTACCTGACTCCTCAGAATATGTGAGAACAGCCATGGATCTTAGTTACTTCTGCTAAGATCATAGAAAATGCAGGCAGATTCTTCTTCTAAATACTGCCTGAGATAAACAGCACACTCCGGTACCATTTAAAAATAACAAACTTTTGATTGAAGAAATAAACTAAGTATAAAACACCACTCTCCTCTTATGACCTCCATCTTTGTTGAGGGTTGCAAGAGAATGACTGGATATGGCAGTTAGGGGAGGAGCTATATAGCAGCTCTGCTGTGGGTGATCCTCTTGCAACTTCCTGTTGGGAAGGAGAATATCCCATAAGTAATGGATGATCCGTGGACTGGATACACTTAACAAGAGAAAAAGAAATCTAGGACATAATCCTATGCAGTCTACTTATTCCAGTTCTCAGGTGTCTTTTTTTTGTTATTTTTGGTAATCTTATCTAATTTGTCCCAAAACTGTTGAAATGTGAATAGACATCTGTCAAAAACCACCCACCTGCCGTCAAACTGTATTATGCAGTGTGCTGACAGCTATATTTATGTGCTTTTGTTTCTCAATGATTCCTTTTAAATTTCAATCAATCGTGCTATTCCCTTTGGGAGAAAACTCAGCGTATAAATATGGAAGTTTGTGCAGTAACAAAGAGAGTACTCACTTTTATTATATGTAATTGACCTGTTCGCAATACAAATCAGTGAGTGTCCAAGATTGTCTAGTTGGCGATTTTGGGAGCTGTAATGCAAGGTGACTGGTCATGAGTGCGGCATTAAGCCTCATGACTGGTACTAATTCCAATGCCCCTTGTAATCCCTGTATAATGATAGGATCAAAGCAAACAGCTGCTTGTGCATAGTTCTGTTTGTGAAACGTGGAATAAAGATGATGGGGTCTGGAATTACCAGTCAGAGCTGACTCATTTTTAAAACATTAAAGGGACACTGCACTCAATAATGTTCTGCTATTAACATGAAAGAGCAGCTTGTGTGTGTGTGTATATATATATATATATATATATGTATATAAATTATACTTTTCTCTTGTTAAGTGTATCCAGTCCACGGATCATCCATTACTTGTGGGATATTCTCCTTCCCAACAGGAAGTTGCAAGAGGATCACCTACAGCAGAGCTGCTATATAGCTCCTCCCCTCACTGCCATATCCAGTCATTCTCTTGCAACTCTCAACTAAGATGGAGGTCGTAAGAGGACTGTGGTGTTTTATACTTAGTTTATTTCTTCAATCAAAAGTTTGTTATTTTTAAATGGTACCGGAGTGTACTGTTTATCTCAGGCAGTATTTGGAAGAATAATCTGTCTGCGTTTTCTATGATCTTAGCAGAAGTAACTAAGATCCTTTGCTGTTCTCACATATTCTGAGGAGTGAGGTAACTTCAGAGGGGGAATAGCATGCAGGTTTTCCTGTAATAAGGTATGTGCAGTTAAAATATGTTTCTAGGGATGGAATTTGCTAGAAAATGCTGCTGATACTGAAGTAATGTAAGTAAAGCCTTAAATGCAGTGATAGCGACTGGTATCAGGCTTATTAATAGAGATACATACTCTTATAAAAGTGTATTTTAAAACGTTTGCTGGCATGTTTAATCGTTTTTTTTACATATGTTTGGTGATAAAACTTATTGGGGCCTAGTTTTTTCCACATGGCTGGCTTGAATTTTGCCTAGAAACAGTTCCCTGAGGCTTCCCACTGTTGTAATATGAGTGGGAGGGGCCTATTTTGGTGTTTTTTTTGCACAGCAAAAATTACAGACACAGACATCCAGCTTCTTCCTGCATGATCCAGGACTTCTCTGAAGGGCTCAAAAGGCCTCAAAAGTTGTATTGAGGGAGGTGTTGTGACTGTTTAAAAAACGTTTTTGTCATTTGTTATTCCGTTTTTGGTATTACGGGGTTAATCATCCATTTGCAAGTGGGTGCAATGCTCTGCTAACTTATTACATACACTGTAAAAATTTCGTTAGTGTAACTGCTTTTTTTCACTGTTATTTCAAAATTTGGGAAAATTTGTGTTTCTTAAAGTCGCAGTAACGTTTTTTATATTGCTTGTAAACTTGTTTTAAAGTGTTTTCCAAGCTTGCTAGTCTCATTGCTAGTCTGTTTAAACATGTCTGACACAGAGGAACCTACTTGTTCATTATGTTTGAAAGCCATGGTGGAGCCCCATAGGAGAATGTGTACTAAATGTATTGATTTCACCTTAAACAGTAAAGATCAGTCTTTATCTATAAAAGAATTATCACCAGAGGGTTCTGTCGAGGGGGAAGTTATACCGACTAACTCTCCCCACGTGTCAGACCCTTCGCCTCCCGCTCAGGGGACGCACGCTAATATGGCGCCAATTACATCAGGGACGCCCATAGCGATTACCTTGCAGGACATGGCTGCAATCATGTATAATACCCTGTCAGAGGTATTATCTAGATTGCCTGAATTAAGAGGCAAGCACGATAGCTCTGGGGTTAGGAGAGATACAGAGCGCGCAAATGCTGTTAGAGCCATGTCTGATACTACGTCACAGTATGCAGAACATGAGGACGGAGAGCTTCAGTCTGTGGGTGACATCTCTGACTCGGGGAAACCTGATTCAGAGATTTCTCATTTTAAATTTAAGCTTGAGAACCTCCGTGTATTGCTTGGGGAGGTATTAGCTGCTCTGAATGACTGTAACACAGTTGCAATTCCAGAGAAATTGTGTAGGCTGGATAGATACTATGCGGTGCCGGTGTGTACTGACGTTTTTCCTATACCTAAAAGGCTTACAGAAATTATTAGCAAGGAGTGGGATAGACCCGGTGTGCCCTTTTCCCCACCTCCTATATTTAGAAAAATGTTTCCAATAGATGCCACTACACGGGACTTATGGCAGACGGTCCCTAAGGTGGAGGGAGCAGTTTCTACTTTAGCAAAGCGTACCACTATCCCGGTTGAGGACAGTTGTGCTTTTTCAGATCCAATGGATAAAAAATTGGAGGGTTACCTTAAGAAAATGTTTATTCAACAAGGTTTTATTTTACAGCCCCTTGCATGCATTGCGCCTGTCACTGCTGCGGCGGCATTCTGGTTTGAGGCCCTGGAAGAGGCCATCCAGACAGCTCCATTGAATGAAATTATTGACAAGCTTTCTAGACAGGCATTACCAATTTGTAGCTCCAATTTGTAGCTCTTCCCTTCGGGTTGGCCACTGCCCCGAGAATTTTTACAAAGGTTCTGGGCTCACTTCTGGCGGTTCTAAGACCGCGAGGCATAGCAGTGGCTCCGTATCTAGACGACATCCTGATACAGGCGTCAAGCTTTTCAAATTGCCAAGTCTCATACAGAGAGAGTTCTGGCATTTCTGAGGTCGCATGGGTGGAAAGTGAACGTGGAAAAGAGTTCTCTATCACCACTCACAAGAGTCTCCTTCCTAGGGACTCTTATAGATTCTGTAGAGATGAAAATTTACCTGACGGAGTCCAGGTTATCAAAACTTCTAAATGCTTGCCGTGTCCTTCATTCCATTCCACGCCCGTCAGTGGCTCAGTGCATGGAAGTAATCGGCTTAATGGTAGCGGCAATGGACATAGTGCCATTTGCGCGCCTGCATCTCAGACCGCTGCAATTATGCATGCTAAGTCAGTGGAATGGGGATTACTCAGATTTGTCCCCTCTACTAAATCTGGATCAAGAGACCAGAGATTCTCTTCTCTGGTGGCTTTCTCGGGTCCATCTGTCCAAGGGTATGACCTTTCGCAGGCCAGATTGGATGATTGTAACAACAGATGCCAGCCTTCTAGGTTGGGGCGCAGTCTGGGACTCCCTGAAGGCTCAGGGATCGTGGACTCAGGAGGAGAAACTCCTCCCAATAAATATTCTGGAGTTAAGAGCAATATTCAATGCTCTTCTAGCTTGGCCTCAGTTAGCAACACTGAGGTTCATCAGATTTCAGTCGGACAACATCACGACTGTGGCTTACATCAACCATCAAGGGGGAACCAGTAGTTCCCTAGCGATGTTAGAAGTCTCAAAGATAATTCGCTGGGCAGAGTCTCACTCTTGCCACCTGTCAGCGATCCACATCCCAGGCGTAGAGAACTGGGAGGCAGATTTTCTAAGTCGTCAGACTTTTCATCCGGGGGAGTGGGAACTCCATCCGGAGGTGTTTGCTCAACTGGTCCATCGTTGGGGCAAACCAGATCCAGGGACCCCGGAGCAACGCTGATAGATGCTCTAGCAGCTCCTGGGTTCTTCAACCTGGCCTATGTGTTTCCACCGTTTCCTCTGCTCCCTCGACTGATTGCCAAAATCAAACAGGAGAGAGCATTGGTGATTCTGATAGCGCCTGCGTGGCCACGCAGGACCTGGTATGCAGACCTAGTGGACATGTCATCTCTTCCACCATGGACTCTGCCTCTGAGGCAGGACCTTCTAATACAAGGTCCTTTCAATCATCCAAATCTAATTTCTCTGAGACTGACTGCATGGAGATTGAACGCTTGATTCTATCACGGCGTGGCTTCTCCGAGTCAGTCATTGATACCTTAATACAGGCTCGGAAGCCTGTCACCAGGAAAATCTACCATAAGATATGGCGTAAATATCTTTATTGGTGTGAATCCAAGAGTTACTCATGGAGTAAGGTTAGGATTCCTAGGATATTGTCCTTTCTCCAAGAGGGTTTGGACAAAGGCTCATCAGCTAGTTCTTTAAAAGGACAGATCTCTGCTCTGTCTATTCTTTTGCACAAGCGTCTGGCAGAAGTTCCAGACGTCCAGGCATTTTGTCAGGCTTTGGTTAGGATTAAGCCTGTGTTTAAAACTGTTGCTCCCCCGTGGAGCTTAAACTTGGTTCTTAAAGTTCTTCAGGGAGATCCGTTTGAACCTCTTCATTCCATTGATATTAAACTTTTATCTTGGAAAGTTCTGTTTTTGATGGCTATTTCCTCGGCTCGAAGAGTCTCTGAGTTATCTGCCTTACATTGTGATTCTCCTTATCTGATTTTTCATTCAGACAAGGTAGTTCTGCGTACCAAACCTGGGTTTTTACCTAAGGTGGTTTCTAACAGGAATATCAATCAAGAGATTGTTGTTCCATCATTGTGTCCTAATCCTTCTTCAAAGAAGGAACGTCTTTTGCATAATCTGGACGTAGTCCGTGCCTTGAAGTTTTACTTACAGGCTACTAAAGATTTTCGTCAAACATCTGCCCTGTTTGTCATTTACTCTGGACAGAGGAGAGGTCAAAATGCTTCGACAACCTCTCTCTCCTTTTGGCTTCGGAGCATAATACGCTTAGCCTATGAGACTGCTGGACAGCAGCCCCCTGAAAGGATTACAGCTCATTCTACTAGAGCTGTGGCTTTAAAAAAGAGGCCTCTGTTGAACAGATTTGCAAGGCTGCGACTTGGTCTTCACACCTTTTCAAAATTTTTACAAATTTGACACTTTTGCTTATTCAGAGGCTGTTTTTGGGAGAAAGGTTCTACAGGCAGTGGTTCCTTCCGTTTAAGTTCCTGCCTTGTCCCTCCCATCATCCGTGTACTTTAGCTTTGGTATTGGTATCCCACAAGTAATGGATGATCCGTGGACTGGATACACTTAACAAGAGAAAACATAATTTATGCTTACCTGATAAATTTATTTCTCTTGTAGTGTATCCAGTCCACGGCCCGCCATGTCCTTTTAAGGCAGGTCTAAATTTTAATTAATCTACAGTTACCACTGCACCCTATGGTTTCTCCTTTCTGGTCTTGTTTCGGTCGAATGACTGGATATGGCAGTGAGGGGAGGAGCTATATAGCAGCTCTGCTGTGGGTGATCCTCTTGCAACTTCCTGTTGGGAAGGAGAATAGCCCACAAGTAATGGATGATCCGTGGACTGGATACACTACAAGAGAAATAAATTTATCAGGTAAGCATAAATTATGTTTTGTAGAGTGCCGACAGATTCCGCAGCGCTATAAACATAGGTAGGTAATACAAGGTAACAATTATAGGGATCAAGTGGGTAGAGGGCCCTGCTGACAGTTGCACTGTTGTGTCAGCTCTTATGAAGGTGAACTGTAAACAACTGGGCTCTTAGGCTTACATTCTAAGGGGGTTCAAGGGGATAACAAAGGAGGAGAGGAACTGGGGTTAGGAAAGGTTAGTGTAAGTTGTATGCATCCCTGAACAGTAGAATCTTTAGGAAGCATTTAAAACCTTCAAAACTAGGGAAGATTATTGTGGAGCAAGGCAGAGAGTTCCACAAGACAGGAGCCAGTCTGGAGAAGTCCTGTAGATGGGAATGTGAGGAGGTAACAGGAGAGGAGGAGGTCCTGAGCAGAGCAAAGGGGACGTGAGGGAGAGTATCTGGAGACGAGGTCTGAGATATAGAGGGGAGCAGTGCAGTTAAGGGCCTTGTCATAGTCAGAATTTTATGTTTAATTCTGGAGGTAAGAGGAAGCCAGTGAAGAGATTGGCAGAGAGGTGCAACAGATGAAGAGAGATGTGTAAGGAAGTTGAGCCTGGCAGAGGCATTCATTATGGATTGTATAGGAGCTAGATGGCAGCTAGGGATACTAAAGAGGTATCTGTACTATCAATACTTGTATATAAGTACACAAAGCATTGCACTCCCATCATTACCAGGGGATATTAACAGATAGTTTTTTTGTCAGTCTCTGTACTGTTGTGCAATATTATTATATGCAAATCTCTAGAAGCTGTTTATGTTTATTGCTTGTGCAGCAGCACATATAAATATTTTTATATAGGCAGACCTTTCTGTCTCTGTAGATATGCAAGACATTATATATTATATGCTATTAGTGTGCACAATATTATATTATATGCTCCTCTGTGTATATACTGTACCTTTCATTCATACTACTCTGCATGTTTAATTTCAAATGCAGTAATGTAGGATTTAGTGTAGGATTTCTTTAGTACAACAGTGGAGATCCTTTAGTTATAAGATCTATTGGTATCTCTTTTATACCTAATATACAGTATGTGTAATTTATATCTATGCACATAGGTTCTATCATGCAGCTACTGAAAGTTGCTTCTACAAGAGCAGTTGCAACATCTTGTTTTTTTTTAAAAAAAAATATGCATCTTTGGAGCAGAATTGCAAAGCTGCAACATGGTCTCTTCTAAATACTTTTTCAGATGTTATCGCTTTGAGTTTTTTTTTTTTTCACAAGCAGCTTTTGGCAGGAAAGCCCTTCAGGCCACAGGGTCAGCTAAATAGGGACTGCCATAAAAATTGTCCCACCCTTTCTGTAAAATTGACCATATGCCTGGGTATTAATTTCATATATTATGGAGGACTGTGGACCATCATCATTTTTTCTTTCGGAATGATGATGGTCCACAGGCCCTGCCCGTTTAATTTTTTAGGTGACAGTTCTGACACCCCTACAGACCCTGCTTTGTCTTTCCTACCTAAATGTTTCCAATTCTCTACTTGGCTATACGTTAAACTAAGAGAGTGATGGAAGGTGGGAGAGATTTTAAGATCTGATATGGATTCTTGACCTCCTCCTGGTGGTAGGAAATATATCCCATATGTTATGGAGGACTGTGGATCATTATCATTCCGAAAGAATATAATTTATCTGGTAAGTATAATTTTTTCTTTTGCTACCTTAATTTACAAGGTTTTGCAAATTCAGGAATACTCTTGAAAATGTGAAATTCCTGTTTGTCTTCATTGCTGTGGCCAGTTAATGACAGATGTTAATAAGCGTAGACACCTTTACTTGAGCCTACAAGAAAGCAATTGGACAGCTCAGAGAACAAGCTTAAGTATGAAGACAATCCAGCCTCTCTTGGAGGAAGTGGAAAAAGCATATTTTTCAGAAGCACTTTAAAGCAAAGTATGTTACAATATGTAACTTTAAAGTAAATTTTAAGTTTATTAAGAAAGTGCCCAGTTTTTAAAATACTCCATAAAAACACCTACCTTAAGAAGCGCATGTCTCTTATGATTTCTCCGTTGGGAAATATTCTTCTCTGGAATTTGATACTAGCGATTTTGTGGTCGCTTGGGCACTACCGCGGAAGTTGCATGTTAAGGTCTTAGCACTTTATGTCTTTAGATCATTTTATAGAGTCCTTGTGGGGGCTCAAATTTTCTGTGGCCTGGTTCAGTTTGGAGTGCCCTATGAAGCAGGCTGGTCCTGATAGGGCGCAATTTCTGTTCCTTACGGTCTATATCATCCACGTGGTGCCGGTGTAACTGGCTGACCTGGCTGGATGGTGAGTTGCTCACTCGGTTGAGGAGTTTATTACTCTTGGTGTCTCTTCAGATCGAACAATGCCTTGCTTTTGCTAGGAGTTTTCGTGAAGTGTACCTCCATGAATCTCCATTAATTTTTTGGGGCTCTGCCCAAGCAGGGCTAAAACATGGTAGAGGAAGCCTTCGTTCCTAAACGTCAGGCTGGTTCTCGTTCTGCCTTTGGGTGGGGCATCAGGGGATTGTACTCAGTCCTCACTGTCCTGTTCCTCGTGGGCGGAGATCCAGAGCGGATCCTACTAGGGATCGACCTGGATAATTTTCCTCTTCTTCTTTTAGAGAATCTCCTCTTGGAATCTGTTGTCCTTGATGACGGTATCTCTTCCTTCAGATTGAGGTTGAGGGGCCTTTTGTCCCCTTCCTTTGGGTTGACTTCGGGTCATCTGTTTCTGAAAGTTAAAGCCTCTAGTCTGCTCCCATATTTTAGGGAGCTTTACAAATTAGATTGTCTTCCCGTTTTTCCTGTGTCGCCCCTGCCTAGGCGTTTTTGGGTTTTCTCCCGCCAGGGGTTAGGATACATGTTCCTTCTCAATCCTCGAGCAGTTGGGGTGTCAGGAAAGTGGATCCTGAGGATCTTGGAGACTTTGTTAGCTTCTCTAGCCAGCTTCTAAGGGAGAGGTGGCGTAGTGGTTAGCCTCCACCACACCTGAAGCAGGAGGTTGTGGGTTTGAACCCAGGTAAAGCTCCTGTTCTCTCATCTGTCTTGTGATTCTGGTGACAGCTAGCATCCTAGGCAGAGTTTTCTGTTTTCTTGTACGTTACTTAGTCTTTGGACTTAGTGAAGGTTGTCCCTAAAGTCTTAGGGCCTTCAAAAGTGGCTCTGAGGCTCCCCCATTGCCCATCACCCTTATGGTGGGAGTTGTATCCCACAGTGGGTTTTCAGGTGCCTGGGTTCGTTTGTCCTGTCTTTGACTGGAATTTTGGGGGTCTGTATCCAGATCCCTTAGGACTGGCTTAGGATGACCCAATTTCCCGGTTCCGGGACGTCTTCTGTTCTTTTAGGCATATTTTTTCTCTCTTGCAGAGAGATTTAGACATCTTACTGGGCCGGTCTTAGTGGCCTGATGATTTCCGTCGGTATATTGACTATTTGAGCTCGTCTACAGCTTTACGCTCCAGCCCCACTGTAGTAGCCTGATGATTAGCCTAGCTGTTTAGCGAGCGGAAGGTTTGCAGTTTGAAGCCAACTGCAGCTAATTGCACCTTGATTGCAAGCTGTAAAATTCTGGCTTTGCTTTCCTTCCCTTTGAGGGTGAATTTGACATTCCATAGTATCCACCTGGGTTTAGAGGTATTTTTTTATTACTCTGTTTAGTGAGGTTGGTCCCCCTGTCTTGAGTGTGGGATTTCAGTGTGGCGGGATGGATTTCTGTGCCATACCTTTACTGTAGTTCCAGTAAGGGTCTCCTTTTGAGAGTACCTTTCGTCTTCAGGAAGGGAGCTTTGTCTGGGTTATGGAACCCGAGCTCTTGTGGGGGGGATGGTTCCCTCCTTTTTTCCTTACTGCAGGTCCTGCTGATTGTGGTAATTTTAATTCCTTATGTCTTTCGGACATTATCAGTCACTTTGGTGCTGGGTCTGTTGCCGAAGCTAGAGTTGGGGATCTGTCTGATCTGTTGATCTTAGCCATAGTTATCATAGTTATGGTGAGCCTTCCTTAAGTGAGGGGTTTCGCGGGAGATCCCTCCTCAGCAGGTAGTTTTCTCTACCGGTGTCTGGGTTCTGTTCTTTCCTTTCCTGCCCCTTTTCAGGAAGGTGCTGTCATGCACTTTTGGAGTTCTTCTTCTGAAGGTCTTGTGTGGTAGGTTGGCGACCTGTGGTTGCTAAGTCCTTCTTTGTAGCAGGACGCCTATGACTTGGAGGAGCATATTCAGATATCTGATGCTGGGTTTTTTTCAGCGATTCCCGGGGACGATTTGTCTTTGGTTGCTCTATTCTGGGTGTGAATGAGCGCTCTGCATAGGGAAGGGATTCTTCCTTTCCCCTTTTAAGTTCTCAGGACATTACTTGGTCCTTTGTTTTATGTAGATGGGGATTTACATGTCCTCTCATTGCTGCTGGGTCGGCAGGGTCTTTTCATAGGTGCCCTGTTCATCCTGGTTCACTCTCTTGGAGTTAAATTGTCTTTGGTCCTAGTCCCTTTGGGTACTGAGGGTCCTTTCAGACTCATTTATCTGAGTCTCTTTCTTCCCCACTGGGGGAATGTGGATGTTTCCCCTTTCTTCTGATCGGGGGGGGGGGGGGTTAATTTTGCAGGCTGCGTGCCTGTGAGCCTTTGGCTCGGTCGAGTCTAATAACCTGAGTGGTCTCTAGAAAGGGCCTTGTTAGTTTTAACTGTTGGGCAGTTATCTCTGCCTTTTTCTTTTTTGCCCTTTGGCTTCTATTGAAGCAGTTTTTACCTGTCGGGAGTTTTTGGGTGTTCCTTAAGTGCTCAATGTCAATATAAAACGATCAAATGTTCAAAATCAGTGTCCACAAAAAAAAAAAGTTTTGTCCAAAAAATGCGTGCGTCTATAAACTTGGTGACCAAATTATAACCAAACAGGAGTGTGTAGACGATCCAATAAATCCAAATGTGTCAAAAAAGTGAAAAAAAGTGGGAAAAAATATATAATTTGTGAAAAAAATAGATCACTTAGATTCCAAATGAAATAGTTGATTGTGGTGTCTGATCAGTGTACCAAGATGGGTATATTCAAGTGAAGAAAAAGATAAAAATAAAAAATAGAAGATGAAAAATGTACAAAAGAAAAAACGGTGGATTCTCCTGAACCTGTGAATAAACAAAAAACGAACAATGGTGCAATAAAGTTTTTACACTTTAGGAATAAATAGAAATAAGCTCACCAGTATGTCTGTGTCAAAGCGTTTCGGCCTATACCAAGGCCTTTCTCAAGACTATACTGCTATGGGTCTGCTGGGAGCTGGTTAAAAGAGTTACCCCACAGAGCTCTGTTCCTTTTCATACAGTGTGCTTCCACACTCCCTGCAGTTTCTGGTATGTTTAGCAAGTGGCTGTGTGATTGAAGTTGCATTGCTAAATATTTCTTTTGCAACAGCAGGGAGTGTGGAAGCACACTGTATGAAAAGGAACAGAGCTCTATGGGGTGACTCTTTTAACCAGCTCCCAGCAGACTCATAGCAGTATAGTCTTGAGAAAGGCCTTGGTATAGGCCGAAACGCGTTGACACAGACATACTGTTGAGCTTATTTCTATTTATTCCTAAAGTGTAATAACTTTATGGCACCATTGTTCATTTTTTGTTTATTCACAGGTTCAGGAGAATCCACCGATTTTTCTTTTGTACATTTTTCATTTTGTATTTTTTATTTTTATCTTTTTCTTCACTTGAATATACACATCTTGGATATTCCACTTTTTTTGACACATTTGGATTTATTGGATCGTCTACACACTCCTGTTTGGATATCATTTGGTCACCAAGTTTATAGACACACGCATTTTTTGGACAGAACTTTTTTTTTTTTTTTTTTTGGACACTGATTTTGAACATTTGTTCGTTTTATATTGTTTTTTATTGTTTTATATTGACATTGAGCAGTTAAGGAATTCCCAGTGAAATTTTAAAGGATTGTATTTATTATATACTTTGTTTTACTGCTGTAACAATCTCATCTATACTTTTATTGTATATTATAGACAACTTTTAAACTTATCATGGATCCATATTATTTTTAGGTAATTCTGCTGTTATTTTTATGGTTTTATTGTTTGAACATATGCATTAAAATTGTTATTTTTACTAAGGACTAGTCCAGACCTATTTAGCCTATTAAGCTTATAGCGCTCCCTTCCTTCCTTGTTGTATATCTGCTATTTAAAGTCCGCTAGGGGACTTTTTTGGAAGTGAGTTTTAGGCACTTATTCTAGCACTTGGTTTACAGTATTTATTTAAGTTTTAGGCTGTGGTGCCCTCAGAAGGGGCCGCCTTTCGTACCTGCCCGTTTTGCATTCAGTGTCCTCTACAGCTTGGGTATTGTTTTCCCAAAAGTAAATAATGCAGCTGTGGACTCTTCCCATTTATGAAGAAAAACTTAAATTATGCTTACCTGATAATTTTCTTTTCTTCTGATGGGAAGAGTCCACAACTCCCCATCCGTGCTTTATCATAAGGGGCGGACATATTTTTTGTTTCTTCTGGCACCTTTTTCACCCTGATATTTTTCCTACTGTTCCTTGTTACCTCGGCAGAATGACTGGGGGATGAGGGAAGTGTGGGAGGTATTTAAGCCTTTGGCTGGAGTGTCTTTGCCTCCTCCTGGTGGCCAGGTTCTGAATTCCCAAAAGTAATGAATGCAGCTGTGGACTCTTCCCGTCAGAAGAAAAGAAAATTATCAGGTAAGCATAATTTAAGTTTTTAATTGTCATTTGGTCTTTTCTGTAATGATTAAAACCACCTCATACCTGATTAGTATTGTGGTCTTGTGGACTTTACAGCTTGGGTATTAGATCTTACATGAGATGTTTCATGAACTGTCGCCATCATTTTAAAAAGAACAACATTTATGCTTGCCTGATGAATTTTGTTTTTTCATGGTGGTGGGAATCCACAACCCTTCCCTGTTTCCTTTACCTTAATTTAATGGCAAGTCCTGTTTTGCACTTAATTTTCCCCCACTTGATCCTTTCCTGTTTTCTAGCTTTCCTTCTCTGCTTTGTCCTATCTCTAATTGAGTAATACTGAAAAATGGGATGGAGTAAGGATATGCATTGTTAGGGTGTTTTGGTTCCTCAGGAAATATATCCCGCATTGGACTCTCAAAATCATGAAAGAAATACATTTATCAGGTAAGCACTATTTCTTTCCTAAGATATGGTGAGTCCAAGGAATCATCAATTACTAGTGGGAATATCACTCCTGGCCAGCAGGAGGAGGCAAAGAGCACTACAGCAAAGTTGCTACATGTGTCACTTCCCTTACCCATAATCCCCAGTCATTCTCTTTGCCTGCGGTGCAAGGAGGAAGTGAAGTTTTGGTGTCTGATCTACAATCAAGATTTTTTTTATTTTAAAAGCAAAGTAGGTTTGCTCTGATCTTTCTAAGGGTCTAGCCTTAGCCCATGTCAGTATCTTTAGTAAGGCAGTGGTGGCTTTTAAGCAATTGGGAACTTGTGGGGTACAATCCTCACCGCGTTTTCCCAAAACATTTTGCTGCCCTATTTAGATAGCCTGAGTAAGTTTACTCAGTCTTTCTGTATTTCCACAGGTCCATGTGAGGGATGGCATCCTCTCAAACCAGGTAAGCTGTCCTACTGCCGGACAGATAAATATTAAGGTAAGTGCCAGTTTTATTTTTCTATGTAAGCAGGGAAAAATGTGGCACTTATTCAGCTGAAACGCTGCAGGGGGACGTTTTTTATTATTCCTGTCAGGGTGCAGGTTTTTATGGCAGATTTTGCAGGCACTGTTAGTGTGAGGAGTTATTTATTTTATTGATGGCTCAGTGATCTGTTTTTAGTAACAGATTATGTACTTTTATTGGGGGTTTTATTGTTTGTTTTTAAGCCTGTTTTCAAGAAAGTTGTTTTGATTTTTGTTTTAATGACTTTTCTGTCAGCTGTAGGTCTGACCCTTTTAGGGAGGTTCTGATTCTTTGATTTCAGAGTTTTTTGGGGGCTTTCTTCACTTCCTGTAGAGTGAGGTGCGCATATTTCAGGTGGCTCTGCTGTTTAGAAGGCTTCTTGCTGTTTTTGCTTCTCTGGAATCCGGATTGTAAACTGGGTGTTTTTTATCCTCTGTTTGCTTTTGGTTGCAGGACAGGTAGGGCACTTCAGTAATTCTGTTGAGGTGTAGAGTGTTGCCTGGGGTATATTTTCTTGATTTGGTAAATTTAAAGGCATTTATTTAAGAACATTTTTTTTATTTTTTAATATTATTATTATTATTATTATATCCTTTGTTTATATTTTTTATTTTGCTTCTTTTTTTTTCTTTGTATTATGGATCAAGAGGCTATGCATGATGTTACCTGTAGCTAATGTTTTGATGCTTAGGTGGAGCCCCCAGTACCTTTTTGTTCATGTATTGAAAAACTTTAGCTTATAGAAATAGACTTTTTGACCCTGAGCCATCATTAGCTAAGGCGGATGCTGTTCAGGAGCCTCCTGTTTCAGATGTGCCGCAGCTGTCTCCGCAAGCGTCCCAATCCTATTCCTCAGCACATGCAGTGTCCTGCGTTTCCTCTCATGCTCCGTCTGGGGTTACTTTGCTAGATATTGCTGCCCAGGTATCCATGCTGCAGGGAAAATTCAAAAGGAAATTTAAAGAAACCGTAAGTAAGGTTTCTGATCCTGAAGTGGCTAATCAAAGTATTTCCTCTCAGAAGTCTGAGGATGATAATTCTTCGGGTGCATCTGAGGGTGAAATCTAGGATTCAGGCAGTATAATTCCTTCTACGGATGCTGAAGTTGTGTCCTTCAGATTTAAGCTGGAACACCTGCGCTTGTTACTTAAGGAGGTTTTGGCTACCTTGGATGACTCCGATTCTACTATCGTTGTTAACCCTAAGAGGTCTAGTAAGCTGAACAAGTATTTTTATGTTCCCTCTGCGGTGGAGGTATTTCCTGTTCCAGACCGTGCTTCTGAGATTATTGCACGGGAGTGGGAGAGACCCGGTATTCCTTTTTCTCCATTTCCTATTTTTAAGAAAATGTTTTCTATAGTTGATTCTATTAAGGAGTCGTGGCAAACGGTGGAAGTAGCTATTTCCACTTTGGCTAAGAGGACCACTATTTCCGTAGAGGATAGTTGTTCTATTAAGGATCCAATGAATAAGAAATTGGAGGCATTATTAAAGAAAATGTATGTTCACTAAGGTCTTCAATGGCAGCTTGCGGTGTGTATTGCTACTGTTACCAGCTCTGCAACTTACTGGTTTGATGCCTTGCCTGATTCTATTCAGACAGATACTCCTCTTGAGTAGATCCAGGACAGGATTAAGGCTCTTAAGTTAGCCAATTCCTTTATTAAGGATGCTTCCTTACATGTCATTAAACTGGGAGCAAAAATGTCTGGTTGTGCGGTTCTAGCTCGCAGAGCCCTTTGGTTAAAATCCTGGTCTGCGGATGTTTCTTCTAAGTCTAAGTTATTAGCTATTCCCTACTAGGGCCTGGTTTAGCTGAAATTATTTCTGATATCACAGGAGGAAAGGGATCTTTTCTTCCTCAGGATAAGAAGAATAAGCAGAAAGGGCATCAGAGTAATTTTCGTTCCTTTCGTAACTTTAGAGGTAAACCCTCCACTTCCTCTTCCAAGCAGGAACTATCTTCCTGGAAGTTTGGTCAGTCTTGGAACAAGGGGAAACAGTCTAAGATACCTGCAGCTGACTCCAAGTCAGCATGAAGGTCGGCCCCAGATCCAGGAACGGATCTAGTAGGGGGCAGGCTTTCTCAAATTTCTCAGGCTTGTATACGAGATGTTCCAGACCTGTGGGCCGTGGACATTGTATCTCAGGGGTACAAGATAGAATTCAAGACATTTCCTCCCAGAGGCAGGTTTCTTCTCTCAAGATTATATGTAGACCAGATAAAGATAGAGGCGTTCTTAAATTGTATCCAGGATCTTTTTGCCCTGGGACTTATAGTTCCAGTTTCTCCGCAGGAACAGGGTCTGGGATTTTATTCAATCTGTTTGTGGTTCCCAAGAAAGAGGGGACTTTCAGACCTATTTTAGATCTAAAGTGTTTAAACAAGTTCCTCAGAGTACCGTCCTTCAAGATGGAGACTATACGTTCCATTCTTCCCTTGGTTCAAGAGGGTCAGTTCATGACAACCATAGACCTAAGGGATGCGTACCTTCATGTTCCCATCCACAGGGATCATCACACGTTTCTGAGATTCGCTTTTCTAGGCAAGCACTTTCAGTTTGTGGCTCTTCCATTCAGCCTTGCCACAGCTCACAGAATTGTCTCAAAGGTCCTGGGGGCTCTGTTGGCGGTAATCCGGTCTCTGGGCATTACAGTGGGCCATATATGGACGACATTCTGGTTCAGGCGCCGTCTTTTCAACAAGCAAACTCTCATATGGAGATGTTGTTGTCTTTTCTTCGCTCCCACGGTTGGAAGGTTAATTTGGGAATGAATTCTCTGATTCCAGCCACAAGAGTAGTGTTTTTAGGGACCATAATAGACTCCCTACTAATGAAGATATTTCAGACAGATGTCAGAAAAACAAAGATCTTCAGCTATTGTCAGTCCTCTCCTCGGCCGTCAGTGGCTCTATGTATGGAGGTAATTGTTCTGATGGTAGCTTCCATGGACATCATTCCGGTTGCTCGGTTCCATCTCAGACCTCTGCAGTTATGCATGTTAAGGCAATGAAACAGGGACTATGCGGAATTGTCTCCGCCAATAGTTCTGGATCAGGCGACAAGGGACTCTCTTCTGTGGTGGTTGTCTCAGGAACACCTCTCCCAGGGAACTTCTTTCGCAGACCTTCCTTGGTGATCATGACCACAGATGCCTGCATTCTAGGTTGGGGAGCATTTGGGGGTCATTGAAGACTCAGGGTCTTTGGACTCGGGAGGAGTCAGCTCTCCTTATAATCATTCTAGAACTGAGAGTGATTTTCAATGCTCGCCTGGCCTCAGTTAGCCTTAGCCCGGTTTATCAGGTTCTAGTCGAACAACATAACATCGGTGGCGTACATCAACCACCAGGGGGAACTCGGAATTCCTTGGCCATGACAGAGGTGGTCCGGATAATCCAGTGGAGTGGATGGAGTCTCACATCTGTTGCCTTTCTGCTATCCACATCCCAGGAGTGGACAATTGGGAGGCGGATTTTCTGAGCCGACAGACCTTTCATCCGGGGGAGTGGTAACTCCATCCGGAAGTATTTTCCAGTTTAATCCTCAATTGGGGGCAGCCAGAACTGGATCTCATGGCTTCTCAGCAGAATGCCAAGCTTCTGAGGTACGGCTCAAGGTCAAGGGATTCACAGGCTTTCTTGATAGATGCTCTGGCGGTCCCTTGGAATTTCAGTCCAGCATACATATTTCCTCCATTCGCTCTCCTGCCAAGAGTCATTGTTCGGATCAAGCAGGAGAGGGCGTCGGTGATTCTCATAGCACCGGCATGGCCCTGCAGGATCTGGTATGCAGATCTAGTGGAAATGTCGTCTCGGTGGAGACTCCCTCTGAGTAAGGACCTTCTACTTCAGGGTCCCTTTCTTCATCCATATCTCGTTTCTCTAAAGCTGACTGCTTGGAGATTGAACGCTTGATTTTATCAGTTTTCAGAGTCAGTCATTGAGACCATGATTTAGGCTTGTATGCCTGTGACAAGAAAGATTTACTATAAGATATGGCATAACATAGTAACATAGTAACATAGTAGATAAGGTTGAAAAAAGACTGAAGTCCATCGAGTTCAACCTATACAAATCTAAAATACTTACAAAAAGCTCCAGTTAAGCTTAAATAACCCCATTAAAATGTGACCCATTTAATACTAGTAATCATATCCATGAATTTTGTTTATATACAGAAATTTATCCAGACTATTTTTAAATGTATCTATGGTATTGGCATTCACTACCTCCTTTGGTAATGAGTTCCACAATTTTATTGCTCTTACAGTGAAAAAACGTTTCCGTTGCAGGAGATTAAATCTCCTTTCCTCCAACCTTAAATTATGACCTCTTGTCAGAACCAATTTTCTTGGAATAAAAAGAGCTTCTGCCATCTCTGTATATGGGCCCTTGAATATATTTATATAAAGTAATCATGTCACCTCTCAAGCGCCTTTTTTCTAAAGAGAACAGACCCAGTTTGGCTAGCCTCTCCTCATAGGTTAATTTCTCCAATCCCCTTATTAGCTTTGTGGCCCTTCTCTGAACTTTTTCTAGTTCTGCAATATCTTTTTTAGCAATCGGTCCCCAGAACTGCACTCCAAACTCAAGGTGAGGTCTTACCAGGGCTTTATATAATGACAGAATTATGCTTTCCTCCCTTGAATCAATGCCTCTTTTAATACATGCTAGTATCTTATTAGCCTTTGAAGCCGCTGCCCTGCATTGTGCACTCATCTTTAGCTTGTTATCTATTACTACTCCCAAATCCCTTTCCTCCTGTGTTTGGCTAAGTCTTGTCCCATTTAAAAAATACATAGCCTGCTTATTTTTACTTCCAAAATGTAGAACCTTACATTTTTTCCGTATTAAATCTCATTTTCCATTCACTTGCCCATAGTTCTAATTTTAGCAAATCCCTTTGCAAAGAGAGTTCATCCTGCTCTGACCTAATGACCTTACTTAACTTAGTATCATCTGCAAAAATAGAGATGTCGCTATTTAATCCTTGCTCCAAGTCATTTATAAAAATATTAAAAAGAACAGGGCCCAGTACTGATCCCTGGGGGACGCCACTGATTACCTTTGTCCAATCTGAGTATGATCCATTTACTGCTACTCGTTGCTCCCTATCTTTTATCCAGTTATTTATCCATGAGCTAACATTTTCAGCTATTCCCAGTCCCTTAATTTTGTGCATTAATCTCTCATGTGGCACTGTATCAAATGCCTTTGCAAAATCTAAGTATATCACATCAACTGATTCCCCTTTATCTATATTTTTACTTACTTCCTCGTAGAATCTAATTAGATTAGTTTGACATGATCTATTTCTCCTAAAGCCATGCTGATTAGAACTCATAATCTTGTTTACACGAATATGCTCATCAATATAATCCCTTATAATCCCTTCAAATATCTTCCCCACTATTGATGTCAGACTAACTGGTCTATAGCTTCCTGGATCATCCCTGCTTCCCTTTTTGAAGAGTGGCACCACATCAGCTTTACGCCAATCCTGTATTGGTGTGAATCCAGAGGCTACTCTTGGAGTAGAGTCAGGATTCCTAGGATTTTGTCTTTTCTCCAGGAGGGTCTGGAGAAGGGTATCTCCCAGGCATATTAACCCTTAATGTACCAAACTCTAAAAAGTTAAAAACATAGATAAAGTAAAACCATTATATACAAAAAAAATATTTTTAAAAGAATAAGTCAAACATTAGATGCAAAAATAAAGAAGAGCCTGTTTCCTCTCACTTCCTCTCCAGGGGACATAACATCAGCCAGCTTCGGTTTCAAGTTATCGAACAAGTGGCTGTCCCTAGGAGAGGATGTGACAGGGAACACCTTCTAAAAATAAGGGAGATGTATTGGATAAATAAATTGGACACTATGATACTTAAGGGTCTTAATAAAGACTTTGATTGGAATCTCCTTTTGTAAAATAATATATATCTGTTGTGTTATATTCTGGTTTCTTTTAAAAATATTTTTTTGTATATAATGGTTTTACTTTATCTATGTTTTTAACTTTTTAGAGTTTGGTACATTAAGGGTTAATATTGAAGTTGAAAGATGCAATACCAGTATGTTACCAGCAGATGTCACTATAATGTTACCTAGAACTCTATTATCCAGGTGAGGATATAAAAGGTACAACCCTGTATGCAATCAGTGTACATGACTAAGAGCCTATTGTAGTTTCGAAACGTTGTTCCTGTAAACTTTTGGACCCAACTAATGAAAATAAAGGTCTTTTAAACAAAGATTTCTTCTGGTGGCTGGAGTGCTTTGGATGTATGACTATCTGGAGAAGAGTATGTCAGCTAGTACTCTGAAAGGTCGGATTTCTGCATTGTCTATTTTGTTGCATAAGCGTTTGGCGGATGTGCCAGATGTGCAATCTTTTTGTCAGGCCTTGGTTAGGATCAGGCCTGTGTTTTAGCCCGTTACTCCTCCCTGAAGTCTTAACCTTGTTTTTATTTTTACAGCGGGCTCCATTTGAACCTATGCATTCCTTAGATATTAAGATGTTATTTTGGAAGGTTTTGTTTTCTTGTTGCTATTTCTTCTGCTCAGAGAGTTTCGGAACTCTCGGCTCTGCAGTTTGATTCTCCTTATCTTATTTTTCATTCTGATAAGGTGGTTCTACGTAGTAAATTTGGGTTTCTTACCTAAGGTTGTTTCAAACAAGAATATTAATCAGGAGATAGTGGTTCCTTCTTTGTGTCCTAATCCTTCTTCTCCTAAGGAGCGTTTGTTACACAACCTAGATGTTGTGCATGCATTGAAGTTTTATCTTCAGGCGACTAAGGACTTTCGTCAGTCTTCTGCTTTGTTTGTTTGTTTTTCTGGGAAGCACAAGGGTCAGAAAGCTACGGCTACTTCTCTTTCTCTTTGGCTAAGGAGTATTATTCGTTTGGCCTATGAGACTGCTGTACAGCAACCTCCTGAGAGAATCACTGCTCATTCCATGAGGGCTGTTTCTTCTTCCTGGGCATTTAAAAATGAAGCTTCTGTGGAACAAATTTGCAAGGCTGCAATTTGGTTCTCTTTGCATACTTTTTCAAAGTTTTATAAATTTGATACTTTTGCCTCAGCTGAGGCTTCTTTTGGGAGAAGGGTTCTTCAGGCAGTGGTGCCTTCTGTTTAGGTCTACCTGTCTTGTCCTTCCCTTATCATCTGTGTCCTCTAGCTTGGGTATTGATTCCCACTAGTAATTGATGATTCCGTGGACTCACCATATCTTAGGAATGAAAACATAATTTATGCTTACCTGATACAGTTATTTATTTTCGGATATGGTGAGTCCAAGGCCCACCCTTCATTTAAGACAGTTATTTTTTCTAAAACCTCAGGCACCTCTTCACTTTTGTGTTATCTTCTTTTTCCATTTTTCCTTCGGCCGAATGACTGGGGATTATGGGTAAGGGAAGTGACATATATAGCAGCTTTGCTGTAGTGCTCTTTGCCTCCTCCTGCTGGCCAGGAGTGATATTCCCACTAGTAATTGATGATTCCGTGGACTAGCCATATCAGGAAAGAAAGACATTTATCAGGTAAGCATAAATTATGTTTCTTTGTTTGCTTGTTTTACATCTTGAAAAATATAGATAAATTAGTTACTTGACATCTGTACCACATTTATTTGCCCACAACATATGTTACCATACTAATAAAGTTATATAGAAATGTCTAACTAACAGAACAAATGACAGCAATCAGCAAATTGATAACTATTTATTTTTATTCTAATGTACTAAATGTACATGGTTAAACCAGGCAGATAATTCATATAATCTGGAGTTGAAATTACTTTTCAGAAGCTCATAAATATCACTTGATGAATTCCAATTTTAAAACATAAGCTTTGTAACCGGATATAAGGCTTCTAACCCTATATTAAGCCCAGAATTATCTTGTTTTTTATCTAATGGCTATATTTATAGCCTGCTGGTTTCATATTTGTGTTCTGTGTGGTCACTAAGCAATCAAACCCTTTTATTTGCTTCTTGTTTACTTTAAGTGACCATAAAAATTAGCTGAGGTGTTTAGATGTCAGAGAGCCATCAAACATGATCATAAACCAATTTAGAAGACAGTAGCATGTTTATATTACGGTGAACCACAGGGTGACTAGTCGTCATTACAAATCATTAGTTATGCTCTGGTTGGTTAAATGAGTAGATAATGGAATCTGTAACAATTGAAAGATGACCTACTATATTGCATTATCTATTGTTTATGTCATCAGTGGATAAATCTAATGTCTTTATCCAAACTTGTGTAGTAGAGAAACATAATGGACACAACATATTATTGTTGTTTATTTTTACATAGACAAAAGGGACATTTAATTTGATTAGTTTATTAGTGTATGCCGTTTTTTTTCATTATTGTCCCTAGAAAACTGTGTTTAACCCCTGCAAAAGCGTTAAACATATAGGCAAAGTCCTGCATGGTAAGCGGCAAGCCTAGAAGCCCCTGAGCAAGACAAAGCTGGTAAATGGTGGGGTCATGCAACTGCAGCTTCTGATTGGCCAACTGGCCAGGTCATGATCAAGAGTTTATGTAGGTGTTTGACCTGTTTGCAGTAGTTAAATATAGTTATTTAGAATCAGTAAAATGCAAAAATAGTATGTGTTAAGAATTTAGATTGTATTCACATTAGAACGTCAGTTTGAAATGTATATGAATAGTGAATAGTAGGTGCACAAGCTATGGAGCAGTGATCGCCAATGCTGATAGCCTTTGAAACTGAAGCAAATCCGTTTACTAGTTTTGGTGTGTGAAAAAATGTTTTGCTGTTTTGCTAGAAGTACTATGCATTCAATAGTTAATTTGTAGGATGTTATATTGTTCTATGGGAAGTAAGGTAAGTTTGTTGGTAATTGTTCAGGTAGTGAGCTAGATGGGAAATAGACATTGGTGCTGGTGCTCCCCGGTTTTTGGTAACTGCAAATACAGTTATGTTCATTTGGAAATAAGTATTGAAATAACTACTGCTAATCTTTGTTGCTTATAAGCAGTGGCATAACTAGGGGGGCACTACCCCCAGCACAATAGCTGGCACCCCACTCCCCCATGTGTTTCCCAAGCAGTGATCAGCCTTTGTTAGCCCATCACTACTTTGTCCAGACTTCCCACAGCTATACCCAACAAGGCCCATAGACCAGTTGATCACACCCATGAAATTTGCCGCTAGCGAAACACTTGCAACATTATCTGATTGGTTGTGCTTCCTGTCTATCACGGACACACGGACCAATCAGATAATGCAACAATGGCCCGCATTCTATCTGAAAACCTGCAAAATGCGGGTAAAAGCACGTTGTGGGCAGATGAGACCCATGGTTAGATTGATTACCAAATGCGGTTGCAGAGCCCAAGGCTCTGGAGCGTATCTGCCCTCTGCCATTTTTGCATTATATGATTGGTCCGTGTTTCCGTGATTAACAGGAAGCAGAACCAATCAGATAATGTTGCAAGTGTGTCGCTAGCGCCTTGTCCCATTAACAGCTGGAGCCTGTCTTGTTGTGGCCCACCCACAAAAAACACTGGTGTACCTCCTGCAAGGGCCCTCTAAAAGTAAATCCTTAATACACCTTTGCTTATAAGATCACAGTCTTGTCTGCCTCTGTTGGAAACTAGATCCTCTTGGTCATGTATTTGGTATGTCCTGTATATAGGTGTAGCTTGAATTATTCTGGAGTATTTAGACAATTCACTTTAAAATATGGTTATTTGTCTATATGAGTAATATGGGTATATATGTTTCAGAAAAAACATGCTGTGAACTGTAGCTACCATTGATCGTTGCTGGTGGTGCAAGTTGAATTGGATTTCTTAAATACTTTTATGGGAGTAAGAAAGTAACTCAGTCTCAGGCTGCAGTCACACACTAATCGTCCTCTGACTTGCTGGTGAACCTAAGCGAGTGGTATACATTTACTAACAGCCCCTCCAGAGTTTAGAGCTGTATGTTAATGAAATGCTGCGTATTGGTGAAGTTGGTGAGGATGGAGATGGAGAAGTAGTTACAGTGCGTCTTTTTTCCTCCATCTAAAAGGGACATAGAAGTCAGAATTAAACTTTCATTATATAGGAAGAGTATACAAATAAAAATAAACTTTCCAATTTAAAGGGACAGTAAACAGATTGATAATGCCTTTTCTACCCATTCCCCAGCTTTGCATAACCAACTGATATATTAATATAGTTTATAACATTTTAAACCTCTAAATCTCTCCGTTTCTAAGCCATTACAGGCAGCCTGTTATCACATGCTTTGTATTTGCTTTTCACAACAGGAGACTGCTAGTTCATTTGGGACATATAGATAACATTGTGCTCATGCCAGTGGGTTGTGGATGACACTGCACTAATTGGCTAAAATGCAAGTCAATAGATTATAAATAAATAGCCATGTGATCAGGGGGCTGTTAAAAGAGGCTTATATACAAGGTAATCACAGAGGTAAAAGTATATTATTATAACTGTGTTGGTTATGCAAATCTGGGGAATGGGTAAAAAGGGATTATCTATATTTTCAAACAGTAAATTTTTTTGATTTGACTGTCCCTTTAAGGACCAGAGTTTCCCCACCGGTGGATTCTTTCACCACCCTGCCATTTTCGGAATCCACCGGCATGCAGCTTCACTGCATCCAGGTGGATTCTTTTGGCTGCGCGCACAGCCAACATTCTTTTGGCTATGCGTGCACAGCCAACATTCTTTTGGCTATGCGCGCTGCCAACATTCTTTTGGCTGCCTCGCGCTGCCAACATACCTTTTAATGATGCGTGCGCAACTGGTGACACCGACGGACGTGTTACAAACGCAATTATAGTATAGATAGAATGCTGACTATTATTGTACAGTTGTTACTAAATGGAATGCTGACTATTGGTGTACATATATTACTAAATAGAATGCTGACTATTAGTGTACAGTTATTACTAAATAGAATACTGACTTTTCTTGTACAATTATTACTAAAGAGAATGCTGACTATTATTGTACAGTTATTACTAAATAGAATACTGACTTTTCTTGTACAATTATTACTAAAGAGAATGCTGACTATTATTGTACAGTTATTACTAAATAGAATGCTGACTATTATTGTACAGTTATTACTAAAGAGAATGCTAACTGTTATTGTACAGTTATTACTAAATAGAATGCTGACTATTATTGTACAGTTATTACTAAATAGAATGCTGACTATTCTTGTACAATTATTACTAAAGATAATTCTGACTATTATTGTACAGTTATTACTAAATAGAATGCTGACGTTTCTTGTACAGTTATTACTAAAGAGAATGCTGACTTATTGTACAGTTATTACTAAAGAGAATTCTGACTATTATTGTACAGTTATTACTAAATAGAATGCTGACTATTCTTGTACAGTTATTACTAAATAGAATGCTGACGTTTCTTGTACAGTTATTACTAAATAGAATGCTAACCTTTCTTATACAGTTATTACTAAAGAGAATGCTCACTTATTGTACAGTTATTACTAAATAGAATGCTGATTATTCTTGTACAGTTATTACTAAAGAGAATGCTGACTATTATTGTACAGTTATTACTAAAGAGAATGCTGATTTATTGTACAGTTATTACTAAATAGAATGCTGACTATTCTTGTACAGTTATTACTAAACAGAATGCTGACTATTGTACACTTATTACTAAAGAGAATGCTGATTATTATCGTACAGTTATTACTAAATAGATTCTGACTTATTGTACAGTTATTACTAAATAGAATGCGGGCTATTCTTGTACAGTTATTACTAAAGAAAATTCTGACTATTATTGTACAGTTATTATTAAATAGAATGCTGACTATTCTTGTACAGTTATTACTACAGAGAATGCTGACTTATTGTACAGTTATTACTAAATAGAATGCTGACTATTCCTGTACAGTTATTACTAAAGAGAATGCTGACTATTATTGTACAGTTATTACTAAATAGAATGCTGATTATTATCGTACAGTTATTACTAAATAGAATGATGGCTGTTATTGTACAGTTATTACTAAATAGTATGCTGACTATTATTGTACAGTTATTACTAAATTGAATGCTGACTATTCTTGTAGATTTATTACTAAAGAGAATGCTGACTATTATTGTACAGTTATTACTAAAGGGAATGCTGACTATTATTGAACAGTTATTGCTAAAGAGAATGCAGACTATTATTGTACAGTTATTACTAAATAGAATGCTGACTATTATTGTACAGTTATTTCTAAAGAAAATTCTGATTATTCTTGTACAGTAATTACTAAAGAGAATTCTGATTATTCTTGTACAGTAATTACTAAAGAGAATGCTGACTATTATTGTACAGTAATTACTAAAGAGAATGCTGACTATTATTGTACAGTTATTACTAAAGATAATACGGACTATTATTGTACAGTTATTACTAAATAGAATGCTGACTATTATTGCACAGTTATTACTAAATAGAATGCTGACTATTCTTGTACAGTTATTACTAAAGAGAATGCTGACTATTATTGTACAGTTATTACTAAATAGAATGCTGACTATTCTTGTACAGTTTTTACTAAATAGAATGCTGAATATTATTGTACAATTATTATTAGAGAGAATGCTGACTATTATACCGTTATTACTAAATAGAATTCTAACTATTTTTGTACAGTTATTACTAAATAGAATGCTGACTATTCTTGTACAGTTATTACTAAAGAGAATTCTGACTATTATTGTACAGTTATTACTAAATAGAATGCTGACTATTCTTGTACAGTTATTACTAAAGAGAATGCTGACTTATTGTACAGTTATTACTAAATAGAATGCTGACTATTCTTGTACAATTATTACTAAATAGAATGCTGACTGTTATTGTACAGTTATTAGAGAGAATGCTAACTATTATTGTAAAATTACTAAATAGAATGCTGAATATTATTGTACAGTTATTATTAGAGAGAATGCTGACTATTATACCGGTATTATTAAATAGAATTCTAACTATTTTTGTACAGTTATTATTAAATAGAATACTGACTGTTATTGCACAGTTATAACTAAAAGAATGCTGACTATTATTGTACAGTTATTAGAGAGAATTCTGACTATTATATCGGTATTACTAAATAGAATTCTAACTATTTTTGTACAGTTATTATTAAATAGAATACTGACTGTTATTGCACATTTTATTACTAAAGAAAATTTTGATTATTCTTGTACAGTAATTACTAAAGAGAATTCTGATTATTCTTGTACAGTAATTACTAAAGAGAATGCTGACTATTATTGTACAGTTATTACTAAAGATAATACGGACTATTATTGTACAGTTATTACTAAATAGAATGCTGACTATTATTGCACAGTTATTACTAAATAGAATGCTGACTATTCTTGTACAGTTATTACTAAAGAGAATTCTGACTATTATTGTACAGTTATTACTAAATAGAATGCTGACTATTCTTGTACAGTTTTTACTAAAGAGAATGCTGACTTATTGTACAGTTATTACTAAATAGAATGCTGACTATTCTTGTACAGTTATTACTAAACAGAATGCTGACTATTATTGTACAGTTATTAGAGAGAATGCTAACTATTATTGTACAATTACTAAATAGAATGCTGAATATTATTGTACAATTATTATTAGAGAGAATGCAGACTATTATACCGTTATTACTAAATAGAATTCTAACTATTTTTGTACAGTTATTATTAAATAGAATGCTGACTGTTATTGCACAGTTATTACTAAATAGAATGCTGACTATTATTGTACAGTTATTAAATAGAATACTGACTGTTATTGCACAGTTATAAATAAAAGAATGCTGACTATTATTGTACAGTTATTATTAAATAGAATGCTGACTGTTATTGCACAGTTATTACTCAATAGAATGCTGACTATTCTTGTACAGTTATTACTAAAGAGAATTCTGACTATTATTGTACAGTTATTACTAAATAGAATGCTGACTATTCTTGTACAGTTATTACTAAATAGAATGCTGACTTATTGTACAGTTATTACTAAATAGAATGCTGACTATTCTTGTACAGTTATTACTAAATAGAATGCTGACTGTTATTGTACAGTTATTAGAGAGAATGCTAACTATTATTGTACAATTACTAAATAGAATGCTGAATATTATTGTACAGTTATTATTAGAGAGAATGCTGACTATTATACCGGTATTACTAAATAGAATTCTAACTATTTTTGTACAGTTATTATTAAATAGAATACTGACTGTTATTGCACAGTTATAACTAAAAGAATGCTGACTATTATTGTACAGTTATTAGAGAGAATTCTGACTATTATTGTACAGTTATTACTAAATAGAATTAGAAAAAAGTTGGAACTTGGAAGCCTGTAAGTGCTGTTAAAGTTCCTTTATCACATTTAAAAAACAAAAACAAATTAGTGATGTATTGGTGATATCATCAAAGGTTGATGTATCTGTCAGACACGCTGACGCGTTTCGGCCGTTATGCTGTAGTCATAGCGTGGGTTCTGGCAGAGACATCAGTGCTCTTAAACAAAGTGCTTAAATCTCATTGGATTAAAAACAACAGTACTCAACCTAATTGATTAATTGTTGGGAAACCATAGTATAAATTTGTAATCACTATTGCTCAAAATTAACTGTTTAGGTAACATTTAATGTGAGATGCTAACTATGGACAAGCAAGTAATCTTTTACATAGTATATTGTGTCATTTAACGAAATGCACATACCACATACCCAGGTATTGCCTTTGGTGTACGCTAGAACTCAAATGCTTCACTCAATCAATTAACTGTGCTAATATGCCTAAGAACAGAGTAAATTCTCCAGAGTATATACAGAATACATATAGTGTATACTCAATGATAACAGATAAGTACTCATTTAAATAGAACAGTTTGCTGTCTTTCAGGAGCTCGTGTTAGGCATATTGTGAGCATATTGATAGATTGTTAGAGGGATGTGGGTCTGATTCTGCAGTCATGGTACATATTGGTACTAATGAAGGAATCAGCGGGAGATGGAGAGTCCTAAAAAAATAACTTCAGGGAGTTAGGGAGCAAGCTTAAAGGGACAGTATACACTCATTTTCATATAACTGCATGTAATAGACACTACTATAAAGAATAAGATGCACAGATACCAATATAAAAATCCAGTATAAAACTGTTTAAAAACTTACTTAGAAGCTTTCAGTTTAGCTTTGTTGAAAAGATAGTTGGAAAGCCCACTGCAAGTGGGAAATAGGACACTTCCCCCCCTCCCCCTTCTTTTGCATATGAAAAGACCCTTTACACAAACAGGAGCAAGCTGGAGAAGGTATACATCAGTACTCACATAAAACTTTGGGGCTTGGTTAGGAGTCTGAAAATCTGAGCAATGTTATTGAAAAATAAGCAAAACTAAAAAAAAATTTAAAAAAAAAACTTCATGGGGTATATAAATAGATCATCTACAAAACATTTATGCAAAGAAAAAATGAGTGTATAATGTCCCTTTAAAGCAAGGACCTCCAAAGTAATATTTGTGGAGATATTAACAGTGCCGTGTGCTAACTCAGTAAGGCTGAAGGAGCTAGGGTCTGTTAATTCATGGTTTAAAAAATGGTGTAAAAATGAGGGGTTTGGCTTTTTAGAGCACTGGGCTGACTTTTCACTTAAAGGGACATAATACTCATATGCTAAATCACTTGAAACTGATGCAGTATAACTGTAAAAAGCTGACAGGAAAATATCACCTGAGAATCTCTATGTAAAAAAGGAAGATATTTTACCTCACAATCTCCTCAGCTCAGCAGAGTAAGTTCTGTGTAAAAAGTTATACTCAGCTGCTCCCAGCTGCAGGTAAAAAAATTTAAAAAAATGAAGAAATGAACAGCAGCCAATCGGCATCAGCAGTGCTGAGGTCATGAACTTTTACTGTGATCTCATGAGATTTGACTTGACTCTCATGAGATTTCATTGTAAACTTCCTTTACCTGATTGGTGAAATAAGATGAGAGTGCACGATGCTCATCCCTTCAGATGTCCCAGGACAGACACACTAAAATGCTGCTTAGAAATCCTTTACAATGGGAGGGTGGCTACTGAGGAACTTTTGAGGTAAAATATCTTTCTTTTTTACATAGAGATGTTCAGGAGAGATTTTCTAGTCAGCTTTTTGCAGCTATGCTGCATCACTTTCAAGTGTTTAAACATTTGGGTATTATGGCCCTTTAAGTACAATTTGTACAGTAAGAATGGATTGCACCTGGATGACATGGGTGCAGGTGAGTTGGGGAAAAGGATGGTAGCACGTTTAGAGAATCATTTAAACTAGGCAAAGGGGGGGAGGTTCAGTTAGAACACAATAGAAAAGAGAGATCAGTCTGTGAATATGTCACTCCTTTAATATCCCAAGGAAGGGATGACTTAAGAAATGTCACATTAGAAAGTATGGAGAAAAGCACACCAAGTAGCAGCAGAAAGCACATGAAAATGAACTGTATGACAACAAATGCAAGAAGCATGACAGGTAAAATGGGGGAGCTGGAGCTCTTAGTTGCAGAAGAGGACTATGATGTTACCAGTATAACTGAATCATCCCACCAAGTTTCACATGACTGGGCAGTTAACTTAGAGGGGTATACTTTATTTATAATAAAAGGGGAGGCGAAATCTGCATGTATATTAAACCTAACCTTAAACCTACAATAAGGGAAGATATTTATGATACAGGCGACAATGTAGAGACTCTGTGGGTGGAAATAAAGAGTGGGGGGGAAAAATCCTAAATAAATATTACTAGGAACATGCTACAAGCCCCCCAACATTAGTGACCTGGAGGAAACTCAACTACTAATGCAAATAGGTAAGGTTGCTAATAATAGTGCTGTAATTATCCCTGATATAAACTGGTCCAATGAAACTAGTAATTCAGCTAAGGGGGATAGATTTTTAAATGTTCTCAGGGATAACTTCTTGTCAAAATTAATAGAGGAGCCATCTAGGTGGGTAACGCTATTTTGGAGTTAGTACTATCAAATAATACAGATATAATATCAAACATAGAATTAAAAGAACATTTTGGTAACAGTGATCATAACATGGTCACATTGAAATCTCTTTTCATAAGCATTGTCTTAAAGGTTTAACCAACGGCTTGATTATATGAGTCTTGTGTGTAGGGTTAAAAAGCAGCGTTGAGAGGTCCCTACGCTGCTTTTTTAACGCCTGCTGGTATTACGAGTCCTTGAAATGACATGCTCACCACTCACTTTTTTGGCCAGACTTGGAAATACCGCGAATCCACTTACGTCAATTGCATATCCTATATTGTCAATGGGGACTTGCATAGCGCGGTATTACGAGTCTAACCAAAGTGTGAGCGGTAGGACCCTCTCTTGTCAAGGACTGGTACCGCATTTTACAGTCAGTAGTTAAGAGCTTTACACTGCAACGCCGTAGCATAAAACTTTTAACTAAAGTGTTAAAAAGTACACTAACACCCATAAACTACCTATTAACCCCCTAAACCGAGGCCCCCCTCCCACATCGCAAGCACTAAAATAAATTTTTTAACCCCTAATCTGCCGAACCGTACATCGCCGCCACTATAATAAATATATTAACCCCTAAACCGCCGCACTCCCCCCATCACAAACACTAGTTAAATGTTATTAACCCCTAATCTGCCTTGCCCTAACATTGCCGACACCTACCCTACATTTATTAACCCCTAATCTGCGCCCCCCCAACGTCGCTGCCACCACTATAATAAAGTTATTAACCCCTAAACCCATGTCTAACCCTAAACCTAACACCCCCTAACTGAAATATAATTAAAATCTAAATAAAATTACTATCATTAAATAAATAATTCCTATTTAAAACTAATTACTTACCTGTAAAATAAACCCTAAGATAGCTACAATATAACTAATAAATTACATTGTATCTAGTTTAGGGTTTATATTTATTTTACAGGCAACTTTGTATTTAATTTAACAAGGTACAATAGTTATTAAATAGTTTATTAACTATTTAATAACTACCTAGCTAAATTAAAGACAAATTTACCTGTAAAATAAAACCTAACCTATGTTACAATTACACCTAACACTACACTATAATTAAATTAATTACCTAAACTAAGTACAATTAATTACAATTTAAAAAAATGATCTAAAGTACGAAAAAAAACAAACACTAAATTACAGAAAATAATAAAATAATTACAAGATTTTTAAACTAATTACACCTACTCTAATCCCCCTAACAAAATAAAAAAGTCCCCCAAAATAAAAAAAGCCCTACCCTACACTAAATTACAAAAAGCCTTAAGAGGGCCTTTTGCGGGGAAATTGCCCAAAAGTAATCAGCTCTTTTACCTGTAAAAAAAAAGTACAATAACCCCCCCCCCAACATTAAAACCCACCACCCACACACCCAACCCTACTCTAAAACCCACCCAATCCCCCCTTAATAAAACCTAACACTAACCCCTTGAAGATCACCCTACCTTGAGAAGTCTTCACCCAACCAGGCCGAAGTCCTCAACGAAGCCGGGTGAAGTGGTCCTCCAGACGGGCAGAATCTTCATCCAAGCCGGGGGAGAAGAGGTCCTCCAGATGGGCAGAATCAGCCAATAGGCTTGAAGTTCAATCCTATTGGCTGATCCAATCAGCCAATAGGATTGAGCTTGCATTCTATTGGCTGATTGCATCAGCCAGTAGGATTTTTTTCTACCTTAATTCCGATTGGCTGATAGAATTCTATCAGCCAATCGGAATTGAAGGGACGCCATCTTGGATGACGTCATTTAAAGGAACCCTTATTTTTCAGTTGGACGTCGTTGAAGAGGATGCTTCGCGTCGGATGTCTTGAAGATAGAGACGCTCCGCGCCAGATGGATGAAGATAGAAGATGCCGTCTGGATGAAGACTTCTGCCCGTCTGGAGGACCACTTCTGCCGGCTTCGTTGAGGACTTCGGCCCGGTTTGGGTGAAGACTTCTCAAGGTAGGGTGATCTTCAAGGGGTTTAGGTAGGGTTGGGTGTGTGGGTGGTGGGTTTTAATGTTGGGGGGTATTGTACTTTTTTTTTACAGCTTAAAGAGCTGATTACTTTGGGGCAATGCCCCGCAAAAGGCCCTTTTAAGGGCTATTTGTAATTTAGTATAGGGTAGGGCTTTTTATTATTTTGGGGGGACTTTTTTATTTCATTAGGGGGATTAGATTAGGTGTAATTAGTTTTAAAAACTTGTAATTATTTTATTATTTTCTGTAATTTAGTGGGGTTTTTCGTACTTTAGATAATTGTATTTTATTGTATTTAGTTTAGGGAATTAATTTAATTATAGTGTAGTGTTAGGTGTAATTGTAACTTAGGTTAGGTTTTATTTTACAGGTAAATTTGTCTTTATTTTAACTAGGTAGCTATTAAATCGTTAATAACTATTTAATAACTATTCTACCTAGTTAAAATAAATACAAAGTTGCCTGTAAAATAAAAATAAATCCTAAGATAGCTACAATGTAACTATTAGTTATATTGTAGCTATCTTACCGCTAGATTTGGAGTTTTGTCGGTAACGACCCGAAAAAACTAACGCCGGCTTTTTTTCTGGCCGCACCATAAAATAACTCTGGTATTGAGAGTCCACATAAAGGCTGCGTTAGGCTCCAAAAAAGGAGCGTAGAGCATTTTTAACGCAGCTTCAACTCTCAATACCAGAGTTGCTTACGGACGCGGCCCAGCCTCAAAAACGTGCTCGTGCACGATTCCCCCATAGGAAACAATGGGAATGTTTGAGCTGAAAAAAAACCTATAGACAGCCAATAGAATGCGAGCTCAATCTGATTGGCTGATTGGATCAGCCAATCAGATTGAACTTGATTCTGATTGGCTGATTCCATCAGCCAATCAGAATATTCCTACCTTAATTCCGATTGGCTGATAGAATCCTATCAGCCAATCGGAATTCGAGGGACGCCATCTTGGATGACGTCCCTTAAAGGAACCGTCATTCTTCAGTTGGACGTCGCCGGAAGAAGATGGGTCCGCGGTGGAGGTCTTCAGGATGGAGCCGGTCGTCATCGGATGAAGATAGAAGATGCCGCTTGGATCAAGATGGTTGCCGGTCCGGATCGCCTCTTCTTCCCGGATAGGATGAAGACTTTGGACCCTCTTCTGGACTTCTTCAGTGGATGTCTAGCCCCCGCTTGGGTTGGATGAAGATATCGGAGCCAGGACCCGATCGGTGATACCCGGGTGAGGTGAAGACAAGGTAGGAAGATCTTCAGGGGCTTAGTGTTAGGTTTATTTAAGGGTTTTTTTGGTTAGATTAGGGGTATGTGGGTGGTGGGTTGTAATGTTGGGGGGGGGGGGGGGTATTGTATGTTTTTTTTTACAGGCAAAAGAGCTGAACTTCTTGGGGCATGCCCCGCAAAGGGGCCCCTGTTCAGGGCTGGTAAGGTAAAAGAGCTTTTAACTTTAGTAATTTAGAATAGGGTAGAGCATTTTTTATTTTGGGGGGCTTTGTTGTTTTATTAGGGGGCTTAGAGTAGGTGTAATTAGTTTAAAATTGTTGTAATATTTTTCTTATGTTTGTAAATATTTTTTTATTTTTTTCTAACTTAGTTCTTTTTTATTTTTTGTACTTTAGCTAATTTATTTAATTGTATTTATTTGTAGGAATTGTATTTAATTAATTTATTGATAGTGTAGTGTTAGGTTAATTGTAGGTAATTGTAGGTAGTTTATTTAATTAATTTATTGATAGTGTAGTGTTAGGTTTAATTGTAACTTAGGTTAATATTTATTTTACAGGTAACTTTGTATTTATTTTAACTATTTTAGCTATTAAATAGTTCTTAAACTATTTAATAGCTATTGTACCTGGTTAAAATAAATACAAAGTTACCTGTAAAATAAATATTAATCCTAAAATAGCTATAATATAATTATAATTTATATTGTAGCTATATTAGGATTTATTTTACAGGTAAGTATTTATCTTTAAATAGGAATAATTTATTTAATAAGAGTTAATTAATTTCGTTAGATGTAAATTATATTTAACTTAGGGGGGTGTTAGTGTTAGGGTTAGACTTAGCTTTAGGGGTTAATACATTTATTAGAGTAGCGGTGAGCTCCAGTCGGCAGATTAGGGGGTTAATAATTGAAGTTAGGTGTCGGCGATGTGAGGGAGGGCAGATTAGGGGTTAATACTATTTATGATAGGGTTAGTGAGGCGGATTAGGGGTTAATAACTTTATTATAGTAGCGCTCAGGTTCCGCTCGGCAGATTAGGGGTTAATAAGTGTAGGCAGGTAGAGGCGACGTTGTGGGGGGAAGATTAGGGGTTAATAAATATAATATAGGGGTCGGCGGTGTTAGGGGCAGCAGATTAGGGGTACATAAGTATAACGTAGGTGGCGGCGCTTTGTGGTCGACAGATTAGGGGTTAATTATTGTAGGCAGGTGGCGGGACGTTGTGGGGGGCAGATTAGGGGTTAATAAATATAATACAGGGGTCGGCGGTGTTAGGGGGAGCAGATTAGGGGTACATAAGGATAACGTAGGTGGGCGGTCGGCAGATTAGGGGTTAAAAAAAATTATTCGAGTGTCGGCGATGTGGGGGGACCTCGGTTTAGGGGTACATAGGTAGTTTATGGGTGTTAGTGTACTTTAGAGTACAGTAGTTAAGAGCTTTATAAACCGGCGTTAGCCCAGAAAGCTCTTAACTCACTGACTTTTTTCCTGCGGCTGGAGTTTTGTCGTTAGATGTCTAACGCTCAATTCAGAAACGACTCTAAAATACCGGAGTTAGAAAGATCCCATTGAAAAGATAGGATACGCAATTGACGTAAGGGGATCTGCGGTATGGAAAAGTCGCGGCTGAAAAGTGAGCGTTAGACCCCTATTTTGAGTGACTCCAAATACCGGCGGTAGCCTAAAACCAGCGTAAGGAGCCTCTAACGCTGGTTTTCACGGCTACCGCCAAACTCCAAATCTAGGTCTATGGGTTTATTTTATAGGTAAGTATTTAGTTTTAAATAGGAATAATTTTGTTAATTGTAGTTATTTTATTTAGATTTATTTAAATTATATTTGTTAGGGAGGGTTAGGGTTAGACTTAGGTTTAGGGGTTAATAACTTTAATTTAGTGGCGGCGACGGGCGGCAGATTAGGGGGTTAATAAGTGTAGGTAGGTGGCGGCGACATTGGGGGCGGCAGATTAGGGGGTTAATAAATATAATGTAGGTGTCGGCGATGTTGGGGGTAGCAGATTAGGGGTTCAATAAAGTGTAATGTATGTGGAGGCGGTGTCCGGAGCGGCAGATTAGGGGTTAATAATATAATGTAGGTGTCAGCAATGTCGGGCGGCGGATTAGGGGTTAATAAGTGTAATATTAGGGGTGTTTAGACTCGGGGTCATGTTAGGGTATTAGGTGTGTAGACGTAAAATGTATTTCTCCATAGGAATCAGTGGGGCTGCGTTAAGAGCTGAACGCTGCTTTTTTGCAGGTGTTAGGTTTCCCCCCCCCCTTTGATTCCTATGGGGAAAATCGTGCACAAGCACGTTTTGCCAGCTCACCGCTACCGTAAGCAGCGCTGGTATTGAGGTGAGATGTGGAGCAAAATTTTTGCTCTACGCTCACTTTTCTGCGGCTAACGCCGGGTTTCTAAAAACCTGTAATACCAGCATTGTCTACAAGTGAGCGGTGAGGGAAAACTGCTCGTTAGCTCCGCACCCCCTGTTACCGCAAAACTCGTAATCTAAGTGCAAGACTTTTAATTTTAAGAAAGCAAAATTCAACGATTTAAGGTAATCATTAAATATCATAAATTGGGAAAAATTATTCTCTAATAAAAATACAGAGGATAAATGGATAGCATTTTTAACTTTGTTAAATAAATATACATATCAACAAATACCATATGGTTATAAAAATAAAAAATCCAAGCCAATGTGGCTCAATAAAAATGTTTTAAGAGAAATTAGGAAAAGATGTAGGAATGTAGGGCATTTAAATAATTAAAAGAAAATAGTACAGACTCAACATTCCATATTTATAAGGAATGTAACAAAGCATGCAAAAAAAGTAATCAAATTAGCCAAAATTGAAAATGAAGAATGAATTGCAAAGGATTCTAAGTCTAACCCTAAAAGGTTCTTTAAGTACATAAATAGCAAAAAAATCTAAGAAAGATAATATAAGTACATTAAAATGCATGGGGGGTAGTATGATTAACTTGTGTATACTTCAGTATGCACAAAAGAGGAACCATTGGATGATACTTCGGAATAAAATAGAACATGCCATACCATTAACTGGGTTATGTATAGAGGATATCTGGAAAAAATTGGATAATATTAAGTTAAATAAAAACGCCAGGCCCAGATGGAATACACCCCAAGGGTATTAAGGGAACTGAACTTAGCCACTGTTATAGACCAACCTCTACTCTTAATTTTTCAAGACTCATCCTCAGGCATGGTACCCCAGAGTACTGAAACCAAAAAAAAAGCTTAGATGCCTTCTTTTTTAAATAATGATAGCAAGGAGAACGAAGACAAAATTGGTAATAGGAGTAAATTAGAAAGACTGCTTAAAATTGCATGCTCTTTCTGAATTACAAAGAAAAAAATTGGGGTCAGTGTCCCTTTAAACGATTACTTACAAATTTCTAAAAGAGATCCTATCTGGACAATATAGCTGGCATATTAAAAATTCTAGGCTACTCTATTGCCAGAAATTGATAAGATCATATTCACTGTTTAACCCACAATGGGTACCTAGTTTTGAGAGTGAGGATCCAAAAAGCCTCGTGCTTGGCCAGTAATCGATTTCTGTCGCCCCCTTGTGTGAGTTTGGGTATGTGGTCAATTATAGTCCATCTCAAGCCGGCAGGGTTTTTGTCATGTTTGTAGGTTATAATGTGAAATTAGTGGTGTGGTTAATATTCCATTTCTGATATTAATATGAGCTCCGATATCCTCGACCTGATTTCTCTTGAGGTTATGCCTATGTATTGAATGTTACCAAATTGTACATGTTAAGGCATAGACAACCTAGGTGGCCTACAATTGTAGTACATCTTGTAATGGTAACTTATGCCAGTTTTCGAACTAAAAAAGCACTCTCCTGTCTGAACGAATTCACAGGCCGTACAATTTTTGAAATTGCATTTATACAGCCCCTTAGTTGTAAGCCATGAGCTTTTTGTTGGCTATTGTACTTTTTAAGTAAGTAGGGGACACCCTATTTCATATAGTGAGGCCCCTTTTGTAGGCAAAACTGACAGCCACCCCTTGTGCCAAATCACCATCTGCATTTAGAACTGGGAAATGCTTCTTTATAATCCCACAAATCTAGTGGAATTTAATACTATAGCTTGTGATGAAAGTAGTTTTGTTGGTACCTTTTTCTTTTCTCAGACTTTTAAATCTGGGTTTATGTAGAAAATTCTTCCCTATCCCTCTGTTCTATAGATTTCCTGACACCTTTCACTAAGGGTTTTGGGTTAAGATCCTGGAAATAAGTCTATCTGTGAGATCATCAGCTTGTGCCTGGATGCTTTCATTATCTGAACAGTTTCTACGGGGTCTAATGAACTGTCCTTTTTTGATGACCTTAAACACTCAGTTTGGGATGTCCACTACCTGCATGTACCAAGGAGTTACTAAATAGAATGCTGACTATTATTGTACAGTTATTACTAAATAGAATGCTGACTATTATTGTACAGTTTATTATTAGAGAGAATGATGACTATTATTGTACATTTATTACTAAATAAACTATTCTTTGTACAGTTATTATTAAATAGAATGCTGACTGTTATTGCAATTATTACTAAATAGAATGCTTATGTTATTGCACAGTTATTACTAAATATAATGCTGACTATTATTGCTACAGTTATTACTAAATAGAATTCTAACTATTTTTGTACAGTTATAATTAAATGGAATGCTGACTGTTATTGCCCAGTTATTACTAATAGAATGTTATACTATTATTGTACAGTTATTACTTAATAGAATGCTGACTATTATTGCACAGTTATTACTAAATAGAATGCCTGACTATTATTGCACAGTTATTACTAAATAGAATGCAGATTATTATTGCACAGTTATTACTAATAGAATGCCGATTATTATTGCACAGTTATTACTAAATAGAATGCCAATTATTATTGCACAGTTATTACTAAATAGAATGCCGATATATTATTGCACAGTTATTACTAAATAGAATGCTGATTATTATTGCACAGTTGTTACTAAATAGAATGATGACTGTTATGGCACAGTTATTACTAAATAGAATGTTTACTATTATTGTACAGTTATTACTTAATAGAATGCTGCTTATTATTGCACTGTTATTACTAAATAGAATGCTGGCTATTATTGCACAATCATTACTAAATAAAATGCTGTATATTATTCCACAGTTATTACTAAATCGAATAGATATACAGGTATTGGTATATATAGAAATATATAGAATATGTATTTTACAATACAAATTCATTATCCCGTGATAAAAAATATTGAGAGTGTTAAAAAATATACAGTGAAATAAATACATTTTACACGCATATACTACAATATCTATATAAAAAAAAATTTATATATATCTATATATATATATATACACAATGCAATAATGAGCACTCTCACCTTTAAGGCAACTGCCATGGTGCCAGCGGTTAAATACATCAAGTAGGAGAAGGCACTCACTGGTCTTTTCAAGTGTACTTTATTTCAAAAGCGTGACGTTTCGGGGGTACACTCCCCTCTGAGGAAGGGGAGTGTGTCCCCGAAACCGTCACGCTTTTGAAATAAAGTTCACTTGAAAAGACCAGTGAGTGCCTTCTCCTACTTGAGATATATATATATATATATAATATATATACAACACATATTTAGACATTTATATGTATCTATGTATATATAGAATATAGCCTTTGCAGTTAAACACTGGTCATATATCATATACCTTTCAACCCTTATAACTTCTTTTTTTATCAGATAGTGTTTATATGAGTGTAACTGTATTTTAAAATGTTTATTTTGTGTTTTACTGTAACTGTATTTTTAACGCACTAACATTAATGGGAGGCTTTAAGTTGCGCTAACCCGACGAGCGTAAAATGCTATTGCGCTCTAGAGATCGAGTTTATTTTGAACTTGGTGATATGCATGCTATTTCTGAAGCACCGCAAATAAAATGATATTGTTCGCACTCAACAGCTCACCCGTTGTAATCTTGCCCGGAATGGGTATGTCAAACTGAGTTAATTGTAAATTACATATCCTAAATAATTATTTTATTAAGTATTCTGATTAATTTTGCTGTTTTTATAAAATTATGAATGACTATCATTCTTAAAAATGTTTCTTCCAAAGATGTGGTGAGTCCACGGGTTCTTCTTAATTACTGTTGGGAATATCACTCCTCGCCCAGCAGGAGGAGGCAAAGAGCACCACAGTAAAAACTGTTAAGTATCACTTCCCCTACCCATAACCCCAGTCATTCTCTTTGCCTCTTGTGCATGGAGGAGGTGAAGTTTCGTTTGTGTAATAAAAATGTTGTATCATGCAGAAGATGGATTACTTCATGCAAGCCTTAGGGTATAGCTATACTCCATGTTAGTCTTGTGGTCAAGCAAAACTTGCAAAGAGGTGCTTGCTACGTTTTCCTCACATTTGCTGCCCTAGTTTCAGATACCATTGTTGGTTACTTTTCCATCTGCTTTTGACCAGGTCGCTGTGAGGAAGAGGTGTTTCCCGAACAGGTAAGTGCTAGTTCCTCCAGAGGGAGAAAGGACACTTAGAATGTGTTATTTGTACCTATATGTATTGGGACCGTTTAGCTCACCCTGGTGTAAGGGATTGCTAAGGCATGCTTGCAGGAACAGTGTTTGGGAGACAATTATATTTCTCTGGGGCTCCCTGTTATGTGTGTTGGGTGTTTGTCACTTTTTATTTTTATTTTCTGCCGTTTTTTCCTGATGGCACGCTGGTACGGCTTGGCCACGCCCCCTCACTTCCTGGTTGTTCCGCAGGAGGTTTTCGCACCCTCCCCCTACGTCAGTCAGGTATTCTGCTCTGGTCTCTACTCCATGCACTACGGATCTTGAATCTCCTCGTATAGGGCTGTGTTGCTGTGGGGAACCTTTATGGTAAGTAGCGCTATAAGGAGAAGCAGTCAAGTTGGTGATCGGTGGCGGTAAGGAGGCTTCTCAATATACTGGAGGTGTGGAGGGAGGTGTTAGTCGGAGCGGCAACGCTCGCCTAGAGCATAACTTTTTATTCTGTATAGCGGTTATTTCTTTTTGCAACATTTTATCAAATAAGCTAAAGCAGGATAACTGTTTACCAGTTTCTATTTTGTTGCGACTTTTTAATTTACTGGGGCCTTATTCTGATATCGGTTAAGGTCGTGAGGATAGTGACAAGCATGTCTGATATGATCATTTGTCTGCTCAATTTAACCCTTGCTTATTGTGTTTAGAGGCACAAATTGCAGCACCCAATGCAATTCTGTTCTTCCTGTGTTAAACTTACATTACAGGGTAAAGAAAGGTTTTTCAATGTGGAGGATGCTGTCCAGCTGTTACTAGGGCTATCTCCGATTTCGTCACAAGCCTCCTTGGCATCTAATACTGTGTCCTGCAGTTCCTGGTTACCTCCCAGTGGAGTGTTTGTTAAAGGCAGAGATTGCTGCGCAATTATCCTCAGCGGTATCTGCAGTATTAGCCGAGTTTCACAGATTTTTCGGGGAAGTGCAAAAGGAAATCTAAGAGCTCAGATTATAAGGTGTCTCTCTCCCTGTTAAAGAGCCCTCAAGGTCCTCGTAGATCTGAGGATGAGGAAGGCTCTCATTCTGAGGGTGAGATCTCAGATTTGGACAGTATAATTCCTTTGTCTGAGGGTGAAGGAGTTTTCCTTCAGGTTTACGCTTGAACACGGTTACTTTTAAAGGAGGTTTTAGCTACTCTGGATGATTCAGAGACCCAGGTGGTAGTTACGCCTAAGAAGTTCTAGTAAATTGAATAGTTTTTTTGAGGTGTTTCCTGTGCCAGATAGGGCTAAGGAAATCATAACTCAGTAATGGGAGAAACCGGAGGTGCCTTTTACGCCGTCTCCAGTGTTTAGAAAGATGTTTTCCGATGGAGACTTCTATCAAGGAGTCTGGTCTACGGTTCCTAAAGTGGAAGGGGCCATCTCGACCCTGGCCTAAGAGGACACTATTCATATTGACGATAGTTGCTCTTTCAAGGACCCAGTGGATAAGAAGGAGGCATATCTGAAGAAGATTTATGTACATCTAGGGCTCCAATAGCAACCAGTAGTATGTATTGCCACTGTGACTAGTGCTGCCTCCTAAAGGTTTGATGCCTTGTCTGATTCGCTTCAGGAAGAGACGCCATTAGACGAGATTCAGGATAGGATTAAGGCTCTTAAGTAAGCCAATTCCAATATTGCTGATGCTGTTCTTCAGGTCTTAGGACTGGGAGCTAAAGCTTCCAGTTTTGCAGTATTGGCCAGAAGAGCTTTATGGTTGAAGTCCTGGTCAGCCAATGTTTCATCTAAAGTCAAGCTTTTGGCGCTTCCTTACAAGTGCAAGACCTTGTTTGGACCGGGTCTGGCTGAGATAATTTCTGACATTACAGGAGGAAAGGGTTCCTTCTTGCCTCAGGACAAAAAAGAAAAGACCAAAGGGGACGTCAGAGTAATTTTAGTTCCTTTCGGAACTTTAGAGGAAAGTCATCCTCTTCCTCATCCAAATAGGACAGCTCCAAGCCCTCTTGGAATCCAAATCAGTCTTGGAACAAGGGAAAAACAGGATAAGAAGCCCCACTACTGACTCTTAAGTCAGCATGAAGGGATCGCCCCCCTATCCAGGTTTGGATCAGGTTGGGGGCAGATTGTCTCAGTTTTCTCAAGTTTGTCTGAGAGACGTTCCGGAACCTTGGGTGGTGGAAATTGTCTCTCAGGGTTAAAAATTAGAGTTCAGGAATTATGCTCCCAGGGGCATGTTTCACCTTTCCAGATTATCTGCAGACCAGATGAATGAGAGGCGTTCTTGAATTGTGTTCAAGATCTCTCGTCACTAGGAGTGATTGTTTCCTGTTCCAAAGCAGGAACAGGGTCTAGGATTTTACTCAAATCTGTTTGTAGTTCACAATAAAGAAGGGACATTCTAACCCATTTTGGACTTAAAATGTCTAAAAAAAGTTCCTCAAGGGTCCCAAACAATTCGTATGATTCTACCTCTGATTCAAGAAGGTCAATTCATGACGACCATAGACTTAAAGGGTACATACTTACATGTTCCCATTCACCAGGGATCATCACAAGTTCCTGATATTTGCTTTCCTCGACCAACACTTCCAGTTCATGGCTCTGCCTTTTAGCCTAGCCACGGCTCCAAGGATATTCTCGAAGGTTCTAGGAGCTCTCTTAGCAGCGGTTCGGTCCAAGAAGATTGGAGTGGCTCCTTATCTGGACGACATTCTGATTTAGGCACCGACAATTCATCAAGCAACATAGCATACGGAGATGTTTCTGGCCTTCCTCCAATCCCACGGTTGGAAGATAAATGTGGGGAAGAGCTCCCTGGTCCCGGCAACAAGGGTAGTTTTCCTAGTAACTGTCATAGATTCTGTTCTGATGAAGATCTTTCTAACAAAGACAAGAATAGCGAAGCTCCTTTCCATCTGTCGGGTTCTGCTGGAGACAGCTCATCCGGTCAGCTCGCCCAATGTATGGAAGCAATTGGTCTGATGGTGGCCGCCGATGGACATCGTCCCATGTGCTCGATTTCATCTAAGAGCGCTACAGTTGTGCATGCTCAGTCAGTAGAACAGGGATTATGTGGATCTCTCCCCAAAGTTATCTCTATACCAGAAGACCAGGGATACTCTTCGGTGGTGCCTCTCGCTGGAACACCTGTCTCAGGGCACTTGTTTTGGGGGCCATCCTAGGAAATAGTGACCACGGACGCCAGCCTGGTGGGCGGGGGGGCAGTCTGGAATTCCCTAAAGGCGCAGGGGCTTTGGTCTTGAGAGGAGTTTGTGCTGCCAATCAACATTCTGGAGTTGAGAGCAATCTACAACGCTCTGTTGGCTATGCCACAGTTAGCCTTGAGCAAGTTTATCAGATTCCAATTGGACAACATAACTTCTGTGGCTTACATCAACCATCAGGGGGGAACTCTGAGTTCTCTGGCCATGAAGGAGGTGTCTCAGATTATCCAGTGGGCGGAGGCCCACGGTTGTTGTCTTTCTGCCATCCACATTCCGGGAGTGGACAACTGGAAAGTGGATTTCCTAAGCAGACAGTCTTTTCATCCAGGGAGTGGGAACTTCATCTGGAGGTGTTCTCCAGATTGGTCTCCAAATGGGGGATTCCGGAGTTGGATTTGATGACGTCTCTTCAGAATGTCAAGCTTCCGAAGTACGGTTCCAGGTGAAGGGAATCCCTCAAGGCCTACCTAATAGATGCGTTTGCAATCCCTTGGAACTTCAGCATGGCTTACCCGTTTCCTCCATTTGCCCTTCTTCCTTGAGTTATCACCCGTATAAAGCAGAAAGGGCCCTCAGTGATCCTAATTGCCCCAGCTTGGCCACAAAGGATCTGGTATGCAGATCTGGTGGAGATGTCGTCTCTACCTCCATGGAGGTTACCTCTGAGGAAGGACCTTATTCTTCAGGGGCCCTTCCTCCTTCCAAATCTCGTTTCTCTGAAGCTGACTGCTTGGAGATTGAACGTTTGATTCTTTCTAAGCGTGGGTTTTCCGATTCTGTTATTGAGACTATGATTCAGGCCCGTAACGGTTACTAGGAAGATTTACCATAAGATATGGAGGAAGTATCTTCATTGGTGTGAATCAAGGGCTACTCTTAGAGTAGGGTTAGGATTCAAAGAATTTTGTCTTTCTTCAGGAAGGTCTGGAGAAAGGGTTATCTGTTAGCACTCTGAAGGGTTAGATTTCAGCATTGTCTGTTTTGTTTCTGAAACATTTGGCAGATAGAGTCTTAATCTTGTTCTCAGAGTTTTGCAAAGGACTCCGTTTGAGCCAATGCATTCTGTTGACATTAAATTGTTGTCCTGGAAAGTTCTTTTTCTTTTGGCTATTTCTTCTGCGCTGAGGGTTTCTGAGCTCTCCGCCTTGCTGTTTGATTCCCCTTATCTTATCTTTCATGCGGATAAGGCGGGTTCTTCGTACTAAGTTGGGGTTTCTTCCCAAAGTTGTTTCTACTAAGAATATTAATCAGGAGATTGTTGTCCCTTTGTTGTGTCCGAAGTCTTCTTCGGATAAGGAACGTTTGTTGCACAATTTGGATGTAGTTAGTGCTCTTAAGTTCTATTTGGAGGCCACTAAGGGTTTTCCTAAGTCCTCTGCTCTTTTTGTTTGTTTTTGTGGGAAGCGTAGAGGTGAGAAAGCTACTGTTTCTACTCTTGCTTTTTGGTTACGAAGTGGTGATTCGTCTGGCGTATGAATATGCTGGGAAGCAACCTCCAGAGAGAATTACGGCTCATTCCACTAGGACTGTAGCCTCTTCTTGGGCTTTCAAAAATGAAGCTTCTATGGAGCAGATTTGCAAGGCTGCAACTTTGTCTTTCCTACATACTTTTGCCAAATTTTACAGATTTGATACTTTTGCCTCGACTGAGGCGGCTTTTGGGAGAAAGGTTCTTCAGGCGGTGGTGCCTTCCGTTTAGGCATGCTTGTTCTTATCCCACCCTATTCATCTGTGTCCTCTAGCTTGTGTATTGATTCCCAACAGTAATTAAGATGAACCCGTGGACTCACTACATCTTTGGAAGAAAACAAAATGTATGCTTACCTGATAAATTTATTTCTTCAAGATGTGGTGAGTCCACAGACCCCACCCCTTTTTTTGTTATTTTTTCAAGATTTTTTCACTAAACCTCAGACACCTCTGCACCTTGTGTTACTTTCTTTTTTCCATTTACTTTCGGTCGAATGACTGGGGTTTAAGGGTAGGGAAGTGATACTTAACAGTTTACTCTGGTGCTCTTTACCTCCTCCTGCTGGCGAGGAGTGATATTCTCAACAGTAATTAAGAACAACTCGTGGACTCACCACATCTTGAAGAAATAAATTTATCAGGTAAGCATAAATTTTGTTTTTTACAGGTAAGTAAATCTGACCTAGATCAGCAATATATCCAGAAAGTTTTGTTTCTTGCAGATGTTTTGTTGGAGTAACTAATTAACCCCTTCCCGCCTGGACTTATTTGTCTACATTGTAACAAAGTTTAAATGTAAACAAATAAGTTAAAAAGTGAAATCATGTGATCGTTCATTCAATCGCGTGATTTTAGTGATGGGATCGTGTCTGGCCAAAAGTCTAGGAAGGGGTTAACTTCATTCAATAAGAGAGAACATTAAGATAAATTGATATTTAGTTATTGGTGACTGTGGTAGTGTTTTTTCTCTCTAACAAAATCAGTTTAGACATTTGTGAAATTAACCCTTTCCTTATCATTTTGTGTCAATATATGCTTTAGTTGTTAATTATGTTCAAATTTGCAGGCATTTGAAAACTGTTCAGAAATATGGTCCTTATGAGCAAAACACTTATCACACTAAATGAATCCACCCATAAAGCTTACTGAGAAGATGGTAATAAACTGCACATTTGGTAAAGTTTGCAGTATGTAAACACCCCAATGTTAGTGAAGCCTGTTTTAACCTGAAGCAATTTGCTGCAGTTTATAACTTGATCACTAGATGTCGCTAATGCTCAAATAAAAGTCTGATGAGGTTTGCTTGAAAAATGTGATCATTTTCATTCAACCATTTAAATGGTAAATAAATAATACTTTGAAACATGTTTGTTCAATTTGAACCATTTGAAAATAGGGAAAATACACTGCAAAAATAGTGAGAAGTGTGTTTTCTGACTGATTGAAATGCTGCTGGTAGACAGAAATATCTGCCAAATTAATTTAGTGTGTAGTCATTTGAACTTCAAATGCACTGTAACGACTCCTAATGCCAAAACACCTTACACCAGTAGGTAAACCTGTGCAATCACGTTTTCTAAGAGATTAAAATATACCTTAATGTTAAAAAACTAAATTCAAACTTAACGGGATATGAAACCCAAATTATTTCTCTCATAATTCAGATAGAGCATGCAATTTTAAGCAATTTTCTAATTTACTCCTATAAAGTTTTCTTCGTTCGCTTGGTATGCTTTGTTGAATGAGCAGCAATGCACTACTGGTTGCTGACTGAACACATGGATGAGCCAATGACAATCAGTATATATATGCAGCAACCAATCATCAGCTAGAACCTAGGTTCTTTGCTGCTCCTGCGCTTTCCTAGATAAACCTTTCAGCAAAGGATAGCAAGAGAAGGAAGCAAATTAAATAATTGAAGTAAATTGTAAAGTTGTTTAAAATTGTATTCTCTATCTGAATCATGAAAGAAAAAAATTGGGTTTCATGTCCCTTTAAATTGACATTTTTCTGCCAGCATAAAGTTTTTATTTATTGGATGACAGACTCTCTGTTGTATGGAGCAGGAAGGTATGAATAATTATCTGTATTATCTGTATTTTATTGCTTATTTGTACTCCTAAAAATGTTAAGTTTATTAACAGTTAAGTTGTTATTCTCTAATGATAAAGAAAGAAAAGCTGTATAAATTTGCAATATATTTATTTGTGCTGCCCTATGGATGTTATTATATATTGTGAAGTATATCCAGTGTTGACAGATTAAGTGAAACTGCAGTGGCAAGCATTATTGCTAGGGTTTAGCATATGTAATCTGCTACTCATTCTTCCCCAGAATAGAAAAGAATTCAAATCATTTTGCACAGGGACGTATGAAGATCATAATATACAGTAGCTGGTTTATTAAAATTCCTTAAAAAAGACGAGCATTAAAATGCACACAAAACACACATCTGTGTGTATAAATATGTATATTTTATCATATAAAATGTCTGTTAGTGCAACTCCTCCCAGGCAAATAGGTGCAAAAAAATGTTTTATTTTAGTTTGTACTTGTTTTGCATAGTTAGTATTTTTGTACAATTGATTTAGTTGTCTATTATTTGTATTTATTGATATTTCTAAAAAGCACAAGTATGAGCAAAGAAATAAAATCTCAGCTGGGTGTGGGGGGGCTGGGGCAGCGTAATGATTATTATGTAAAATACAGATTATAACAGAAGCGCTAAAATACAATGCCTCATAGATTATTAAAGGGACATTAAACATACATTCAATAAGTATAGTATTGAGGTCATTCCTTGCCTCACACTAGTTATGGCTGCTGCCATGTTGAAATCTAGCTTTTACTACATTCCGATGCTGACCTGTTTGGACGTGTGCAGGAACTCTCCTTCATATACCTGCAGTGTAATATAGGTTCCATTATGGCAGCACCCATGATTAGGATGTCTAGGTCTGAGGGGGGGGCACTATCGACGACACACAACATACTCAAAATGAAAAGAATAAATTATTAGACTAGATTTAGGTTGTAGAATTTCAAAGCTTTTATTTTAAAATAAACAGTGAATGAAAATAATAGCTGTCACTATTATAACTGTTCTTAATGAACAACTTCATATGTAACATTGCTGAAAACATACAGATGACAATATCTACCAGGCATAATCAACTGTAATTCCTGTCAGTCGTAATTTGTATAAGTTGGTTAGGCAAAAAACTCCAAGGGGGCCGATTTATCAATGTCTGTCCGACATGATACGCTGTAGCGTATCCTGTCCGACAGACATTACTGAATGCCGACAGCATTCTGGTGAACTACTTGTGCAATGCTGCCCCCTGCAGATTTGCGGCCAATCAGCCACTAGCAATCGTATAGGATTGGGCGGATTAATTTCCGCAGCCTCAGATTTCTTATGACCGCTACTTCATAGCTGCTGTTTCTGGCGAGCCTGAAGGTTTGTGTGGAAAACAGGGGCATCAGGGGCCATTGGGCCCTTAATAAATCGGCCCCCATCTTTATTTTATATTCTAAAAGTGGTTTCTTCTAGCTCTTACACACCCTAACAAATTTGGTAATAAAAATACAATATTTACAACAGATATCACTTCACAATAAAATACATTATTAGTTATTAACCATAAGCTCAGAGTAATCTTTCTCTCTCTCTCTCTCTCTCTCTCTCTCTCTCTCTCTCTCTCTCTCTGCTGTTCGGCCCTGTCTCTGCTTTTCAACTCTCTCTCTGATGTTCAATTGTTCTTGCTCACAAACTGCCTGTCCCCAATCAGACACCACCAAAAAGGCGCGCAGACTTCTCCTGTCACCTATTACACATGTCCACCACCACAGCATGCAGGAAACTGTGGTTCCCCTGCTGCAGAGCTGCTGACAGCTGCAGATATTACATGCCATAGTGCTGCGTTGGACAAAAAAATATCAGCGTGAGCATTGTGTATATATAATAAACATTTAAATAAATAAACATTATTTCTGTTCTTATAATCATAAAAAAGTTTATATTCTCTTCTTACGTTCAGCAAGAGATATTACACATGCAGTAGGTATTTATATAAGCTTTATATAGTTAGACAATTTACTCATAGTAGCCATTAATAACAAAAACACAGGGTCTTGCATGTCCTACTATTAATTCAGTTTGTGGTTGTTTATAATGTCACAAACATTTCAGGGCATTTGAATATTTACAAAAGTTATTTTCTTAGGAAAAACGGAGCTTTGAGAAGTCAGCTGCCCTTGCTTGGTGTTTTCATTAAAATAAATCATGAATGTGAGCACTGTGATGTGTACTGACTGTGACAGGTTCACAGCTGGCATACTTTGGCACCAGCAGGAGCTGACGTATTAGACTTAACTGTATCTATTTCTGGGTGCAGTAGTGACCACGGTACACTTTTAAAGCTTTCTCTCTTTTGTTCTGCTGCAACTAAACAGTTTCCGACACGTAAAATAAGGTAACAATTTTATATGATTCATTTAAAGGGGCATTCCAGCCAAAATTGTAATCCACATGGATGCATTTCAGTTTTGAATAGAAGCATTTTTATAACATACATTTATTAGCAAAAATGCTTCTTATAAAAGCTATTGCTGGTTCAAATGTGTATATAAGTATGCACAGTGCACCAGCAATTTAAACACTGAACTTGCTCAAAGAGTCTAAGGTGCTTTTATTATCTGGTAATGACTCAATTTGCTAATTGCTGACTTGATACAAGCCCCACTGGTGCTCTGGACAACTGCAGTATTTAAAATACTGGTGCACTGAGAATATCTAGCTATGCTTCACATGCACGTGCAGAGAAAAATGTTAGCATTAAAACACTGATAACATTTACTAGAAGCATTTTTTCCAATACATGTATATCGCAAATATGTTTCTATTCAAAAGTAATTCATCTATGTGCATTTCAATGTCCTTTTAAAGAGGTGAACTGTAAGGCAATCACACATTATTTAACTCTACTCTGAAATATACTTGTATTAAAACATTGTATCCTTTATTTTTTATTGGCCGTAATGCATATTCTTATTAACAATTTACTAGAAAGGGTGAAAACAATAGTCTGTTTGTTTCTAAACTCTATTGTAAAATGAAGGGGTTATCCTCAAATGGTATTTGATTATCTGTATAAAACTTTAATCTGCTCCCATGAGCTGCTACCCAAATGCACATTTAAAAATGAGCCCCAGGTGATCACTTGAACTTTTATATAGGGGCTTTATTACAAAGAGGGGCTTCTGAGCATTAAAAGAAGGGATCGTGGGGGTCTCTAGGCCCTTTTGATGAGTGGCACATAAAACCATTCTCCCTATAAATTAGTGTGTATCTAGTTCCCTTAAAGGGACACGAAACACACATTCTTTCTTTCATGATTTAGAAAGAGCATACAATTTTAAACAACTTTCCAATTGATCTCATTTACTTCAACCATGTGCATTGCTATTTCTTCAACAGAGGATATCTAAAGAATGAAGCAAATTGGATAATAGAAGTAAATTGGAAAAAAATGGGTTTCATGTCCCTTTAAGCACTAAGTGTAGCACTTCCAGGTTACTGCAGCCTGGTGTTGTCAGCGGTTTTCCCCTTCACGCTATTAGTACGTTCTATGCTGTTTTAACAGCACTGGAATGCTAAAGGGTGGCATGGAACATCCTACCTTATACGGCATCCTGCAGGTTAACCCTTAGATACAATCATTATTGGATTGGGGGGCGTGCCTAGCAACACAGGCAGTCCCCCATGATCTGATCTTGGCCTTGAAATCATGTGTTTGCATCAATGGTCTCGTTATTTCGTTACTGCAAGTGTTCCGATTTTAACACTTTGATGCCGGTAAGAAGGGGGTTAAAGACATGGAAAGCAGAATTAAACGTTCAAATTTACTTATTTCAAGGGACAGTAAAAATGTCTGCTGTCTTGCTATTGAATAACATATCAGCCAAGTCTAAACTTTTTAAAATGAATTTACACCTGTATTTGTTTAGTTTGTTTTTTCAATATTCAAACTCCACCTACCATTTGCCTCATTTGGAGAAGTCAGTGTGGGCTCGATTCTGCAAATAGCAAGGCTAGTCACAGTTATCGTGATAGAGTAAAGTCCATTGTTCTACAGTTGCTATCACTTAAAGCCAATTCAGGAATGATATGTAGCAGGGTTAGCCTTGAGAAGTCAGCAGGGTGCATTTGCAGTTTTGAAAAATAGAAAATCCACTTTTATCAAATTATGTGAAAATGGGCAAAATAAGTATATTGTTTAACTGCACATAACTAAAAATGTTGTATTAAAATGTCAGGGTGTTTACTGTCCCTTACACAGAAGATATCAGTAAAGAACACTTAAATGGCACTTACAGCGTGATTTATGGTAATTATGCTCTTAAAGAGATAGTAAAGTCCAAATGAAACTTTCATAATTCAGGTAGGGCATGTAATTTTAAATAACTTTCAAATTTACTTTTATCATCAAATTTGCTTTGTTCTCTTGGTATTCTTAGCTGAAAGCTAAACCTAGGTAGGCTTATATGCTAATTTCTAAGCCCTTGAAGACCGCCTCTTATCTGAATGCATTTGACAGTTTTTTCACAGCTAAAGGGCGTTAGTTCATGCGTTTAATATAAATAACAATATGCTCACGCATGTGGAGTTATTTGAGTCGGCACTGATTGTCTGTAATGCAAGTCTGTCAAAAGATCTGAGCTAAGGAGGCCGTCTGCAGTAGTTTAGATACAAGTGCTTGGTTATGCAAAACTGTGGAATGGTAAATAAAGGGATTATCTATCTTTTTAAACAATAACATTTTTATGGGTAGATTTATCAATGGGCGGGTGGACATGATCTGTGCTGGTGAAATGCTTGTGCAATGCCGCCCCCTGCACATTCGCGGCCAATGTGCCACTAGCAGGGGGTGTCTATCAACCCAATCATATCTGATTGGGCTGATTGCCGTCCGCCACCTCTGCTTGGTAAATCTACCCCTTGGTGTTTACTATCCCTTTAAACCACGTTAAAGCATGACTTGTGAGTTAAAACTTAAATTCTATTAAAATAATAAAAAAAATGCAATATTATATAAACGTATCTTTTGTAGCTTGTATTTTCACAGATATTGGCTTGTTAGAATAGTACTGTAGGCACCTAGTGATATTATTTCCAACTAATGTAACTTGCATTTGGCGTCTTGCTGCACATTTCCTTTCTGTGTCTAATGTACCTCGCAGTTGCTCTCTGTGCCTTGTCATTATGATGGATCAGCGCCATCTGTCTTTTTATTCTTCTAAGGAGAAGAATATATCTGTATTGTGCCCTTTGCTATTTTACTTCTCCTCTCAATACCATTTGTCCATCCAAGTACTGTTCCTGATTCCCTACAGCCCTTATCCCAGAGACAGCATATTTTCTTAAAGAGACATGAAACCCAAATGTTTTCTTTCATGAGTCAAATAGAGCAGTGTTTTTGAACTCCAGTCCTAAAATACCCCTAACATACCAGATTTTCATGATATTTCTCATAATAGGCACTTGGTTAGGAGAGTGATTTATGTTCCTAACTGCAGTAAGATGTACTGTACCTTTAAGGAAGCCTAGAAGATCAATTAGGCCCAAATTGTAGTAGTCTTTATAAGCTCCCTGTTTTCAGCATGGGGTTACTTGTGTATTATGTAACAAACAGCAAACCAATTTTCTTTCCGAGCATGCGTTTTCTCAGTGTCAGGTTAGTGCTGCTATTTCATAATGAAACAAGCTGGAATCAATGGCTGAGAGGGCAAGCTCACCACAAGCCTTTACTAGAGCACTGGACATAAAACAGTGTTCACACAATTTCCAGGAGACATAAAACAGTGTTCAAACAATGCCCAGGGGTAAGAAAACAATGAGACTAAACATTTAGCTTTAATATTTTACTGAACTCCTACAAAACAAACAACAATTAAAGGGCCATGATACCCACATTTTTTCTTTCATGATTTAGAAAGAGAATGCATTTTTAAACATCTTTCTAATTTACTTCTATTATCTAATTTGTTTTATTCTCTTGATATTCTTTGCTGAAAAGCATATCTAGATATGCTCAGTAGCTGCTGATTGGTTGCTGCACATAGAAGTCTCATGTGATTGGCTCACCCATGTGCATTGCTTTTTCTTCAAATAAGGATATCTCAAAAATGAAGCAAAATAAATAATAGAAGTAAATTGTAATGTTGTTTAAATTTGTATGTTCTATCTGAATCGTGAAAGAAAGATTTTGGGTTTAGTGGCCCTTTAAGTATTAGAAAGTAACTAAGTTTATAAATTCAAATATTAAAGGAAGGGCCTACCTTTATTAAAGTTTAGTCTCGCTATCCAAATGAATATAAACTTGTAAGTTATTTAAATGTAGATCTCCTGATAGCAGAGGAATCCAGGGTAAAGGGACAGTCAACCTAAAAATTTTTCCTACTTATTTAGAAAATGTTTGCAATGATTAGTATTGCAAACAGTAATCCAATGTGGATCGATATATAGTGTGTAAGTAAAAATACTTACTAGTTCATCTTTGGACGTTTTAAGATGGCCGCCTGAGCCCTCCCCGACGTCATCCTGATCTTGTAGTCATCGTCCACAAGTCGATATTGCATGGACCCACGATTTGCGCATGCGCAATACTCCGTTTATGCTCAAAAATATTGTCCTGTAAACGGAAAGATTTCTTCAGACTTCAGAAAATTCTTAAGTGACTTCTGCATTCAGAAGCTATGTACCAGACTGCAGTTTCCTGGCGTTGAAGAAATCATTTCGTTTACAGGACATTATTTTTATAAAAGTAGTGACAATATTAGTAATAGTACTACACCCTACAGATGCCAAGTGTTAGCAAATGCCACTTTCCTTATGGCAGAGAGCTGGCTTCACTGCCTGATTTTTAGAATACTACATTTCCTAACTGAAAAAGCACCCTTGAGCATAAACGGCGCATTGCGCATTCGCAGATCGCAGGTCCGTGCAATATTGACTTGTGTACGATGAGTACAAGATCAGGATGATGTCGGGGAGGGAGGGGCTCAGACGGCCATCTCAAAACAGCCGAAGATTCACTAGTAAGTATTTTTACTTACACACTATATATCGATCCACATTACGATACTGTTTGCAATACTAATCATTGCAAACATTATCTAATAAGTAGGAACATTTTTTTAGGTTGACTGTCCCTTTAAGGTAATGTAAGTCAGACAGTGCCAGTCAAGGCCTCACAGGGAAAAACAGCACAAAATCATTTAACAAATGCAGAGTCCACAAACAAGCGAAAGTCATTAACCAAGTCAGTCCTAACAAAGGGTTAAACAGAGGCGTAGTCAGGGGAAGCAGTAGTCAAACCATTATATCCAAATAGTAATTGCCAAAGTAGAGGAATTAAAGAGACAGTCACGTCAAAATTAAAAATATTAAAAGATTGGCGCTTTTTGAAAGAGATATAAAGGAATAATGAAACAGTGTATAAAGCAATAGTATATTTGTATTAAACAAGTATATACTTATGTAATGGATATTTAATAGAAGCAGTCATGAAAAACATTCATAAAAGACATTCACAAATCTGATTTAACCTAAAAATGTTGTGGCCACAACAAAAAAGTTATAAAAATGATGCATAAAAAAAATCCTACGTGCAAATTTGCAAAATATATAACCTGAACGGATATTAAACTTTAAGGACTGAAATATATTTGAAACATTTATTCCCAACATATCTTCTTATATATAAATCAATATATCCTTGATGTGGCTAATATTTGCCTAGACAGGAGAATAACTCTGTGATTTAAAAATAGATTGTAATCCAGAGTCAGTCCTAACAGACATAATTTATTGGCCTTATCCGACTGGCAAGTAAACTTTCATAATTCAGATAGGGCATGCAATTTTGAATAACTTTCCAATTTACTTTCTCCAACATAGGTGTGTCCGGTCCACGGCGTCATCCTTACTTGTGGGATATTCTCTTCCCCAACAGGAAAATGGCAAAGAGCCCAGCAAAGCTGGTCACATGATCCCTCCTAGGCTCCGCCTACCCCAGTCATTCTCTTTGCCGTTGTACAGGCAACATCTCCACGGAGATGGCTTAGAGAAAGTGAACGTGGAAAAGAGTTCTCTATCTCCGTCAACAAGGGTTCCCTTCTTGGGAACAATAATAGACTCCTTAGAAATGAGGATTTTTCTGACAGAGGCCAGAAAAACAAAACTTCTAGACTCTTGTCGGATACTTCATTCCGTTCCTCTTCCTTCCATAGGGCAGTGCATGGAAGTGATCGGTTTGATGGTAGCGGCAATGGACATAGTTCCTTTTGCGCGCATTCATCTAAGACCATTACAACTGTGCATGCTCAGTCAGTGGAATGGGGACTATACAGACTTGTCTCCGAAGATACAAGTAAATCAGAGGACCAGAGACTCACTCCGTTGGTGGCTGTCCCTGGACAACCTGTCACAAGGGATGACATTCCGCAGACCGGAGTGGGTCATCGTCACGACCGACGCCAGTCTGATGGGCTGGGGCGCGGTCTGGGGATCCCTGAAAGCTCAGGGTCTTTGGTCTCGGGAAGAATCTCTTCTACCGATAAATATTCTGGAACTGAGAGCGATATTCAATGCTCTCAAGGCTTGGCCTCAGCTAGCGAGGGCCAAGTTCATACGGTTTCAATCAGACAACATGACAACTGTTGCGTACATCAACCATCAGGGGGGAACAAGGAGTTCCCTAGCGATGGAAGAAGTGACCAAAATCATTCTATGGGCGGAGTCTCACTCCTGCCACCTGTCTGCTATCCACATCCCAGGAGTGGAAAATTGGGAAGCGGATTTTCTGAGTCGTCAGACATTGCATCCGGGGGAGTGGGAACTCCATCCGGAAATCTTTGCCCAAGTCACTCAGCTGTGGGGCATTCCAGACATGGATCTGATGGCCTCTCGTCAGAACTTCAAAGTTCCTTGCTACGGGTCCAGATCCAGGGATCCCAAGGCGGCTCTAGTGGATGCACTAGTAGCACCTTGGACCTTCAAACTAGCTTATGTGTTCCCGCCGTTTCCTCTCATCCCCAGGCTGGTAGCCAGGATCAATCAGGAGAGGGCGTCGGTGATCTTGATAGCTCCTGCGTGGCCACGCAGGACTTGGTATGCAGATCTGGTGAATATGTCATCGGCTCCACCTTGGAAGCTACCTTTGAGACGAGACCTTCTTGTTCAGGGTCCGTTCGAACATCCGAATCTGGTTTCACTCCAGCTGACTGCTTGGAGATTGAACGCTTGATCTTATCGAAGCGAGGGTTCTCAGATTCTGTTATCGATACTCTTGTTCAGGCCAGAAAGCCTGTAACTAGAAAGATTTACCACAAAATTTGGAAAAAATATATCTGTTGGTGTGAATCTAAAGGATTCCCTTGGGACAAGGTTAAGATTCCTAAGATTCTATCCTTCCTTCAAGAAGGATTGGAAAAAGGATTATCTGCTAGTTCCCTGAAGGGACAGATTTCTGCCTTGTCTGTGTTACTTCACAAAAAGCTGGCAGCTGTGCCAGATGTTCAAGCCTTTGTTCAGGCTCTGGTTAGAATTAAGCCTGTTTACAAACCTTTGACTCCTCCTTGGAGTCTCAACTTAGTTCTTTCAGTTCTTCAGGGGGTTCCGTTTGAACCCTTACATTCCGTTGATATTAAGTTATTATCTTGGAAAGTTTTGTTTTTAGTTGCAATTTCTTCTGCTAGAAGAGTTTCAGAATTATCTGCTCTGCAGTGTTCTCCTCCTTATCTGGTGTTCCATGCAGATAAGGTGGTTTTACGTACTAAACCTGGTTTTCTTCCAAAAGTTGTTTCTAACAAAAACATTAACCAGGAGATTATCGTACCTTCTCTGTGTCCGAAACCAGTTTCAAAGAAGGAACGTTTGTTGCACAATTTGGATGTTGTTCGCGCTCTAAAATTCTATTTAGATGCTACAAAGGATTTTAGACAAACATCTTCCTTGTTTGTTGTTTATTCCGGTAAAAGGAGAGGTCAAAAAGCAACTTCTACCTCTCTCTCTTTTTGGATTAAAAGCATCATCAGATTGGCTTACGAGACTGCCGGACGGCAGCCTCCCGAAAGAATCACGGCTCATTCCACTAGGGCTGTGGCTTCCACATGGGCCTTCAAGAACGAGGCTTCTGTTGATCAGATATGTAGGGCAGCGACTTGGTCTTCACTGCACACTTTTACCAAATTTTACAAGTTTGATACTTTTGCTTCTTCTGAGGCTATTTTTGGGAGAAAGGTTTTGCAAGCCGTGGTGCCTTCCATTTAGGTGACCTGATTTGCTCCCTCCCTTCATCCGTGTCCTAAAGCTTTGGTATTGGTTCCCACAAGTAAGGATGACGCCGTGGACCGGACACACCTATGTTGGAGAAAACAGAATTTATGTTTACCTGATAAATTACTTTCTCCAACGGTGTGTCCGGTCCACGGCCCGCCCTGGTTTTTTTAATCAGGTCTGATAATTTATTTTCTTTAACTACAGTCACCACGGTACCATATGGTTTCTCCTATGCAAATATTCCTCCTTAACGTCGGTCGAATGACTGGGGTAGGCGGAGCCTAGGAGGGATCATGTGACCAGCTTTGCTGGGCTCTTTGCCATTTCCTGTTGGGGAAGAGAATATCCCACAAGTAAGGATGACGCCGTGGACCGGACACACCGTTGGAGAAAGTAATTTATCAGGTAAACATAAATTCTGTTTTTATCGTCAAATTTGCTTTGTTCCCTTGGTATTCTTTGTGGAAAGCTAAACCTAGGTAGGCTCATATGCTAATTTTTAAGCTGTCGAACTGCCTCTTATCTCAGGGCATTTTGACAGTTTTTGACACTTCTAGTTCATGTGTGTCATATAGATACCATTATGCTCACTTCTGTGGAGTTATTTGAGTAAGCACTGATTGGCTAAAATGCAAGTCTGTCAAAAGAACTGAGTTAAGGGGGCAATCAGCAGAGGCTTCGATACAAGGTAATCACAGAGGTAAAAAGTGTATTACTATAACTGTGCTGGTTATGAAAAACTGGGGAATGGGTAATAAAGGGATTATCTATCTTTTTTTTAAACAATAACAATTCTGGAGAAGACTATTCCTTTAACCCCTTAATGACCACAGCACTTTTCCATTTTCTGTCCGTTTGGGACCAAGACTATTTTTACATTTTTGAGGTGTTTGTGTTTAGCTGTAATTTTCCTCTTACTCATTTACTGTACCCACACATATTATATACCGTTTTTCTCGCCATTAAATGGACTTTCTAAAGATACCATTATTTTCATCATATCTTATAATTTACTATAAAAAAAAATATAAAATATGAGGAAAAAATGGAAAAAACACACTTTTTCTAACTTTGACCCCCAAAATCTGTTACACATCTACAACCACCAAAAAACACCCATGCTAAATAGTTTCTAAATTTTGTCCTGATTTTAGAAATACCCAATGTTTACATGTTCTTTGTTTTTTTTGTAAACTATAGGACCATAAATACAAGTAGCACTTTGCTATTTCCAAACCATTTCTTTTCAAAATTAGCGACAGTTACATTAGAACACTGATATCTTTCAGGAATCTCTGAATAGCCATTGACATGTATATATTTTTTTTTAGTAGACAACCCAAAGTATTGATCTAGGCCCATTTTGGTATATTTCATGCCACCATTTCACCGCCAAATGCAATCAAATACAAAAAATCGTTCACTTTTCACAATTTTTTTCACAAACTTTTGGTTTCTAACTTAAATTATTTACAAACAGCTTGTGCAATTATGGCATAAATGGTTGTAAATTCTTCTCTGAGATCCCCTTTGTTCAGAAATAGCAGACATATATGACTTTGGCGTTGCTTTTTGGTAATTAGAAGGCCGCTAAATGCCACTGCGCACCACACGTGTATTATGCTCAGCAGTGAAGGGGTTAATTAGGGAGCATGTAGGGAGCTTTTTGGGGTAGTTTTAGCTTTAGTGTAGTGTAGTAGACAACCCCAAGTATTGATCTAGGCCAATTTTGGTATATTTCATGCCACCATTTCACCGCCAAATGCGATCAAATAAAAAAAAACGTTAATTTTTTCTCAATTTTAGGTTTCTCACTGAAATTATTTACAAACAGCTTGTGCAATTATGGCACAAATGGTTGTAAATGCTTCTCTGGGATCCCCTTTGTTCAGAAATAGCAGACATATATGGCTTTGGCATTGCTTTTTTGCTAATTAGAAGGCCTCTAAATGCCGGTGCGCATCACACGTGTATTATGGCTAGCAGTGAAGGGGTTAATTATGTAGCTTGTAGGGAGCTTGCAGGGTTAATTTTAGCTTTAGTGTAGAGCTCAGCCTCCCACCTGAAACATCAGACCCCCTGATCCCTCCCAAACAGCTCTCTTCCCTCCCCCACCCCACAATTGTCCCCGCCATCTTAAGTACTGGCAGAAACTCTGCCAGTACTAAAATAAAAGGTATTTGGCCCTTTTCTCTTGTTAAGTGTATCCAGTCCACGGATCATCCATTACTTATGGGATATTAACTCCTCCCCAACAGGAAGTGCAAGAGGATTCACCCAGCAGAGCTGCTATATAGCTCCTCCCCTAACTGCCATTACCAGTCATTCTCTTGCACCCAACGAATAGATAGGATGTGTGAGAGGACTGTGGTGATTATACTTAGTTTCATACCTTCAATCAAAAGTTTGTTATTTTATAATAGCACCGGAGTGTGTTATTCCTTCTCTGGTAGAATTTGAAGAAGAATCTACCTGAGTTTTTCTATGATTTTAGCCGGAGTAGTTAAGATCATATTGCTGTTTCTCGGCCATCTGAGGAGAGGTAAACTTCAGATCAGGGGACAGCGGGCAGATTAATCTGCAAAGAGGTATGTAGCAGCTTATTATTTTCTGACAATGGAATTGATGAGAAAATTCTGCCATACCGATATAATGTAAACTCAGCCTTAAATGCAGTAGCAGCAACTGGTATCAGGCTGTCATGTATGTATATTTTACACTTCAGTATTCTGGGGAATGGCACTTCACTGGAATTATACTGTATGCATAAAACTTTAGCCTAATTTGCAGGGACTAGCAACAGGCTTTTTAATAACACTCAATTTATTAATGTTAAACGTTTTTTGCTGGCATGTAAAATCGTTTAATTTTCTGAGGTACTGGGTGAAAAAATGTTTTGGGCACTATTTTTTTCCACTTGGCAGTCGTTTTATTTAATTTATGACAGTTTACTGATCTCTCTCACTGTTATGTGTGAGGGGGAGGGACCTTTTTTGGTGCTTTTGCTACGCATCAAAAAATTCAGTCAGAAGTTTATTGTCTTCCCTGCATGATCCGGTTCATCTCTACAGAACTCAGGGGTCTTCAAAACTTGTTTTGAGGGAGGTAATCACTCACAGCAGAGCTGTGAGATTGTAGTTGACTGTGATAAAAAAAAAAAGTTTATTTCTGTATTTTTTTTTATTTTTTTTTCTGCTATCAGGGTTAGTTATCCTTTGCTAATGGGAGCAATCCTTTGCTAAAATTGTGTTTTTTACAAAGATTTGATGCTATAACTTTTCAGTTTATTAATTTTCAACTGTCATAACTTTTTCTGTGCTTCTTATAGGCACAGTACGTTTTCATATTATAGTAAATTACTTGAAAAGTATTTCCAAGTTGCTAGTTTATTTGCTAGTGTGTTAAACATGTCTGATTCAGAGGAAGATATCTGTGCTATATGTGCTAAAGCCAAAGTGGAGCCCAATAGAAATTTATGTACTAACTGTATTGATGCTACTTTAAATAAAAGTCAATCTGTACAAATTGAACATATTTCACCAAACAACGAGGGGAGAGTTATGCCGACTAACTCGCCTCACGTGTCAGTACCTGCATCTCCCGCTCGGGGAGGTGCGTGATATTGTAGCGCCGAGTACATCTGGGCGGCCATTACAAATCACATTACAGGATATGGCTACTGTTATGACTGAAGTTTTGGCTAAATTACCAGAACTAAGAGGTAAGCGTGATCACTCTGGGGTGAGAACAGAGTGCGCTGATAATATTAGGGCCATGTCAGACACTGCGTCACAATTTGCAGAACATGAGGACGGAGAGCTTCATTCTGCGGGTGACGGTTCTGATCCAAACAAACTGGATTCAGATATTTCAAATTTTAAATTTAAGCTGGAAAACCTCCGTGTATTACTAGGGGAGGTGTTAGCGGCTCTGAATGATTGTAACACAGTTGCAATACCAGAGAAAATGTGTAGGTTGGATAAATATTTTGCGGGTACCGGCGAGTACTGACGTTTTTCCTATACCTAAGAGACTTACTGAAATTGTTACTAAGGAGTGGGATAGACCCGGTGTGCCGTTCTCACCCCCTCCGATATTTAGAAAGATGTTTCCAATAGACGCCACCACACGGGACTTATGGCAAACGGTCCCTAAGGTGGAGGGAGCAGTTTCTACTTTAGCTAAGCGTACCACTATCCCGGTGGAGGATAGCTGTGCCTTTTCAGATCCAATGGATAAAAAGTTAGAGGGTTACCTTAAGAAAATGTTTGTTCAACAAGGTTTTATATTGCAACCTCTTGCATGCATTGCGCCTGTCACGGCTGCAGCAGCATTTTGGTTTGAGTCTCTGGAAGAGACACTTGAATCAGCTCCATTAGATGAGATTACACACAAGCTTAATAGCCCTTAAGTTAGCCAACTCATTTATTTCAGATGCTCGTAGTACATTTAACTAAACTTACGGCTAAGAATTCCGGATTCGCCATTCAGGCACGCAGAGCACTGTGGCTAAAATCCTGAGGTCTGCTGACGTTACTTCTAAATCTAAATGCTTAATATACCTTTCAAAGGGCAGTCCTTATTCGGGCCCGGGTTGAAAGAAATTATCGCTGACATTACAGGAGGTAAAAGGCCAATGCCCTGCCTCAAGACAGAGCCAAACCTAAGGCTAGACAGTCTAATTTTCGTTCCTTTCGTAATTCAAAGCAGGAGCAGCATTCAACTTCCTCTGCTCCAAAACAGGAAGAGCTGTTGCTCGCTACAGGACAAGGCTGGAGGGACCTAACCAGTCCTGGAACAAGGGCAAGCAGGCCAGGAAACCTGCTGCTGCCCCCTAAGAACGACATGAATCGAGGGTGCCCCGATCCGGGAACGGATCTAGTGAGGGGGCAGACTTTCTCTCTTCGCCCAGGCTTGGGCAAGAGATGTCCAGGATCCCTGGGCGTTAGAGATCATATCTCAGGGATACCTTCTAGACTTCAAATTCTCTCCCCCAAGAGGGAGATTTCATCTGTCAAGGTTGTCAACAAACCAAATAAAGAAAGAGGCGTTTCTACGCTGCGTACAAGATCTTTTATTAATGGGAGTGATCCATCCGGTTCCGCGGTCGGAACAAGGACAAGGGTTTTACTCAAATCTGTTTGTGGTTCCCAAAAAAGAGGGAACTTTCAGGCCAATCTTGGATTTAAAGATCCTAAACAAATTCCTAAGAGTTCCATCGTTCAAAATGGAAACTATTCGGACAATTTTACCCATGATCCAAAAGGGTCAGTACATGACCACAGTGGATTTAAAGGATGCTTACCTTCACATACCGATTCACAAAGATCATTACCGGTATCTAACGTTTGCCTTTCTAGACAGGCATTACCAGTTTGTAGCTCTTCCATTCGGATTGGCTACGGCTCCGAGAATCTTCACAAAGGTTCTGTGTGCTCTTCTGGCGGGTAACTAAGACCGCGAGGGAATTGCGGTTAGCTCCGTACCTACGACGACATTCTGATACAAGCTTCAGCTTCAAACTGCCAAAGCCTCATACAGAGTTAGTACTCGGCATTTCTAAGGTCGCATGGATGGGAAGGTGAACGAAAAGAAGAGTTTCTCTCTTCCACTCACAAGAAGTTCCCTTCTTGGGGGACTCTTATAGATTCTGTAGAAATGAAGATTTACCTGACAGAAGGACAGGTTAACAAAGCTTTCAAATGCATGCCGGTTCCTTCATTCCATTCAACACCCGTCAGTAGCTCAATGCTATGGAGGTGATCGGCTTAATGTAGCATCAATGGACATAGTACCCCTTTGCACGTCTACATCTCAGACCGCTGCAATTGTGCATGCTAAGTCAGTGGAATGGGGATTACTCAGACTTGTCCCCTACTCTGATCTGGATCAAGAGACCATAAATTCTCTTCTATGGTGGCTTTCTCTGCCACATCTGTCCAGGGGGATGCCATTCAGCAGGCCGGACTGGACAATTGTAAACAACCAGACCGCCAGCCTACTAGGTTGGGGCGCCTGTCTGGAATTCTCTGAAGGCTCAGGGACAATGGAATCAGGAGTGAGATTCCTCCTACCAATAAACATTCTGGGAATTGAGAGCAGTTCTCAATGCCCTTCTGGCTTGGCCCCAGTTAACAACTCGGGGGTTCATCAGGTTTCAGTCGGACAACATCACGACTGTAGCTTACATCAACCATCAGGGAGGGACAAGAAGCTCCCTAGCAATGATGGAGTATCAAAGATAATTCGCTGGGCAGAGTCTCACTCTTGCCAGCATGTCAGCAATCCACATCCCGGGAGTGGAGAACTGGGAGGCGGATTTCTTAAGTCGTCAGACTTTTCATCCGGGGGACGTGGGAACTTCATCCGGAGGTCTTTGCCCAAATACTTCGACGTTGGGGCAAAACCAGAGATAGATCTCATGGCGTCTACGGACAGAACGCCAAGCTTCCTCGTTACGGTCCAGATCCAGATCCGGGGAGTGGTTCTGATAGATGCTTTGACAGCACGCTTGGACCTTCGGGATGGCCTTATGTGTTTTCCACCCCTTCCCGATGCTTCCTCGATTGATTGGCAGAATCAAACAGGAGAGAGCATCAGTGATTCTAATAACGCCTGCATGGCCACGCAGGACTTGGTATGTAGATCTAGTGGACATGTCATCCTGTCCACCCTTGGTCGCTACCCTCTGAAACAGGACCTTTCTGATCAGGTCCCTTCAAACATCAAAATCTAATTTCTCTGAAGCTGACTGCTTGGAAATTGAACGCTTGATTTATCAAAACGTGGTTTTTCTGAGTCAGTTATTGTTACCTTAATACCAGGCTAGGAAGCCTGTTTTCCAGAAAGATTTACCATAAGATATGGCGCAAATACTTATATTTGGTGCGAATCCAAGAGTTACTCATGGAGTAAGGTTAGGATTCGAGGATATTGTCTTTTCTACAAGAAGGTTTAGAAAAGGGTTTATCCGCTAGTTCCTTAAAGGGACAGATTTCAGCTCTGTCCATTTCTTTTACACAAACGTCTGTCAGAAGTTCCGGACGTTCAAGCTTTTTGTCAGGCTTTAGCTAGGATCAAGCCTGTGTTTTAAAACTGTTGCTCCACCATGGAGTTTGAACTTAGTTCTTAATGTTTTACAGGGGGTTCCGTTTGAACCCCTTCATTCCATTGATATCAAGTTGTTATCTTGGAAAGTTCTGTTTTTAATGGCGATTTCCTCGGCTCGAAGAGTCTCTGAGTTATCTGCCTTACATTGTGATTCTCCTTATCTGATTTTTCATTCAGACAAGGTAGTTTCTGCGTACTAAACCTGGGTTCCTACCTAAGGTGGTCACTAACAGGAATATCAATCAAGAGATTGTGGTTACATCTTTGTGTCCTAATCCTTCTTCGAAAAAGGAACGTCTGCTACACAATCTAGATGTAGTCCCGTGCCCTGAAATTTTATCTACAGGCAACTAAGGATTTTCGACAAACGTCTTCCCTGTTTGTCGTTTATTCTGGTCAGAGGAGAGGTCAAAAAGCTCTGGCTACCTCTCTCTCCTTTTGGCTTCGTTAGCATAATACGGTTAGCCTATGAGACTGCTGGACAGCAGCCTCCTGAAAGAATTACAAGCACATTCTACTAGAGCTGTGGCTTCCACTTGGGCCTTTAAGAATGAGGCTTCTGTTGAACAGATTTGCAAGGCTGCAACTTGGTCTTCTCTTCATACTTTTTCCAAATTTTACAAACTTAGACACTTTTGCTTCTTCGGAGGCTGTTTTTGGGAGAAAGGTTCTTCAGGCAGTGGTTCCTTCCGTAGAAAGAGCCTGCCTGTCCCCTCCCGTCATCCGTGTACTTTAGCTTTGGTATTGGTATCCCATAGTAATGGATGATCCGTGGACTGGATACATCTTAACAAGAGAAAACATAATTTATGCTTCAATGATAAATTTATTTCTCTTGTAGTGTATCCAGTCCACGGCCCGCCCTGTCACTTTAAGGCAGGTAATTTTTCCATTAAACTACAGTCACCACTGTACCCTATGGTTTTCCTTTCCTCTGCATGTTTTCGGTCGAATGACTGGTAATGGCAGTTAGGGGAGGAGCTATATATGCAGCTCTGCTGGGTGAATCCTCTTGCACTTCCTGTTGGGGAGGATTTTAATATCCCCATAAGTAATGGATGATCCGTGGACTGGATAACACTACAAGAGAAATAAATTTATCAGGTAAGCATAAATTATGTTTTTTAAAAATAAAAAAAAGCATATTTACATATGCCTTATGTGTAGGATACCCCCCTTAGACCCCAACCTCACTGATCCCCCCACCAAACAGCTCTAACCCTTCCCCTCTGCCTTAATGACCGCCATCTTGGTACTGGCAGCTGTCTGCCAGTACCCAGTTTTGTAAAAAAATGTGCCTTTTTTTTTTTTTAAATGCCCTTTTCTGTAGTGTAGCTTCCCCCCCCCCACCAAGACCAACCCCCAACCCCTTCCAGGTCCCTTAGATTACCATTTTTAATAATTACATTTATTATTTTTTTTAGCTTTTAACTTTTTTTTTTCTGTAGTGTAGCGGTTCCCACCCGCTCCCCCGCCCCGTGCACCCGCCCGCCCCGCCACCCCCTGTGCACGCTGGCCGCCGCTCCCGTGCGCGCCCCCGTAGATCCCGCCCCCGATCCCGCCCCCCTCCACTTCACACAGAGCACCGATGGCAGCCCACCCGCCTCCCACGTAAGCTCCCACCCACCAACGATACCCGGCCATCGATGTCCGTGCAGAGAGGGGCCACAGAGTGGCTCTCTCTGCATCGGTTGGCCAGAGGGGGGTTATTGCAGGATGCCTCCATATCGAGGCATCACTGCAATAACCGGAAAGCAGCTGGAAGCGAGCAGGATCGCTTCCAGCTGCTTTCCAGACCAAGGACGTACGCCACACGTCCTCGGTCATTAAGTGTATTTTTTTTTGAGGACGTGTTGGCGTACCGTCCTTGGTCCTTAAGGGTTAACTCAATACACAAGCAACCACATGCTGAAAACAGAGAGCTTATTAAAAGGACAGTCTACCATAGAATTGTTATTGTTTTAAAAGATAGATAATCCCCTTTATTTACCCAATTCCTCAGTTTTGCATAAACAAACACAGCTATATTAATATACTTTTTACCTCTGTGATTACCTTGTATCTAGGAACCTTCTTCCAGCCCCATGATCACATGACTGTGACTGTTTCTTATCTATTGTCTTGCCATTTTGCATTGTGTTGTGCTAAATCTTAAATAACCCCCTGTGCCTGAACACAGTGTTATCTATATTGCCCATGTGTACTTTCTGTCTCTTTGTGTTTGAAAAGAGATTTAAAAAGCATGTGATATGAGGCCAGCCCTCAAAGGCTTAGAAATTAGCATATGAGCCTCTACCTATGTTTAGTTTAAACTAAGAATACCAAGAGAAAAAAGCAAATTTGTATAATAAAGTAAATTGGAAAGTTGATTAAAATTAAAAGTCCTATCTGAATAATGAAAGTTTAATTTATACTAGACTGTCCCTTTAAGACTACTACAATTAGGGCCTAAATAATCTTCTAGGCCTCCTTAAAGGTACAGTACGCCTTACTGCAGCAGGAACAGAAATCACTCTCCTAGCCAAGTGCATGTTATGACAATATCTTAACTAGAGCACAGGCGAAAAATATCAACTGATGAGTGAGAGCAGGTCCGCAACCATGTTATTGATCAGCTTATTAATTTGCATGCGCTCTAATTAAGATATCATGAACATCTGGCCTTATAGGGCTACTTGGGGACTGGAGTTGACAAACCACTGAGAGGAGTATACAAATTTTAAGCAACTTTAAAATTGACTTCTGTTAAATTTCCTTAATTCTTTTAGTATCGTTTGTTGAAGGAGCCAGCAGTACCCTACTAGGAGCTAGCTTACCACACCTTGTGAGCCAATGATAAGAGGTATATAGGTGCAGGTACCAATCAGCAGCTAGCTTCTTGTAGTGCATTGCGGCTCCTGAGTCTACCTAGGTATGCTTTTCAGCAGATGATACCAAGACAACCAAGCAAATTAAATAACAAAAGTAAATTTGATAGTTGTTTAAAATCACATGTTCTCGTCTGTATTGTGAAATTGTAATTTTGACTTTACAGTCACTTTAACACAACTCTTAATTTTGCTTTGCTTATTTTTTGTATATAACTGAGGTCTACCTCTAGTGCCATTTAATCTATTTACTTTCTTCCAGCAGCCTTTATATAGGAACTTAGGGCCTATCCTGGCCCATTACACTTATTCTCTGTACTATCAGCCAGTCTTTATCATAACATATAGAATACAGCAGAAATAGATACATGTGCACTGTCATACCTAACAGGCAATGTCCCCTCTACTTTGTTTGATCAGTGTGCACAATGTTTTTTACATGTGACTAAAATGTTTGCACATTTGGCTTTTTAGTGTACTCAAACATGAAATGTGTTTGTGAGGTAATAACACAGAAACACGCAATCTCACTCACACCTTCACACATTAACACTCACAAACACACTCTCACATACAATACTCACGCTCTCACACACACTCACATTCTTATTAGAACACAACTTCTCACTGTTCCATGGTTGCTACTACCTCCAGAGACGTGGACACGGCCATGGGGGCAAAGTTTGCCCCCTCTTACGCCAACCTGTTTATGGGTTGTGGAGAGGTGCCACGTCTATGGAGGTAGTACCATCCCCTCAGAGCACATTGTGAAGTATGCCAGATTTATAGATGATCTGCTAATAGTGTGGTTGCCTGACTCTGAGACTGCAAAAGAGTATGTCACTACCCCTAATAACAATAAGATAGGACTTAAGTTTACTTATGAATGGCAGAAAAATACTATCAACTTTCTTGGTATCTGCCTTACAGGAGACTCAGAAAAGGGTAATATTCTCTCTACTCTTTATCGAAAGCCGATTTCAGGCAATATAAAGTTGTCGATAAAGCATTTTTTAAAATTAATAAGGTTGTCGATAAAGCATTTTTTTTAATTAAGGACACGGATAGGACAACTGCAATAGAAAAATCAAGAAGATGTCCATAAAAATTCTAAACATAACCTTAAGTTCATTACATCATATTCATCCCAATATGATGATGTTTGTCGAATTGTTAAAAAGAATTTACCAAAAATAATGGGGGATAAATCTCTAAAAAACACAATTGAACAGGGTTGCATGTTTGTTCCCAAGAGAAATGTCACACTTGGAAACTATCTGGCACCAAGCATGTTGAAGAGTGAAAAAAACTCAGGGTCATCATGGATGAGATACAATGCAACATTTTAAATGTGAAAAGAAATGTATGTTCTTCCTGTGATCATGTTAACATTTCTTCAACATTTAAATCCCATGTAACCCGGAGAAGAATTTAATACCAGAGTTTGTGTAAATTGCAAAAGTACTTTTGTTATTTATATAATAGAATGTACTATTTGCAAAAACAGTACACAGGCAGAACTACCCGAAAGATAGGCAAACGCATTAGAGAGCATTTATGTACAGCTCTCTCTACCCATTTTATAGATTTTCACCAGCAGGATGTTTCATCATTTAAGTGGCAAGCTATAGAACAGGTAACAACACCACCAAGAGGTGGAGATAAGTTATCCATATTGTGTAAACAGGAAACATATTGGATTTTTAAAACCAAATGTCTTTTACCATTCGGGTATAACTCTGAGTATGACATCATAAATTACTGGCAAAAGTAATCATCTAATGGATTATTTAAATTTAATGATAGCAAATTAAAATACACTGTCAGTTAGAGAATTTATTTAAACAGGTTTAGTTAAAAATGTTATGTGTTTTGATGTTGTTTAACAAACAACATATAAAGTGAATATACAGATAAGATAATCTTTACTATATGGATTAGTGACCTTCACTTTATCTTAATGTACTTTTCGATGGTGTAATTAGTCGTTATCCATTGGTTTATGATCTTTCTGTTAACTTAAAATCTACACTTACATTTATAATACTGATTATATATATACTCACTTTCAGAGTTTATTCTCTTTATACCTTTATATGTATTAACAGGAAGAGTATTTTAAAACGTGTTTTATGGACCTAAAAGGTTAATTTATTCAAAATTTCCCTTCTCTCTTGTTAAACCATCATTTATTACAGATCTTATCTCAGGGGGAGAGGTCCTTTACATATGTTGTTCAAGTTTATTGTATCCATATATTAATTATTACTGAAAGTCTTTAAATATATGATTTTATTAAGATTTAAGTAACTGATAGGGTTAAGTAGTTCAGCAATGCAGTTTTTAACCAAATGAGCTCCCCCTAACAGGTGTTATTCTATGATACAGTCTATACGACCACAAATTGGTCAGAGTTTACTTGTCTGAATTTTCTCCATGTTGTTGTATGCTCCTAGCATATGTTTTTTTAAGGAATAAAGGATTCAATTTTTTAACCACAACAGCTTCGTTTTGGAACTTTTTTTCTCTTATAACTGAGGTCTACCTCTAGTGCAATTTATTTACTTTCCTCCAGCAGCCTTTAGTATAGGAACTTAGGGCCTATACTGGCCCATTACACTTATTCTCTGTACTATCAGCCAAAAAATTTTTTGTGAGGTAATAACACAGAAAAACGCAATCTCACTCAAACCTTCACACATTAACGCTCACAAACACACTCTCACGTACAATACTCACGCTCTCACACACACTCACACATACTCATACATACTTCCACTCTTACACAATTTACTCGCACTTTAACACACACACTCTCTCATTGCATACCAGTTTCACAGAAACACACACTCTCTCATACATAGACACACATTCTCACTATCCACACTCCCTCACTTTCCACAAACCCCTCTCGTTCTCTCACAAACCCCTCTCGCTCTCTCACACTCACACATGCACTCTCTCTCATACATAGACACACATTCTCACTATCACACTCCCTCACTTTAACAAACCCTCTCGTTCTCTCACAAACCCTCTCGCTCTCTCACACTCACACACACACTCACACATACATACACTTACTCTCATACACACAGCTATGTAGTCACACATAAACATGCACACTCATACACATGCACACTCTCTTACATACACATATTCACATATAAGGACAAATTAATAATGTAATCAACATGACTCCAATTATGTATTTTTATCTTGATAAAAGTAAAATAAGGTGTGTTACACTGTGACATTTGATTAATTTGTTTGCGAACGTTAAGCCATTAGCCCCTTTTTTCTCCTCTACAATTAGCTTTGTGATTGCAACTAAATGTCACATGCATCTGTAATGAATGTAACAAATCAGATCCCACAGAAATGCTTCAGATATGTAGCCCATATAAATAGAGAACAGTTAATCATATATTTAAAACTGACGGAATACAATCAGTCTACCTGTTTGGGGGACCCCCCTCCTGCTCTTTTCTGTCTTCGGTCCCTTTGCATCATTTCTGCAGGACAGCAGCAGAGGACAGCAGCAGAGACAGATCAACCTGCAAAGCTGCTCCTCCCGCACAAATCCTGTCCTCTCCCAAAGCCAGCAGTGAGCGCTACAGGCGCACGGGTATTAGCCACGTTTGAATATTTAAAAAGTAAATAAATACATAAACGTTGGAGCACTCTAGTTAGCGCAGCCCTGCACGTAAATCCCATGCTATTCCTCTTCCTGATCACTCACGCTAAATACAAAGCACAGGTACTCCGGAGGAGGAATATCAGAGTTATGCGCACAGCCACGCTAACAAGAGTGGTCAGGAAAACATATGCTGACAGAGAAAAAAATACATGCTAGTAATTAAAATTAAAACTTTCAGCTGACAGCACACTTTCTTAAAGGGATAGGAAACCCCCTAAAAAATTTTTTTCACAATTTAGACAGAACATATCACTTTAAACAACTTTCCAATTTACTTCTATTATCAAATTTGCTTCATTATGTTGTTATCCTTTGCTGAAGGAACAGCACTGCACTACTGGCAGCTAGCTGAACCTATCTAGTTAGCCAATCACAAGAGGACAAATGTGTGCATGTTATTCTTTTTTTTAACAAGGTATCCCAAGAGAACGAAGCACATTTGAAAATGGAAGTGAATTTAAAATAGTCTTAAAATGACCTGCTCAACCTGAATCACACACGTTTAATTTTGACTTTCCTATCCCTTTAAGAGGTGTGTGCTAGGTTAGAGAAAGGCGGTTGCTTTATATGGAACAGTAGTAACAGGCAATGTATTAGGCATATGCCATTTGTTTTCAGATGCTTGTAAAGAACATTTCTTTCTGTTCGCTGCATTCATCTGAAAGAAATAAGCAAGGCGACCCTTTAACAAAAAATCAAATGCATGCAACAAAAATATAGTTAATTTGTGTTTAAAACCATTACTCTAAAGGCAGGAAAGGCTTCAAAACTTGAAAATTTAGCAATATCCCTATTAGTTAAAGGGACGTTATACACTAGATTTTTCTTTGCATAAATGTTTTGTAGAATGATTCTATTTATATAGCCCACACAGTTTAACAAAAAAATGGATAGTTTTGCTTATTTTTAAATAACATTGCTCTGATTTTCAGACTCCTAACCAAGCCCCCAAAGTTTTAGAAGAATACTGACGTATACCTACTCCAGCTTGCTCCTGTTTGTGTAAAGGGTCTTTTCTTATGCAGAGGATGGGCTTGAGGGGGAAGGGGAGGGGAGTGTCCTGATATTTCCCACTTGCAGTGGGTGTTCCAGTAACTTTTTAATCAGAGCTAAACTGGAGCTCTATGTAATGTTTTTAAACAGTTTTACACTGGTATTTTTATTTCAGTATCTGTGCATATTATTCTTTATAGTAGTGTCTATTACATGCAGTTATATGAAAATTGGTGTATAATGTCCCCTTTAACTGATTTCTGTGTCAGTAAGTAAGCTAGCTGCTATCCAGATGGACCTTTGCTGTCTGAAAGATATTCCCTTATAGGAAATAGTGGACAAATTAATTTTTATTAACATCAGTAAAAAAAAAAAAATTTTGTAAACAAATCCAGTTTCTTGCATTTTGCTGCCTCATTACATTTATAAACACAAGCTGAGCTTAGAACGCTGTTTTTCAAACCTTTCCTCAGGTCTCCCTAACAGGCCACATTTTGAGGAAATCTGAACAGGAGCACAGGTGAAATAATCAGCTGATTAGTAAACGTGGTTATTTTACCTGCTCTCATCCAAGGAAATCCCGAAAACCTGGCCTGTTGGGGTGACCTGAGGATAGGTTTGAAAACCAGTGGCTTAGAAGCACTCTCTGAGAAAGAGAGAAGTATTTGCCCTTAGTCATGTAGTTATCTCATTACTATGACATTGCTCTTAACAGTTCTGCTATAAAACAGGTGTTCAATACAACTTGAGTAATGTTGTTCCCAAACAAAAGTAAAGTAATTAGTAATTAAAGGGATATTACAGTTGTTCATAAATGTATAGCATTTATCTGCAATTAAGCGCTGCACCGCAAAAGATTTGTATACAAAACAAATGTTTTCAAAATAGTTGTGTTATGACAGTTTACAAGCTAAATCCAGATCAGTTCAGAGATGCTCGTGGAATCCATGTCTCCTTTGGTGTGGCCAATTAGGGACATGTATAATAAGCTTGTAACCAATCAATGTGTAGGATGTTGCTGGGAGAGTTGCATTTAACTATTCTTAACGTGATGGTAAATCCTAGCGTTTTTTTTAAATGCTAGGATTTACCAGTGCAACAAATAAAGGTTTCAGTTATGAATGTATAAAATACCTCATGCTGAAAGTTCCTTTATTTGTCTGCAACGTATGCTGTGCTCAGCACATCAGGCCGCCCACAGCAGAACGCTATTTTTCAGTGAGGTCATCTTAGCCAATAGCGTGCTAGCTCTCCGGCATAATGCCAACTAGGTGCACAGCTATTGGCTAAGAGGTGGAAACGTCACCTCATTGAAGAAATAGCATTCTGTTGCGGGTGACCTGGGGCACTCAGTGCTGTATACGCTACCAGGAGCAACATGATCCACTATCTCCCCATACAGTTACCAAAAGAAAATAAATTATATTTTGTATAAAAGTTTTCCAAGTTCAACCTGAAGGTTAACGATACAATATATAACCTTTTATTAAAGTTCCAGTCATCAACTGTAAAATAAGACTCTTTATTTCACTTTCTCTGTGATTTTGATAGCACTTTACTGTAACTTACAAAAATGTCCGCGGTTGACTTTCAGAAAGGCTGTGTTAGAACTTGTTTAAAGGACAGGTTGTTCCCTAACTTAGACCATTTTTATTTTCAATGTCAAACCACCTCCGTAAATAAAAACTGACTTATGACCATGGGGTTAAATATGAGTTATGTGTTTATTTTGTATTCAGCATGTATTTCTCAAATAAGGGATCCCAATATGTGATGGTGCGGCAGTAATTGTCACCTTTCTGGTGATAATATATTTTCATTAGACATTACTGTCACTTGCTGGCATGATGCCCAGTATTGCAGTAGGATCTGTGGCGTCTGCTTTATTTTTGTGCTGCTACTTCTTCATATTGAGTCTCCCAATCTATCTGCAATAGGGCACTGTACCGGTCCTATCCATCTTCATCAGTCTAGTTATAAATTACATGTAAATAGTTAAATACTTTTAATCACCAAAGACTGTAGGTTATCTGCATATGAATTTGTAAACAGTAGAAGTTTAAAGGCACAGTTAAAGGGACATTCTAATGCATATATTATCTGCTGCAATACTTTAGTGCTTGTCATTTTATAACCATTAACCCTACTTTACTTATGTGTCTAACCATTGCAAAGGAGTTAAACACAGTTGTTGATTGGCAAGGTCATGCAACCGCCACTCCTGATTGGCTGACTGGCTGTGTCTTGCTAGAAAGCTGTAAGAATTTGTTACATTTTGTTACTTAAAGTGACATGAAAATGCAAAAAGAAAATGTTCTTATGTTTGATATGCAAGCAACAGTGAAATAATAAAACACTCTATGTGGTAAAAAGAGATAGGAAAGATAGAGAATGTAATTTTAAGACACTTTTAAATTCACTTCTATTTTCAAATTTGCTTTTTTCTTTTGGTATCCCTTGTTGAAAAATAATATGGGCATATCCTACACCAGTGTTTTTCAACCAGTGTGCCGTGGCACACTAGTGTGCCATGAGAGATCCTCAGGTGTGCCGCGGCTGACTGACAACAGTGCGGGGGTGTCCCTCTTTCAAATTTTGAAATATTGGGAGGTATGTGACAGGCTCATCAGGCATCATTTACAACCATGACATTGACATTCATTCACAGACAATCATTATTATTGTTTGTGAATGAATGTCAATATGTCATGTATAGTTTGTAGTAGGCATGGCATGACGGCACAGTACAGTGTGTGTGTGTGTGTGTGTGTGTATATATATATATATATATATATATATATATATATACATATACATATATATATATTTCTCCAACATTGGTGTGTCCGGTCCACGGCGTCATCCATTACGTGTGGGAATATTCTCTTCCCCAACAGGAAATGGCAAAGAGCACAGCAAAAGCTGTCCATATAGCCCCTCCTCAGGCTCCGCCCTCCAGTCATTCTCTTTGCCGCTCTGAAAAACAGAAAGGGATGAAGAGTTCTGTTTAAAAGAGGAGTATGATTTTAGCAGCAGTAACTAAAATCAATTGCTGTTCCCACGCAGGACTGTTGAGCCCAGAGAACTTCAGTTGGGGGGGGAACAGTTAGCAGGACTTTTCTGCTCAAGGTATGACTAGTCCATTTTCTAACAAGACTGTGTAATGCTAGAAGACCTTTCATTTTCCCCTCTTGGGGATCGGTAAGCCATTTTCTTAGACTCTTAACAGAATGAAGGCTTATTATGGGCTATACACTGGTTGACACTCTTGTGGGCTAAATCGATTGCTTTATTTAAGTTTTTATGTAATCTGAGGTGATTTATAAAACTTTTATTGTGGGGGAACGTTTTTAGGCGCCAGGCAGTTGTTTTGACACTTTTTCCAGCCTTTCACTATAGTAGGCAGAGCCTCATTTTCGCGCCATAACTGCGCAGTTTCTTTTGGATGCAGTGCATGCAGCTGCATGTGAGAGGGTCTGGTGATCATTGAAAACGTTCCTGGAAGGCTTAATTTGGTATCGTATAACTCCTAAGGACAGGTGAAGTCGCAGCAAACGCTGTGGCTGGGACTGTAGTGGGGTTAAAAAGTGTTATTTGATTAAACGGCTCCGGTTTCCTCAATTAAGGGGTTAAAAGCTTGAAAATTGGGGTGCAATACTTTTAAAGCATTAAGACTCTGTGGTGAAAATTTGGTAAAGATTGGATATTTCCTTTATAGTTTTTCACACATTCAAAAATAAAGTGTGCTCTGTTTAAAATTTAAAGAGACAGTAACGGTTTTGTTTTAAAACGTTTTTTTTTTGCATTATTAGCCTGTTTAAGCCTGTCTAACATGTCTGTACCTTCAGATAGAACATGTTCTGTATGTATGGAGGCCAAGGTGGTCCCCCCTTCAAATGTATGTGATAATTGTGCCATGGCGTCCAGACAAAGTAAGGACAGTACTGTCACATTTAATAAGGTTGCCCAAGATGATTCCTCAAATGAAGGTAGTGGGGATAGTTCTTTATCCTCTCCTTCTGTGTCAATACCAGTTATGCCTGCGCAGGCGATTCCTAGTACATCTAGCGCGCCAATGCTTGTTACTATGCAACAATTAACGGCTGTAATGGATAATTCTATAGCTAATATTTTATCCAAAATGCCAGCATTTCAAAGAAAGCGTGATTGCTCAGTTTTAAATACAGTAGAGCAAGAGTGCGCTGATGATAATTTATCTGTCATACCCTCACACCAGTCAGAATTGGCAGTGAGGGAGGGTTTGTCGGAGGGGGAAATTTCTGATTCAGAAAGAATTTCTCAACAGGCAGAACCTGATGTTGTGACGTTTAAATTTAAGTTAGAACATCTCCGCGCCTTACTTAAGGAGGTACTAACTACGCTGGATGATTGTGACTCTTTGGTCATTCCAGAAAAATTGTGCAAAATGGACAAATTCCTAGAGGTACCGGTGCACCCTGATGCCTTTCCGATCCCTAAAAGGGTGGCGGACATAGTGAATAAGGAGTGGGAGAAACCAGGCATACCCTTTGTCCCTCCTCCTATATTTAAGAAATTGTTCCCCATGGTCGACCCAAGGAAGGACACATGGCAAACAGTCCCTAAGGTTAAGGGGGCAGTTTCTACCCTAGCCGAACGCACGACTATTCCCATTGAGGACAATTGTGCTTTCAAGGATCCTATGGATAAAAAATTGGAGGGTTTGCTTAAAAAGATTTTGTTCAGCAAGGTTACCTCCTCCAACCTATTTCGTGCATTATTCCTGTCACTACGGCGGCGTGTTTCTGGTTCGATGAACTAGAAAAGTCGCTTAATATGGAGACTCTATATGAGGAAGTCATGGACAGAATTCACGCACTTAAGTTAGCTAATTCCTTTATTTTAGATGCCCGCTTTGCAATTAGCAAGATTAGCGGCGAAAAAATTCAGGGTTTGCAATTGTGGCGCGCAGGGCGCTCTGGCTAAAATCTTGGTCGGCGGATGTATCTTCCAAGACAAAATTGCTTAATATCCCTTTCAAAGGTAAGACCCTTTTTGGGCCAGAATTGAAAGAAATTATTTCAGACATCACTGGGGGGAAGGGCCATGCCCTCCCACAGGATAGGCCTTTTAAGGCTAAGAATAAGTCCAATTTTCGTTCCTTTCGCAACTTCAGGAACGGACCGGCTTCTAACTCTGCAGCCTCTAGACAAGAGGGTAACGCTTCCCAGGCTAAACCAGCGCAAGGCTGGAGCAAGGGTAAACAGGCCAAGAAGCCTGCTGCTGCTACCAAGACCGCATGAAGGGGTAGCCCCCGATCCGGGACCGGATCTAGTAGGGGGCAGACTCTCCCTCTTTGCTCAGGCTTGGGCAAGCGATGTTCGGGATCCCTAGGCACTAGAAATAGTCTCTCAGGGTTATCTTCTAGAATTCAAGGAACTGCCCCCAAGGGGAAGGTTACACATGTCTCGCTTGTCTTCAGACCAAATAAAGGAGACAGGCATTCTTACATTGTGTAGAAGACCTGTTAAAGATGGGAGTGATACACTCAGTTCCAACTGTGGAACAAGGTCAGGGGTTTTACTCATACCTGTTTGTAGTTCCCAAAAAAGAGGGAACTTTCAGACCAATTCTGGATTTAAAAATTCTAAACAATTTCTCAGAGTTCCATCGTTCAAAATGGAAACATTCGAACAATTTTACCTACAATCCAGGAGGGTCAATATATGACTACGTGGATTTAAAGGATGCGTACCTACATATTCCTATCCACAAAGATCATCATCAGTTCCTAAGGTTCGCCTTTCTGGACAAACATTACCAGTTCGTGGCTCTTCCATTCGGTTTAGCCACTGCTCCCAGAATTTTCACAAAGGTGCTAGGGTCCCTTCTAGCGGTTCTAAGACCGAGGGGCATTGCAGTGGCACCTTATCTAGATGACATTCTAATTCAAGCGTCGTCTCTTTCCAAGGCAAAGGCTCATACAGACATTGTTCTAGCCTTTCTCAGATCTCACAGGTGGAAGGTGAACGTAGAAAAGAGTTCCCTGTCTCCGTCAACAAGAGTCCCCCTTTTTGGGAACAATAATAGATTCTTTAGAAATGAAGATCTTCCTGACAGAGGTCAGAAAGTCAAAGCTTCTAAACGCTTGTCAAGTTCTTCACTCTATTCTGCAACCTTCCATAGCTCAGTGCATGGAAGTAGTAGGATTGATGGTTGCAGCAATGGACATAGTTCCTTTTGCTCGAATTCATCTAAGACCATTACAACTGTGCATGCTCAATCAGTGGAATGGGGACTATGCAGACTTGTCTCCCCAGATTAAAGTAGACCAGGTAACCAGAGACTCACTCGTTGGTGGTTGACTCAGGATCACCTGTCTCAGGGAATGAGTTTCCGCAGACCAGGGTGGGTCATTGTCACGACCGACGCCCAGTCTATTAGGCAGGGGTGCGGTCTGGGACTCCCTGAAAGCTCAGGGTCTATGGTCTCGGGAAGAGTCTCTTCTCCCGATAAACATCCTGGAAACTGAGAGCAATATTCAATGCGCTCCTGGCTTGGCCTCAACTAGCGAAGGACCGGATTCATAAGATTCCAGTCGGACAACATGACGACTGTAGCTTACATCAACATCAGGGAGAACAAAGAGTTCCTTGGCGATGAGAGAGGTATCCAAGATCATCAAATGGGCGGAGGATCACTCCTTCCACCTATCTGCAATTCACATCCAGGAGTAGACAACTGGGAGGCGGATTATTTGAGTCGTCAGACTTTCCCATCTGGGGGAGTGGGAACTCCATCCGGAGGTCTTTGCCCAGTTAAACCCAATTATGGGGCATTCCAGACATGGATATGATGGCGTCCCGTCAGAACTTCAAGGTTCCTCTGCTACGGGTCCAGATCCAGGGATCCCAAGGCGACTCTAGTGGATGCATTAGTGGCGCCTTGGTCGTTCAACCTAGCTTATGTGTTTCCACCGTTTCCTCTCCTTCCCAGGCTCGTAGCCAGGATCAAACAGGAGAAGGCCTCGGTGATTCTGATAGCTCCTGCGTGGCCACGCAGGACTTGGTATGCAGATCTGGTGAATATGTCATCGGCTCCACCATGGAAGCTACCTTTGAGACAGGATCTTCTAGTACAAGGTCCATTCGAACATCCAAATCTAGTTTCTCTGCAGCTGACTGCTTGGAAATTGAACGCTTGATTTTATCCAAGCGTGGATTTTCAAATTCAGTGATTGATACTCTGGTCCAAGCCAGAAAACCTGTGACTAGAAAGATTTACAATAAAATCATGGAAAAAATATATCTGTTGGTGTGAATCCAAGGGATTCTCCTGAAGTAAAATTAAAATTCCAAAGATTCTTTCCTTCTACAAGAGGGTTTGGATAAAGGGTTGTCAGCGAGTTCTCTAAAGGACAGATTTCTGCTTTATCTGTCTTGTTACACAAACGACTGGCAGCTGTGCCAGATGTACAAGCTTTTGTACAGGCTTTGGTCAGAAGCCTGTCTACAGACCCATGACTCCTCCTTGGAGTCTAAATTTAGTTCTTTCAGTTCTTCAAGGGGTTCCGTTTGAAACTTTACATTCGTAGATATCAAGTTACTATCTTGGAAAGTTCTGTTTTTGGTTGATATTTCTTCTGCTAGAAGAGTTTCTGAGTTATCTGCTTTGCAGTGTGATCCTCCCCTATCTGGTGTTCCATTCAGATAAGATGTTTTTCGTACTAAGCCTGGTTTTCTTCCCAAAAGTTGTTTCCAACAAGAATATTAACCAGGAAATAGTTGTTCCTTCTCTGTGTCCGAAACCAGTTTCAAAGAAGGAACGTTTGTTACACAATTTAGATGTAGTTTGTGCTTTAAAGTTCTATTTAGAAGCAACAAAAGATTTTAGACAAACCTCATCTTTGGTTTGTCGTTTACTCTGGTAAGAGGATGAGGACAAAAGCTACTGCTACCTCTCTTTCTTTCTGGCTGAAAAGCATTATCCGATTGGCTTATGAGACTGCCGGACGGCAGCCTCCTGAACGAATCACAGCTCACTCTACTAGGGCTGTGGCTTCCACATGGGCCTTCAAGAACGAGGCTTCTGTTGATCAGATATGTAAGGAGGCGACTTGGTCTTCTCTGCACACTTTTGCCAAATTCTACAAATTTGATACTTATGCTTCTTCGGAGGCTATTTTTGGGAGAAAGGTTTTGCAAGCCGTGGTGCCTTCCATTTAGGTAACCTGATTTGCTCCCTCCCTTCATCCGTGTCCTAAAGCTTTGGTATTGGTTCCCACAAGTAATGGATGACGCCGTGGACCGGACACACCAATGTTGGAGAAAAACAGAATTTTGCTTATGATAAATTACTTTCTCCAACGGTGTGTCCGGTCCACGGCCCGCCCTGGTTTTTTAATCAGGTTTGAACAATTTTTTTTCTCTATACACTACAGTCACCACGGCACCCTATAGTTTCTCCTTTTTTTCTCCTAACGTCGGTTCGAATGACTGGGGGGCGGAGCTGAGGAGGGGCTTATGGATAGCTTTTGCTGTGCTCTTGCATTTCCTGTTGGGGAAGAGAATATTCCCACAAGTAATGGATGACGCTGCTGATTGGTGCCTGCACACATTTGTCTCTTGTGATTGGCTAACTAGATGTGCTCATCTAGCTGCCAGTGGTGCAGTGCTGTTCCTTCAGCAAAAGGATAACAAGAGAATGAAGCAAATTTGATAATAGAAGTCAAATGGAAAGTTGTTTAAAATTGTATGTACTATCCAAATCATGAAAGAATATTTTGGGATTTCTATCCCTTTAACTCCTGCAAAGGAGTTCTAGTTCAAATGTCAGCTTAGAGCACCAATGCATTACTGAAGCGAGCTGAACAAATCTGATAAGCCAATGACAAAGACTTATGTGTATATCCACCAATCACCAATAAGTTCCCTTTAATGCATTGCTGTTGCTGAGCATACCTAGATAAGCTTATTTGGCAAAGGATGCCAAGTGACAGAACAAAGTAACATTGTATAAAATTATGCAACAGGGGAGAGATCTCGCTCTCTTTGGGTGGAGCTTGAGTGGCAGCTTTATTGGCGCTGGAGATATCATTAGTTAACAAAGTAACATTGATCCACACAAGTACATTGAAAGTTTAATTTTGACTTTTTATGTCCCTTTAACATTTAAATAATTGAAATGTTGTTTTTAAGAGTGATCTTTTTATTTTATCTGTTTTATTATTTTATATTTATCATGAACATTTTCAAACAAGTTCATATAGTTAACATCCACGTTTCAAAGTAAGTCCCATGTGAGGGAGAAATAATAGCTTTTTCCGATATGGGGATATGATTGATTCAATTAGATTGTCTTTGTTTCATATGGGAATATCTAACAGAATATTACACAGTTGGCTCCTCTGCATGAAATATAAATTTTCCACACTGGAGTAGGCCCAAGTTCTCTCCTTCTTTAAAGGCCCATGATACACACATGTTGAAACACTTGAAAGTGCTGCAGCATAGCTGTAAAAAGCTGACTAGAAAATATCACCTGAACATCTCTATGTAAAAAAGAAAGATATTTTACCTCAAAATATCCTAAGTATTCACACCCCATCGCAAAGGACTTTAAGCAGCAAATCAGTATGTCTGTCCCTGGACAGGCAAAGGAGTGAGCTCATGCACAATCATTTATTTTCCTATTCAGTGTAAGGAAGTTTACTATGAAATCTCATGAGAGTTAAGTCAAATCTCATTAGATCACAGTAAAAGAGTTCATGACCTCAGCACTGTTGATGCTGATTGGCTGCAGTTCATTTCTTCATTTTTAAAATTTTTACCTGCTGCTGGACAGCAGCTGAAATATAACTTTTTACACAGACTTACTCTGCTGAGCTGAGGAAATTGTGAGGTAAAATATCTTCTTTTTTTACATAGAGATGCCCAGGTGATATTTTCCTGTCAGCTTTTTACAGTTTACTGCATCAGTTTCAAGTGATTTTAGCATATGAGTATTATGTCCCTTTAATACAAACAAGGTAGTATTAATAGAAACAACTTACTATAGACAGTACATTGCTTTGTATTATTCTACATAATTAGAAATATTTAGAACTAGACCTTTTGGATGACTGAATATTCTAATGTATATTGACGACTACTTTTAAATTAGAAACTACTAAAGTAGTAGCAAATTTGCAATTGGTTGATACTTTATATTTTATGTTGCAGCAAAGTGCTGCACTAACCAGTAAGTGTTATTACAAGTGGAGCGACATTTGATCGCGCGCCCTCAAATGGGCAAATTCGGGGGGGGGGGGGGCAATAAATAAACGGCCATTACAATTGGCTGGTTATTGCTACTGTGAACTTGCAGTAGCAATTAACATTCGAAAATTAACCAGAGGTCAGACCTCTGGTTAATTGTCTAAATGTTCCCCAATTGCCCCCAAATTTCAGAGTACTATTCTTTATTAAAAATGTTTTAAAACATCAGCATTTTTATTTTTTTAATAAAGTAACTTCATGAAGCAGTTACAAGGGGCTAAAGTTGGTGGGTGTGGGGTTTGAAAGGAAAAAAACAAAAAAAAATGGCACTCAAAAAGTGCCTTTGCATTGCGGTCTATGAGAACTGTGTGTTCCCAGTAAATATATATATATATATATATATATATATATATATGTGTTAATATGTGTTATAAAACATATTAACACAAATATATATGTATTTAATCATATACATATATATTTACAATCTGCTGTGCGACTTACCCCCTTCGCTGCGCTAGCTCTCATGTCGTGTCTGACGGCATGAGACCGAGGCTCCAGTTGGAGCTATGGAATCGCACTCTCTTCAGCGCAATGTTTCCGTGCAATGTGAACACAAGGTCGCGTTTGCATTGCACCTCACTTGTAATACCAGCGCATATTTATGTATCACTCAGCTGAGCACAAATTTCTTTTTTTGCGTAAGCGTTATTTTGCGCTCAATTGTAATCTGGCCCTTAAACATTCATAACCTCCTCTATTCTATTTTGGAACTTAGGTTACACTGCAGTTATCTAAAGGAGGGTTGCTGCACGTGTGCAAACACATCAGTACTGAAATGATATGAACAGATTTTAACATGTTGGCACCCATGATAGAGGGAGACGGAATCATCTCAATACTTTACTTATAAAATATATTTAGTGTTTGATGTTCCTTTTAATATTTTAAAGGTCTCAAAACTATACATAAAGGCATGAGGCACAAAACATTTTTATTCATGATTCGATAGTGAATGATTTCGATTTACATATACTATCTAATGTGCTTTGTTGTTTTGTAATCCTTTTGATGTAAAGCATACCTAGTAAGGTCTGGGAGCTATATCAGCTGATTGGTGGTGCACAAATATGCTTCTTGTCATTGGCTCACCAGTTGCAGTAGTGCATTGCTGCCCCCTACAGTAAAGGATACCAAGAAAACAAATCAAAATGGTCTGCTCTGTCTGAATTATGAAAGAAAAAAAAAAAATGTTTCATGTCCCTTTTAGCCCATCATTTTGTATTGTACTTACCTATTTTGTCAAAATAACTGTAGTTGAGGTGACTGCAAACTGTTGTGGCACAAAATACCATGTTAACATACAGCCTTGTTCTTTGTATCGCCCCAGGCAAGTATTGTCATACTGCATCTGTTAGCTGAAGCATTGAACTAAAGTCCTTAAGTTCTGGGCTTATTTGGAGCAGTTTGAAATTGAATTGTTATATCAAAATATTTGAGCAAAGTTTATGAATGGCACTGGAATATGACAGGTGTCAGCTGCCACTAATGTTTGGTCGCTTCCCAGAGTTCATGCTTAATATGTGCCTAAAAACTACACTCTACTAGTGCCATGTGGTATTCCTAGATCTAAAAACACAAACCTTCCATAATATGATTTCCCCATTCCTCTCCTCTTATCTTAAATAGACATTCCGGTCAAAATTTAAATGCACATAGATTAATTACATCTTTGAAAAGAAACATATATGTAATATACATATATTGGCGAAAATGCTTCTAGTAAAAGTAACTGTTTTAGTGTTAACATTTTTTTCTCTGCGCGTGCATGTGAATCATAGATAGATTCTCAGTGCACAAGCATTTTAAATACTGCTGCTGCTCATAGAGCCAGTGGGACTTGTATCATGTCAGCAATTAACAAATCGAGTCATTACCAGATGGTACAAGCACCTTAGGCTGTGCTGTGTTTAAAATGCTGGGTGCACCGTGCATACTTAAATACCACTTTTGAAACAGCTATAAATTTATCAGAATCATGTTTGCTAATACATGTATATTACAAAAATGCTTCTAATCAAAACTGAAATGCATCCGTGTGAATTCCAATGTTGTCTGGAATGTCCCTTTAAGGGACAGAATATACCAATTTTCATTTAACTGTATGTAATAGACCCTACTATAAAGAATAATATGCACAGATATGATCTAAAGATTTAAGTATAAAAATTTTTAAAACATACCTAAATGCTCCCAAATTAGCACTGTTAATTAGGTTAGGCAGGGACACCCATAAAATGGGCTGAGAGCAAACCTCCCCCCTCCCTGCAGTCAGTATACATCTAAAATGTTGTGGCTTTGTTAGGAGTCTTAAAAGCATCACAATGTTATTTAAAAATAAGCAAAACTATACATTTTTACAAAATCACACCCAGATGTCTTTATAAATAAATAATCTACAAAAACATTTATGCAAACAAAAATGTAGTGTACAATGTCCCTTTAAGTATCTCTCTCCCTCAGAGAATGAGCATTCAGGACTATGCTCTGCTGTAGCTATGGCTCAGGCAAGACAATCTGCAGCTTACAGACTCACATGTGGGACACACAACAGCCCGAGCTTGCTTCTGCAGCTTGATACATTAAGTAAATTTACTTTCATCTGCCTAATGCTGGTGCAGAATTTATATACCGTTTGCATAGCCAACCATCATGTGCTGACTCCTAGCATGTTAGAGGTAGGTAAGACTCATAATGTAATGTTATCACTTGTAGTGTAAAATAAATTGCTCCTTTTCATCAAAGCATTATATTTTTAACCAATTCCTTTACTGTGTGTTTAACCATTCAAAAGTATTAAAGCAGTACTCTTGTAACACACACTGCTTTAGATAAATTTAAATCCTGTGATTGGAGCATACATATGTATGCATGCTTCTGATTGGCTCACAAGCTGTATTGTCACTTAGATTGGTACAGTAGCATAGTTTTGACTGTTTATTTAATACATTTGTAGGGCTTTAACACACAGGAAAAGAAAGGCATATGTGGAAAGTATAAAGCTTTAAAAAAAACAGTAGAATGTCCCTTTAATGATTAGTATAACCTATTTGCTGTAATTTTAAAAAAGTACACTGGACAGCACATTTTCTGAATATCAGGTCAATTTAGATGGCTGGAGTAAGAGAGCCCTTTTTATCTGTTATGGATTGTAACTTTCAGGCATGTGAAATATTTTTAAAGACGTAAATGAAAGTTACATAATAACTTTTTAAACCCATTTGAAAGTTGTATAAAATGTACATTTGTGCACAAGACTGAGAACTATACAACTTCTACAAATGTAATAGTTATTAATGATTGACTATTGACTGCTTGACTGGGACAACTCCTGCAGATGTTTACAGTTGATTGATTGGCTGTTAACTAACATGAACTTGTCTAATGCTGCATTTTGAAATTATGCTGCTACTTGCACTGATTGGCTGGTAGTAACTAACTGTTTGGTGCTTATTGGCAAAGGCTGACAAGGACATTAGTTGTTTTTAAATGCTGATTGGCTGAAAGCTCAGCTTGGTGTTTTGCTCCCTCATTGGTTGAAAATTACCATTCACTGGTATTTATTGGATGAAAATGACATTTGTTTTCTAAAAGTTCCAAAGAGGTGGCACTAGAAACAATGGAAAAAATAGTAGATGTTAGTATAAAAACAACACATTTTAAGATTCTGTTTTTAAAGGGACAGTCTAGTCAAACCTAAACTTTTTGTGCTTCAGATAGGGCATGCAATTTTAAACCACTTTCCAATTTACTTTTATCATCATTTTGCTTTGTTCTCTTGGTATTCTTTGATTAAACCTTAACCTAGGTAGGCGCATATGCTAATTTGTAAGCCCTTGTAGACCGCCTTTTATCTCAGAGCATTTTAACATTTGTATTCACAACTAGAGAGTGCTAGTTCATGTGTGCCATACAGATAACATTGTGCTCACTGTAGAGCTATTTATGAGTCAGCATTCATTGGCTAAAATGCAAGTCTGAAAAAAAAAAGAACTGAATAAGGGGGCAGTCTGTAGAGGCTTAGATATAAGGTAATCACAGAGGTAACATTATATTTATATACTGTGTTGGTTATGCAAAACTGGGAAATAGGTAATAAAGGGATTAGCTATCTTTTTAAACAATACAAATTCTGACGTAAACTGTCCCATTCTAATGCAAAAATAATATGATCTTATTCATGTAGTGACCCTAGATATACACCAGCAAAGCGGTGCAACATGCAGGTAAAATCCCACTCATGATTGGTAACCACTTGTGTTACTGCTGCTCCTGAGTTGCTGACTGTCCTGTTCTACTCATGAGCTGTAATGTAATGTGTTTCCAAGTGACACTTCACCTATGTATTTAACCACTTTGTGGGGCTAAGAAACAGTCAGCTAGAGGCAGTAATTTGTATTGTGTATAAGAATGATCCTTAAAAACAAATGAATCCTGTATTTTTTGGCAGCTGTACACTGTATTGTATATGCCACTCTGTGTCCCAGAGCACAGCTAGTTGCTCTTTTCTTAAAGGGGGCATAAAAACCATTTTTTCTTTCCTGATTCAGATCAAGCATACAATTTTAAACACCTTACTCCTGTTATCAATTTTTCTTCATTCCTTTTTATCCTTTATTGAAGGAACAGCAATGCACTTCTGGGAGCTAGCTGGACATAAAGGTAAGCCAATGATAAGAGATTTGTGCAGCCACCACTCAGCTGCTAGCTCCCAGCTCCTAGGTATACTTTTCAACCAAAGATATCAAAAGAATAGAGCAAATGAGATAATAGAAGTCAATTGGAAAGCTGTTTAAAATTGTGAAATAAACTTTTGGGGTTTCATATCTCTTTAAGAATGATCACCAGTACTTCTATTTCCTTGGTGGATTATCAACTAATTTGCTTTCTTCTCTTAGCATCCTTTTTTTTTTTTTAAATATCAGCAATGTACTACTGGGGGCTAGCTTGTATCTCTCTCATTGGCTCACTGATGTGTTTATCTGCAGTTGTACATTGCCGCTCCTTCAACAAAATATACCAAGAGAAGGAAGTAAATTAGAAAGTTGTTAAAAAAGTGTGCTCTGTCTGAATCATGAAAGAAAAAAAAGTGTTTCTGATCTTTATTAAAGGGACATTCAGCCAAAATTGGAATCCACTTGGATGCATTTAAGTTTTGATAGAAATATTTTTGTAATATACATGCATTAGCAAAAATGCTTCTAATAAAAGATATAGACGTTTCAAAAGTGTATTTAAGTATGCACCGTGCACCAGCATTTTAAACACAGCACTTGCTCAGAGAGCCTAAGTTGTTTGTACTATCTGGTAATGACTCAATTTGTTAATTGCTGACATGATACAACCGTCATTGGCTCTCTGAGCAGCTGCATTATTTAAAAATATGGTGCACTGACAATATCTAACTATGCTTCACATGCACGTGACCAGAAAAAGTTTAACACTTAAAACAGTGATAACTTTTGCTAGAAACATTTTTGCCAATGCATGTACAGGTGAAACTCGAAAAATTAGAATATTGTGCAAAAGTTAAAGGACAGTCAAGTCCAATATTTTTTCATGTTTTAAATAGGGCATGCAATTTTAAACAACTTCCCAATTTACTTTTATCACCAATTTTGCTTTGTGCTCTTGGTATTCTTAGTTGAAAGCTAAAACTAGGAGGTTTCAGATGTTAATTTCTTAGACCTTGAAGACTGTCTCTAATCTGAATACATTTTGACCACTAGAGGGCATTAGTTCACATGTTTCATATAGATACATTGAGCTCATGCACGTAAAGTGACCTAGGAGTGAGCACTGATTGGCTAAACTGCATGTCTGCAAAAGACTGAAATAAGGGGGCAGTGAGCAGAAGGTTTGATACAAGATAATTACACAGGTAAAACCGTGTATTATTATAACTGTGTTGGTTATGCAAAACTGGGGAATGGGTAATAAAGGGATTATCTTTCTTTTTAAACAACAAAAATTCTGGTGTTGACTGTCCCTTTAATTTATTTCACTAATGCAACTTAAAAGGTGAAACTAATATGAGATAGACTCATTACATGCAAAGCAAGATAGCTCAAGCTGTGATTTGTCATAATTGTGATGATTATGGCTTAAAGCTCATGAAACTCCCAAATCCACAATCTCAGAAATTTAGAATATTACATGCAATTAATAAAACAAGGATTGTACATAGAACAATATCGGACCTCTGAAAAGTATAAGCATGCATACTGTATGTACTCAGTACTTGGTTTGGGCCCCTTTTGCAGCAATTACTGCCTCAATGCGGCATGGCATGGAAGATATCAGCCTGTGGCACTGCTGAGGTGTTATGGAAGACCAGGATGCTTCAATAGCAGCCTTCAGCTCTTCTGCATTGTTTGGTCTCATGTCTCTCATCTTTCTCTTGGCAATGCCCCATACATTTTCTATGGGGTTCAGGTCAGACGAGTTTGCTGGCCAATCAAGCACAGTAATCCCACGGTCACTGAACCAGGTTTTGGTGCTTTTGGCAGTGTGGGCAGGTGCCAATTCCTGCTGGAAAATGAAGTCAGCATCCCATAGAGCTCGTTGGCGCAAGGAAGCATGAAGTGTTCCAAAATCTCCTAGTAGACGGCTGTGTTGACCCTGGACTTAATGAAGCACAGTGGACCAACACCAGCAGATGACATGGCTCCCCAAATCAACACAGACTGTGGAAACTTCACACTGGACTTCAAGCATTTACAGTGTGTGCCTCTCCATTCTTCCTCCATACTCTGGGTCCTTGGTTTCTAAATGAGATGTAAAATTTGCTCTCATCAGAAAAGAGGACTTTGGACCACTGAGCAACAGACCAGGTCTGTTTTTCTTTAGCCCAGGTAAGACGCTTCTGACGTTGTTTGTTGTTCAGGAGTGGCTTGAAAAGAGGAATACGACATTTTGAAGCCCATGTCCAGGATCTGTCTGTGTGTGGTGGCTTGATGCACTGACTCCAGCCTCAGTCACTCTTGTGAAAGTCCCCAACAATTTTGAATGGCCTTTTCCTGACAATCCTCTCCAGGCTGCGGTCATCCTGCTGCTTGTGCACCTTTTTCTTCCACTCTTTCCCTTCCACTAACTTTCTATTAATGTGCTTTGATACAGCACTTTGGGAACATCCAACTTCTTTTGTAATAAACTTTTGCGGCTTTCCCTCCTTATGGAGGGTGTCAATGATGGTTTTCTGCACAACTGTCAGGTCAGCAGTCTTTCCATGATTGTGATTCCTACTGAACCAGACTGAGACCATTTAAAGGCTCAGGAACCCTTTGCAGGTGTTATGGCTTAATTAGCTGATTAGAGTGGGGCACTTTGAGCCTAGAATATTGCACATTTTCACAATATTCTAATTTTCTGAGATTGTGGATTTGGGGTTTTCATGAGCTATAAGCCATAATCATCACAATTATGACATCACGGCTTGGACTATCTTGCTTTGCATGTAATGAGTCTATCTCATATATCAGTTTCACCTTTTAAGTTGCATTAGTGAAATAAATGAACCTTTGCACAATATTCTAATTTCTCTTGCAAGGTGTATCCAGTCCACAAATTCATCCTTTACTTGTGGGATATTCTCATTCCCTACAGGAAGTGGCAAAGAGAGCACACAGCAAAGCTGTCCATATAGCTCCCCTCTAGCCACCCCCCAGTCATTCTCTTTGCCGGCTCTAAGCACTAGGGTCTCTCTACGGGAGGGTAAAGTGAATGTGGTGTTAGAATTGTAGTTTTTATTATCTTCAATCAAAAGTTTGTTATTTTAAATGGTACCGGTTTGTACTATTTACTCTATAGCAGAAAAGTGATGAAGATTTCTGCTGAGAGGAAAATGATTTTAGCATGTTGTAACTAAAATCCACTGCTGTTCCTACACAGGACTGAGGAGTACCAGAAAACTTCAGTTGGGGGGGAACGGTTTGCAGGGCAATCTGCAATGAGGTATGTTCAGCTCATTTATTTCTAGACAAGACTGAGATAATGCTAGAAGGACTGACAATATCCCCCATGAGGGAGGGTAAGTTATGTTCACTGACTTAGTAAGGATCTGAATGCTACATAACATGGCTAATTATGCTGGTTGACACTGATTCAGGGCAATCGATTGTTTATTCAAGAAAAATATCGTTTGTAGACACTTTTATGGGGTTTATTATCACATGGCTGAATTTTAGTCACTTGAGAGTTTTTACTAGGCCTCACAACTCCGGAGTAGAGTGGGAGGGGCCTAATTTCAGGAGAATTGCTGCATTTTTCACTGTTTTGTAAAATTGTGTGCTCTTTTTGTTTCTTAAAGGCACAGTAAAGTTTTTTTCAAATTGTGTTTTTATTTGATTAAAGTGGTTTCCAAGCTGCTTTTATATATTACTAGTCTATTAACATGTCTTGTCACTAAGGAAAATCCTTGTTCAATGTGTTTAGAAGCCATGGTGGAACCCCCTCTCAGAATGTGTCCCACTTGTACTGATATGTACACTTTAAAGATCATATTGTTGCACTTAAAAATGTGGCCCCAAGATGATTCTCAGACTGTAGGTAACGAGGGTAGCCCGTCTGCCTCTCCCCCAAGTGTCACAACCAGTTACGCCTGCGCAAGCGACGCCTAGTACCTCTAGTGTGTCTAACTCTTTTACTTTACAAGATTTAGCGGCAGTCAAGGATAATTCTCTTACAGATTTCTTATCTAAACTGCCCGTGTTACCTGCAAAGCGTGATAGCTCTGTTTTAAGAACAGATTATGAGCATTCTGACGCTTTGGTAGCCGTATCCGATATACCCTCACAACACTCTGAAGTGGGAGCGAGGGATTTGATGTCTGAGGGAGAAGTGTCTGATTCAGCAAGGGTCCCTCCTCAGACAGACTCAGATACATTGGCTTTTAAATTTAAACTAGAACACCTCCGCGTTTTGCTTAGGGAGGTATTAGCTACTCTGGATGACTGCGACCCTTTGGTGATCCCAGAGAAATCGTGTAAAATGGACAAGTACTAAGATGGTCCCGGTTTACACGGATACGTTTCCGGTCCCTAAGAGGATTGCGGATATCGTTACTAGGGAGTGGGATAGACCAGGTGTTCCCTTTGTTCCCCCCTCCTGTTTTTAAGAAAATGTTCCCCATATCTGACCCTGTGTGGGACTCGTGGCAGGCGGTTCCTAAGGTGGAGGGGGGCTATTTCTACACTTGCTAAACGCACAACCATACCAATTGAAGACAGTTGTGCTTTTAAAGACTCCTATGGATAAGAAGTTAGAGGGTTTACTTAAGAAAATTTTTGTACAACAAGGTTTTCTTCTCCAACCTATTGCTTGCATTATTCCTGTAACTACTGCAGCTGCTTTCTGGTTTGAGGCACTGGAAGACTCGCTCCAGACAGAGACCTCATGCGAGGAAAATTATGGATACATTAAGGCTCTAAAGCTAGCTAATTCTTTTATCACTGATGCCGCTATTCAAATAGCTAAGTTAGCGTATGGCGCTATGGGCTAAAGTCCTGGTCAGCGATGTGTCGTCTAATCCAAGCTTTTGAACATTCCTTTCAAAGGAAAGACCCTTTTCGGGCCTGAATTGAAAGAGATAATTTCAGATATCACCGGGGGTAAAAGGCCATGCTCTCCCTCAGGACAAGCCCTTTAAGACAAAGAACAAGGCTAAATTTTCGTTCCTTTTCGCAATTTCAGGAACGGCCCCGCTTCATCCTCTCCGGCTGCAAAGCTAAGAGGGTAACGCTTCACAGCCCCAAGGCAACCTGGAAAACCTACCAGGGCTGGAATAAGGGGTAAACAGGACCAAAAGCCTGCAGCTGCCACCAAGACAGCATGAAGGGGTAGCCACCAATCCGGGACCCGGCAGGATCTAGTAGGGGGCCAGACTCTCTCTCTTCGCTCAGGACTGGGCAAGAGATGTACACGATCCTTGGGCATTAGAGATTGTAGCCCAGGGATACCTTCTAGAATTCAAGGACTCTCCTCCAAGGGGAAGGTTCCACATTTCTCGTCTGTCTACAGATCAGACAAAGAAAGAGGCGTTTTTACGCTGTGTAGAAGATCTACTTACAATGGGAGTGATCCACCCAGTTCCAATTGCAGAACAAGGACTGGGGTTTTACTCAAACTGTTTGTGGTTCCCAAAAAAGAAGGAACAAATTCCTCAGAGTCCCATCATTCAAGATGGAGACCATTCGGACAATCTTACCAATGATCCAGGAAGGTCAATATATGACTACTGTGGATCTAAAGGATGCGTATTTACACATTCCTATCCACAAAGATCATCACCAGTTTCTCAGGTTCGCTTTTCTGGACAAGCATTATCAGTTTGTGGCTCTCCCTTTCGGGGTTGGCCACTGCTCCCAGAATTTTCACAAAGGTGCTAGGGTCCCTCCTGGCGGTGCTAAGGCCGCGGGCATAGCAGTGACGCCTTATCTAGACAACATCCTAATTCAGGCGTCGACTTTCCAAAGAACCAAGTTCTCACACGGAGATCGTATTGGCCTTTCTGAGGTCTCACGGGTGGAAGGTGAACGTAAAAAAAGAGTTCTCTCTCCCCCCTCACAAGAGTTCCTTTCCTAGGAACCCTCATAGACTCGGTAGAAATGAAAATATTTCTGACGGAGGTCAGAAAGCTAAAAACTGTTAACTACTTGCCGAGCTCTTCATTCCATGCCTCGGCCATCTGTAGCTCAGTGCATGGAGACAATCGGACTAATGGTAGCGGCAATGGGCATAGTCCCCTTTGCTCGGATACACCTCAGACCACTGCAACTATGCATGCTCAAACAGTGGAATGGGGATTATACAGATTTGTCTCCTCAAATTCAGTTGGGACCAGGAGACAGAGATTCTCTTCTCTGGTGGTTGTCTCAGGATCACCTGTCTCAGGGAATATGTTTCCGCAGACCAGAGTGGATCATTGTAACGACCGACACCAGTCTGTTAGGCTGGGGTGCGGTCTGGGACTCCCTGAAAGCTCAGGGCTTATGGTCTCGGGAAGAAGCTCTTCTCCCGATAAACATTCTGGATCTGAGGGCGATATTCAACGCTCTTCAGGCATGGCCTCAACTAGCTGAGGCCCAAATTCATCAGATTTCAGTCGGACAATATCATGACTGTAGCTTACGTCAATCATCAGGGGGGAACAAAGAGTTCCCTAGCAATGACGGAAGTAACCAAAATAATCAGGTGGGCAGAGGATCACTCCTGCCATCTCTCAGCAATTCACATCCCAGGGAGTAGACAACTGGGAGGCGGATTTTCTAAGTCGTCAGACTTTTCACCCGGGGAGTGGGAACTCCACCCGGAGGTATTTGCCCAGCTGACTCAGCTTTGGGGCACTCCAGAGTTGGATCTGATGGCGTCCCGTCAAAACACCAAACTTCCTATCTACGGGTCCAGGTCCCGGGATCCCAAGGTGGTATGATAGATGCTCTAGCAGCGCCTTGGTCCTTCAATCTGGCTTATGTCTTTCCACCGTTTCCTCTCCTACCCGCGTCTGGTTGCCAGAATCAAGCAGGAGAAGGCTTCGGTGATTCTGATAGCGCCTGCGTGGCCACGCAGGACTTGGTATGCAGACCTAGTGGACATGTCATCTGTCCCACCATGGACATTGCCAATGAGGCAGGATCTCCTGATACAGGGTTCGTTCAAGCATCCAAATTTAGTTTCTCTATGTCTGACTGCTTGGAGATTGAACGCTTAATTCTATCAAAGCGGGGGTTCTCTGAGTCAGTTATAGATACTCTGATTCAGGCTAGAAAGCCCTGTCACAGGAAAATCTACCATAAGATATGGCGGAAATATCTTTGTTGGTGTGAATCCATGGGCTACTCATGGAGTAAGATTAGGATTCCAGGATATTGTCTTTTCTCCAAGAAGGATTGGAGAAAGGATTGTCAGCTAGTTCCTTAAAAGGACAAATATCTGCTTTGTCTATCCTGTTACACAAGCGTCTGGCAGAGGTACCAGACGTTCAAGCATTTGCTCAGGCTTTAGTCAGAATCAAGCCTGTCTATAAACCTGTGGCTCCGCCATGGAGTTTGAATCTAGTTCGTTTGAACCTTTACTTTCCATAGACATTAAGTTGTTATCTTGGAAAGTTTTGTTTTTGATAGCTATCTCTTCTGCCAGAAGAGTTTCAGAATTATCTGCCTTACAGTGTGATTCACCTTACCTGGTGTTCCACGCAGATAAGGTAGTTTTGCGTACCAAGCCTGGTTTTTCTTCCTAAAGTTGTTTCTAACAAGAACATTAATCAGGAAATAGTTGTTCCTTCTCTGTGTCCTAATCCATCTTCGAAAAAGGAACGTCTATTACATAATCTTGATGTAGTTCGTGCTTTAAAGTTCTATTTACAAGCAACTAAGGATTTCAGACAAACATCTTCTTGTTTGTTATCTATTCTGGTAAGACGAGAGGTCAGAAAGCGACTGCTACCTCTCTTTCCTTTTGGCATCCGTTTGGCCTATGAGACTGCTGGCCAGCAGCCTCCTGAAAGAATTACTGCTCATTCTACCAGAGCAGTGGCTTCCACATGGGCTTTCAAGAATGAGGCTTCTGTTGAACAGATTTGTAAGGCAGCGACTTGGTCTTCACTGCATACTTTTGCCAAATTTAATAAATTCGATACTTTTGCTTCTTCGGAGGCTATTTTTGGGAGAAAGTTTTGCAAGCAGTGGTGCCTTCCGTTTAAGGTACCTGTCTTGATCCCTCCCTTCATCCGTGTCCTAAAGCTTTGGTTATTGGTATCCCACAAGTAAAGGATGAATCCGTGGACTGGATACACCTTGCAAGAGAAAACCAGAATGTATGCTTACCTGATAAATTACTTTCTCTTGCGGTGTATCCAGTCCACGGCCCGCCCTGGCATTTAAGTCAGGTAAGATTTTTTTGTTTAAACTACAGTCACCACTGCACCCTATGGTTTCTCCTTTTTCTTCCTAACCTTTGGTCGAATGACTGGGGGGTGGAGCTAGAGGGGGAGCTATATGGACAGCTTTGCCTGTGTTCTCTCTTTGCCATTCCTGTAGGGAATGAGAATATCCCATAAGTAAAAGGATGAATCCGTGGACTGGATACACCTCAAGAGAAAGTAATTTATCAGGTAAAGCATAAATTCTGTTTTTTCGTGTTTCACCTGTAAATTGCAAATATGTTTTTATTAAAAATATGTAATTCATTGTGCTCGCTTCGGCAGCACATTATACTATACTATAATATGTAATCATTTATGTGCATTTCAAATTCTCACTGGAATGTCCCTTTAAATCCCTAAAGAAACATTGGACTTGTATTTGTGTAAACAATCGTGCTTGTCCCACGGTCCCTGAGGAAAAGCCAGAAAGCAAAATATGTGACCTAGGTTTGCAAAATGCTGCAAAACTGCCTAAGCAGCAATTTTTTTTTCTTTTTCAGAATTTGCTTTTTGGCTCTCTAGGAAGTGTGGGGGCATAGTTAATTGTACACAAAACCAAGAGGTTTTTAATGTTTTTTTAATATATCTGAAGGTTTCTATCATGATCATGAAGCATTTTCTTAGGTCTTAGTTAAACATTTTTGAGATTTTACCCTTCTGAGAATCCACAGCTACTACTAGACCGGGGTATTTCAAACCTGTCCTCCGACTCCCTAGCTGGCCAGATTTTCAGGATATCTGAACTGGAGCACAGGTGAAATAATCAGTGATTAGTAATACAGTTATTTTACCTGTCTCCACCCAAGCTAATCCTGAAAATCTGGCCTGTTAGGGAGGCTGAGGCCAGGTTTAAAAAACCCCTGCTCTTGACATTGTTGCTATCAATCTGCCAGTGATGCATTATAAATATGATTACCAAGATCTACAAGTCTATAAAAGTGCTGCAATTAATTAGGGAAATAGCTTTGAATTTATTGCACTATTATATAAATGCTGAGTATAAGAGTAGATCGGCGAGAGTCTTGTCAGACAATCATGCAGGGATCAATAATAAATCTATGACAGCACCTTTATAACATATTGCTGTTCATCACAGTGTAGCTGTGTTTTAGTGTATACATTTACACCAATACTATACAGTGCCAGCATGTCTATAATCAGTGTGAAGTGGCTTAAGTCTCTACTCTATAAGCCTCTAGGTTATACCTAGTCCCCCTGGCCAAAAGTAGCCAGTTCTCGCTGTATTTAAGCAGTGTAATGTGATCTACTGTCATGTGTAGCTGGTGCAATGACCGCATATGTGAACAGGCTTATTGTGCACACGTAGTGATAAATGTGAGTGTACTGTGTTGTCTCAACCTCATCTCACTCCGTAATTCTGCTGTTTGCATTTGTTTTAGGATCTACTTAACTCATCAGAAATGTAAAATATTTTTATCTATGTATTTTTTGTGTATTTCTGTTGCTTATATATATGATATTCTTCATTTGAATAAGTATAATTTACATTACAATGTTATTATTTAAGCAGCCGTACATTATTAATTCTGGGTGTGTTTCTCTCCTGTTTTTTTCTTTTCTTATAAATATCAAATATAACATTTGAAAGTGGGCCAGAGTTACTGTACGTTCCCCCTGGAGCCAATAACTGCCAGTGCTTCCCTGATAGTGATGCCTGCCCTTCCCTACCATACTGCGTCTTTGGATGATAAAATATTGTGGAAATAATTATATTAATGGATAGACATTTGAATTGATACGGGGGGGGGGGGGGTCTTATAGCAATAATGAATTTGCATTCATTTCCATTACCACTGTAATGGGTTTTGGTCCATACAAAACCAACCAAATAGATTTTACAACTAAATTGAGCGGAGCTGCTGACTTCGTATCTTATAATAATATTACAAGCATCACATCAAGCTACAGAAGAGTTGCTTTAAATTTTTAATGACACAAAATGCATCCCTATTTAGAGCATCTATACAAAAAAAATCAATTCTTTCCATTGATGATTTAAAAAAAAAAACCTTTTAATTTCATGTTTGCATCTTTCATCTTTTTTTTCCTGGTACAGCTCTAAAGTGGGTATTTATCAAGGGATGAAAAAGTGATTAAGTAGCAAGCAGTGGCAAGTTTGTCATGTCCCTGTTATGGTGCATCTGATTTATACATTGCTGTTATTTTCCTAATTACTGGAATGCTGATTAAAATTCAATCTTTCATAAATTATGTTGTCCCCAACACTCACTTGTGGGAAGTAATTGTTTTGCATGGTTTATTTCTAAATTTAAGATAAAATAATTGCTTATTTAATATGGTGGACAGAGCATTTAATGGTCCGTTTAAATGGATTTTTTAATTGTATTTATTTTGATGTGAAAAAAACCTCTCCCAGTTTGACAGATTTAGTTTATTTTTGTCCGACCAGTTATATTCTGTACATAGGTATTCAATGCATTCATGATAGTATAGACCACCAGCACCATCTAACCAAGCTTTGACATTTGTTAAAAGTGGTACTTTTTGTCTAGAGAGCTGAATATCTGTGGAAGAAGATTATTGCCATAGACCCCACATGTACGAGATCACAATTTCATGTGTAAAGTGAAGTATGGGTTGCTTTCTGTTTCTGCCTCTGATTGGCTGGGCCATTAATTCAACAAATGTGTCTGTTAAAGATTAAAGCATTTGTCAAGGATTCCAGGCTGCCAAGGCTACCCCTACCCCCCCTACTACCTGAGTCGCTGGTTATTACCCCTCATTTTCTAGCCCCTTGTGGCTTACAGGATGTCCCAAACTCCCTCCCTCTTGTGTTCTCACTGTTTATACCTCTTCTTGGAAGAGCTGATCTCTTACCGCCCGCTGTGCTCATGGAACTACTAGCTGGCCGGGCTAACCAGGAACCCCCCTGACGTTTACCCTAGGTCACTCCCCCAGCCCTTTTTCACAGATTTTTTGGGGATTTGACTTCCTATGGAGGGCAAGAAGTGGGGTGATTGCCGGAAAGGGAGCTCTCTTGTGAACTTGGGGTTTCAGACTTGGGGTTTCAGACTCCCCCTGGCTTACCCACTGATACCCAGGAATAGCCGCTGCTCCCTCAGGATCACCACGAAACCTTGGCATTGTGGGGTCTCTATGGAACTATGACTCCTATCGGAGCGCCAGCCTGGAGGGGTGGAATGGCGGGAGATCGGGGGCTCAGATAAGACCCTTATCAAGATTGTCAGTGTGTATATAAGCAGTGTGTTTTTACGTGTTTCACCTGAATACTGATCTTGTCTGGTTATTTGGTTGGGCTCTTGCTATAATCACTTCTCTCCGCTCTATAGCTGCAAGTTCCAGGTACAGGGGTAGCTGGTGTCCATAGCCGGTGTCCCATCACAGCATTTTTATGTTAAAGGTGGTTATCTCTAATATTTAAAATTTAATCCTTAAAATTCTGCTTCAATCAAATTGGCATATGTTAGTTCTTTGATTTGGTAAAATATATATTGCACAATATCAATATTAGCTTGGTGAAGGTATTTCAAAAAAAGAAAGATTTAAACTTGTCATTTAAAACCTAATTCTTTTAAAAGAATCAAAAAGTTGTACACTTAAAAGGACAGTCAAAATCAGCATTTTGTTGTTTAAAAGATATATAATCCCTTTATTACCTATTCCCACAGTTTTGCATAACCAACGCAGTTATAATAATGCACTCTTTACACCTGTCATTACCTTGTATCTAAGCCTCTGCAAACTACTGCCCCCTTATTTCAGTTCTTTTGATAGACTTGCATTTTAGCCCGCCAATCAGAGCTCACTTCTAGGTAACTTCACGTTAGTGAGCTCAATGTTAATCTATATGACACACATGAAATAATGCCCTCTAGTGGTGAAAAACTGTCAAAATGCATTCAGGATTATAGGCTGCCTTCGAGGTCTAATAAATTAGCATATAATCTTACTTACCTAGGTTTAGCTTTCAACTAAGAATGCAAAGAGAACAAACCAAAATTGGTGCTAAAAGTAAATTGAAAGTTGTTTAAAATTACATGCCCTATTTGAATCATGAATGTTTATTTTGGACTTGACTGTCACTTTAACTAAGCTGGGAATCGTCCTGTTAGAGAAGGCATCCCTAGGCAGTTGCCTGCATTACCTAATGGATCCATTTAATCTTCTTTTGCTTGATTTAGAGCTAAACTTACTGTTCCTCTGTGGAATTGCAACCTGTGTATGGGAGGTTATGACCTAATCTCATTGTATGGGAATATAGAATATTTACCTAAAGGGCATTTACTGGGGAATGACAAATCAAGGAACATAGGTGTGTGTTTTATTTTAAATAGACAGTATACACCAAATTTCTTATAACTGCATGTAATAGACATTACTATAAAGAGCAATATGCACAAATACTGATCTAAAAATCCAGTATAAAACCTTTTGAAAACTTTCTTACAAGCCCCCAGTTTATCCACTGTTGATGAGGTAGTCTGGGACACCCACTGAAAGGGGCCGGGTAAACAAAAAGAGCAGAACACCCCACCCCTTCCCTGCATATGAAAACACAGATAACATAAACAAGAGCCTGCAGGAGTCTGTAAACGCATGTATACTTCTGGCACTGTGGGGCTTGGTTAGGAGTCTGAAAATCAGCACAAGGTTCTTAAAATATAAGCAAAAACTATAGATTTGAACAAAAACACTCCCAGATGGGCTGTATAAATGGAACAATTGAAAAAACATTTGTGCAAAGAAAAATCTAGTGTACAATGTCCCTTTAATAGGGCCACTGCATGTTCTACAAATAGCCTATAAGCACTTTGACACAGCTGCAATATATGTGGTTTAGTTTTCACCAGCAACCAGTGAGTTAAATTATTATTCTGTTCAGATATTAAAACTCCTGTGGGCTGTTCGCAAAGCTAGCAAAGTTCCATAGCCAGCCAATAATGTATTCAAATGTGGCTGCCCTAGAGCAAAGTGTGCCTAGAATTTTATCATGGTCCCGTCTACATTTGCATCTCAGCAATAACATGGGACACAAGAATTGCCGGGAATATTCTCTAATGCTAAATGTGTGACTTGCCTGTAGTGACAATATTGCATTATGTCTGTGGTGCTATATTTAACATTTATGATTGGGATCAGGGCTGGGTTGTGTTGGGTGATAGCTAGTGTGGGATGGAACACGTTAGAAAACTAAGTATTGCACCCACTGTGTAATGCTGCAGGCAGTTTGATTACCGCCACCTGGTCCGAGGAATTCCTTTGAACACTGTTATAGTCCTCCATATGGTGCTTAGCTGCTCCTGTGCGTTAGACAGCCATCTCACATCCTTGCTCCATGTGTATGAAGGCTGTTTGTAATTTAAAGGGCAGTGGTATTGAATCATCATCTCAATGTCCCAGGCTGCTTTTTTTTTTTGTTTTGTTTGTTGTTTTTTTTAACTATGTCACATACCACCAGGAAGTACTTTTGAAATCTTATTGTTCTCTCCTGGTGCTGGTAGCCTTGTTTCAGTGAACTGTAGTGCTTGTGTTTTCTCTTGCTTTATTACAAATTCTGTATTTAGTGCAAAAGGTTAAAGGGACAGTCTCCACCAGATTTTTTTTTTTGTTTAAAGGGATAGATAATCCCTTTATTACCTATTCCCTAATTTTGCATAACCTACACAGTTATATTAATACACTTTTTACCTCTGTAATTACCTTGTATCTAAGCCTCTGCAAACTGCCCCCCTCATTTCAGTTCTTTTGACAGACATCCATTTTAGCCAATCAGAGCTGGCTCCCTGGAACTCCACATGCGTGACCACAGTATTATCTATATGACACACATGAACTAACACCCTCTAGTGGTGAAAATGCCCTGAGATGAGAGGCGACATTCAATGGCTTATAAATTAGCATATAAACCACCTAGGTTTAGCTTTCAACTAAGAATACCAAGAGAACAAAGCAAAATGTGTGATAAAAGTAAATTGTATATCTTTAAACAGAACTAACATTTTAAAAATGCTTGTTTTAAACCGCCGGAACCACCAGTTTTCCTTATTCACACATTCCATAGAGGTCTGAAGCTTAAAGGGACAGTAAACACCAAAAAAATTCTTATTTAAAAAGATAGATAATCCCTTTATTACCCATTCCCCGTTTTTGCATAACCAACACAGTTATATTAATATACTTTTTACCTCTGTGATTACCTTGTATCTACGTCTCTGCAGACAGCCTCTTATCTAAGTACTTTTGTCAGACATGCAGTGTAGTCAATCAGTGAAGACTCCTAAATAACTTCACAGGAGTGAGCACAATGTTATCTATATGACACACATGAACTAACACTGTCTAACTGTGAAAAACTTTCAAAATGCTCTGAGCTAAGAGGCGGTTTTCAACGGTTTAGAAATCAGTTTGAGCCTAGCTAGGTTTAGCTTTTCAAAAATACCACCAAGGGAACAAAGCAAATTTGATGATAAAAGTAAATTGGAAAGTTGTTTAAAATTGCATGCCCTATCTGAATCATGAAAGTTTAATTTTGACTTTACTGTCCCTTTAAAGGGACATGATACCCACATGTTGAAGCACTTGATAGTGATGCAGCATAGCTATAAAAAGCTTAGAAAATATCACCTGAACATCTCTATGTATAAAAGGTAAGATATTTAGCTCAAAATTTCCTAAGACTTCACACCCCACTATAAAGAGACTTTAGTCCCAGGACTTGCAAGGGACTGTGCATCTGGCATGTACAGGCAAAGTTATGTTATTTTCTTATTCATTTTAAGGAAGTTTACTGTGACATCTCATGAGATTTAAGTGAAATCTCATGAGACCACAGCAAAGCAATGCATGACCTCCACACTGCTGATGCTCATTGGCTATTATGTTGGGGGGGGGGGGACTCCCAACTTTCAGCTGGACAGTAGCTGAAGTATAACTGTTCACAGAGCACTTACTCTGGTGAGCTGAATTTGTTTAGGGTAAAATATCTTCCCTTTTTCTTCTTAAACAGGAAGAGTCCACAGCTGCATTCATTACTTTTGGGAATTCAGAACCTGGCCACCAGGAGGAGGCAAAGACACCCCAGCCAAAGGCTTCAAATACCTCCCCCATTTCCCTCATCCCCCAGTCATTCTATGCCTTTCGTCACAGGAGGTTGGCAGAAAAGTGTCAGAAGTTTGAGATAGTCTCTTATGGAGGGTAGTACTTTTCGAAAATGGGACTGGAGTTTTAAGTAATCCTGTCAGCCTCTGAGTGAGAGCATGGATGAAGGTTATTTTCCGGAGATGAAGGGAGAGTCTTTCTGCAAAACCATCCCAACTCATATTAACAGCTCCTTGGCAATCAGCGTTGACTAGTTTCGCTGCCTTCCTTTATTCACTCAAGTCCATGTCAGAAGCGAGGCTACTATCTGTCACACTTAAGGGGTTGTGTTCCTGTTCCACGGCGTTGATTCCGGTAAGATCGTTTCATTTTATTTCATTATGTGAATATGATATTGAGAGAAGGTAGGGTCCCAGTGGGACTCCTTTTATCTTAAATAGAAATCATGGGTTAATATCTCCTGAGGGGGTTATTAAACGGGGGGACTTTAATCATGTTTGTTATATGGTTCTATCTGCTGATGTGTAGTAATACTTAGGCTTGAGGCTTTTCGGAACATAACAGCCTTATAATCAATTGGCGCGATCTCTTGAGATTGCACGCCCTTTTGTGACTGGCACGGTGCACCTCGTGACAGGGTGCGGTTACGTTGTTTTCCACTTCCGTATGCTGACTGTGTGGCGACAGAGAGAGTCTGCTCGTGGGTTGTCGGGTTCACAGGAGGTGGTGAGTGCCCCAGCCATTGGGGGTGTAAAAAGGGTGCCAGTTAGTGTTTGTCATTTTTGTAATCCCAAGATTATGGAGGATTCTGATTTCTTAGACACGGATGTCTCCGATACAGAGAATGTGTCTTGTGATGAATATGAAATGGCCCGGGTAATTTTCGCCTATTGATATGGACTCCGGACTCGAATCCTACTTCGAATTATGGGGCCTAGTGTGTAGATACGCTTCTGACGGAGGGTTGTAAGTTCCTTTTTCTTTGCTATTCGCTTTGGAATACGGGTCTGACTTTTTCAGACGTCGTCATGGTTCTTAAAGGTCCCTGGGGACCTGGAACCATAGTTTCCATTCCTTTGGAGTTGGGATATGTATATAACCTCCGTGGTCTAGTTTTCTGAGTGTGAACATTTGGCGTCCTCCCTTGCGGTTTCTTCAGGATGTTGACTCCTTAGCCTAATAGCATTACTATTGGGTTGGGTAATCTTTTTGGAAGTGTGGGCATAACTTTCTTCATTTGCTCAGCATTGCATTTGCTCTAGTACGTGGAGTGCAGGGGTTATCCTACCTTTCTGCAAGGAGCTGCAAGGCTCCCAGCCTTTGTCTTGTTAAAGGGTTTTCGGGAGACCGATCCTGCAAGGATATAGGATCTACCCTTGGTCATACCTTGGTCTTTCGATGCTAGGGTGTTGTCCTTCTACCTTGTCGCAGATCTAGCCTTCGGGCTTGAGAGTGGAGGTCCGAGGTCGGTTACAGTCTTTCGCCTTTCTGGGGTCAGGAAGATGACCATTTATCCTCACCAGCATGTGGATCAGTAGTTAAGCCTGTCTACAAGGGTTACCTTGCGATCCAGGGGTACTGGGTGCCCAATTTTTAAACTGGTCAGGAGTTCTTTCAGACTCTTGGGTTTGAGGTTGTTGCTAGGTTCCTTAAGTCTACGGACTTTAGATGGTGCGCTCCTACTCATAGGAGGCAGCTTAGGGTTCCTCAGGAGGTTAGATCTTTTGATCAATTCTGTTTTTCGAGGACTCTGGCTTAGGACCATGCCTCTTGCTTGGATCGGACATGGACAGGTTCTGCTTAACCTTAGGGTTTGTGTTCCCACGTGTCCCTTTGAAGGAAACAAGGTTTCTGTCTCTCATGGGAGATTCATATCTGCTTGGGGCTTAAGTTTAAGGACTCTCTGACGGGTCCCTACTGGTCTTCTGGGGCATCTGATGCTTCCTTGTAGACTCCAGGTGTTGTTTCAACTGGGATGGTGATATTGGCCAAAGGGTGTCGCCTCTATTGGTATGGTGGTTTCCGTTGCTTATTTCCCTCTTTCTCACCTTAGGGTGGGGGATGGGTTCTTGTGTGTTCTCCTTCATTTGGAGATACCTCAGTATCTGTGACGACCTGTGGGTCCTTGTTTTTCGTGTCTTGTAGGTTTTTTTCCCCTTACTTACGTACTCAGAATCTTGGAATAGAGTAGTGGTTTGCTCCACCGTTCCTGAAGCAGGAGGTTGTGGGTTTGAACCCAGGTAAGGCTTCTGTTATCTGCTAGATTATGGTATTGGATGCTGGAGGTCTGAGTACTCTCTTCCCTTGGGAAGTGTTCCTCTTTATCAAAGACAGCAGTGTAGGGGTTCTCGGACCCGAGCACAAAGTTCCTGTTCTGACTCACGATAGCATGCCGGTTTTAGTAGCAGTCAGAGTTCTACTCTGGGATTTTGCTTCCTCGTAATTCCATCCTTTTTCTTTCATAGGTCTGGGACTCTTGTCTTCTGTCTTTAACTAGCCTCTGGGCTGGGACCATTACCCTGGAGGGAAGGTCGGGGATCGGTTTGCTCTATGCAGTGTTGACTGTTTTCTTTTCTTGAGTCTGTACTCGGTGGAAGGACTTTTGATGTCCATCTCCCTTTGGTGGCGTCTGCTGCTGGACGGGGACGCTCCTGGGAGACCAATATTTTTTCGGTCGGGAGTTGTCGAGATTTTTCATCGTTACTCGATGGGTTGAGTCCCATGATGGCTTAGGGTCAGCTTTGCTGCCTGAAAGCTGGTCATCGTGAGTTCTTGTTTCAGGTGGCTTGATGTTCTCTTGGAGAGCTCTTTATTAGCTGCTGGGATGGTTATCCTGTCTCTGTTGTCTATGCTTGTCTAGCCTGTGGGTTTCGACTTGAGTATGATGCATTAGGGAACTTGTGGTTTTCTGGAGCACCTTATGTGGTATGGTGCTGTGTCAGGGAAGGGTGGCCCTCGGGTCATCTTAGTGACTTTTTTATCCTGAGTATGGACTTTTTTCGGGTCCTTGTTTTTCTAGGGAGTTTGTCTCCCTGGGCGATGGTACTGTGGCAACCTTGGGTTGCTCTAAGTTTGTTTTGAGCCCGTGTTGGATGGTCCTTTGGATCTCTTATGGGGTTATCTATTCTCCCTCTCTGGAGGTAGATAGAGGTTCTTGAACTTAAGGTCGGGGGTACTTTTCGTGGGAGTCGTGAGCTGCTTGTCTGGCTCCTTGGAGGCTTTTGTGCTCAGCAGACTCTGGGTCTGAGTGGTCTCTAGCACGGCTTTGCAGGTTATGTAACTGATGTGCAGTTACCTGGGCTTCGTTTTTTTTTTATCTGTGTCATTTATAATTTTGTATAGGGTGTCGCGTAATTTCAGGCTGTGGTGCCTGTGGTTTGCATTCAGTGTCCTCTAGCTTGGGTATTGTTTTCCCAAAAGTAATGAATGCAGCTGTGGACTCTTCCCGTTTTTAAGAAGAAAAACATAAATTATGCTTACCTGATAATTTTATTTTCTTCTGACGGGAAGAGTCCACAGCTCCCGCCCGTGTTTTGTCTGAGTCGGCAGTAAATTTTTGTTCTTCTGGCACCTTTTTTCTCCCTGATATTTCTCCTACTGTTCCTCGTTTCCTTGGCAGAATGACTGGGGGATGAGGGAAGTGGGGGAGGTATTTGAAGCTTTTGGCCTGGGTGTCTTTGCCTCCTACTGGTGGCCAGGTTCTGAATTCCCAAAAGTAATGAATGCAGCTGTGGACTCTTCCCGTCAGAAGAAAAGTAAGCTGCATCACTTTCAAGTGATTTAGCATATTAGTAGTATGTCCCTTTAATGGTAGGTATTGCCTATTTCTATGCCTTCATAAGGTATTTTGGATCTGTTGATGGTGAATGGATGAGTTGCGGATTCACACCAATCCTGCAGGATACACACCATTATTTATTGGGTAACAAAACAAACACGAAAAAACTGAGTTAAATACACAGCAAATATTATTTTATAGACTTAAAAAATGTTTATAGAGAATCATATTTTAAATGTGATGTCCCTTTAACTGACATAAGACTGTAGTGCAAAGTGTTGCATCTCTCTTTGGAAGGCAAGTGGTTAAGAAATTACTGCAGATTACTAGACTTTCATAATTGAAAAATTGTCTATATAGAGAATTCAGTGGCATCCGAAAGCAATGAGAGAAAAGCTTTATTTGTCTGTAGGATCAGAGGAAAGTGGACAGATATTGAGTTGTTTATGTCTCTTTATATTAAGCATTTGTTGTGTTTGGAGATTTCTTTCCCCGTTTAGATGTTACCTGGATACTAGGTCCCTCCGGAGAGAGAAACCTATCAGAGACATATCATTGTGAATAACTGTAACTTAGCCATACGCAACAACACTTGTGACTGATGAGATCTTGGGAGAAAAGGAATCTGCATAGAAAATATTTAAAAATCGCCAACACTTATTATAATGTCAAAATATTTTTCCCAAAGGTAACTGTATGATCAAAGAAACGAAGGATTAAAAAAAACAAATCACTGAACAAGATAAATATAATAGTGATGTTAATAGCGGAACGGAACTTGAGTGTATAGTACATTAAGAATAGCAGATAAAATATAATAAATTGTTAGAACAAATATACAGCTAGATTACGAGTTTTGCATTATGAGTGAAAAAGCATCGTTATGGCCCGCTATTACAAGTCTTGTCAGAATAGGTGTACCGCACACCTTTTTTCCATCACGCAATGTCAGTACCACACTTTTTTTAAAAAGTCCTTTTTCAATGGGACTCCCATAGCGCCGGTATTACGAGTTTGCCTAGGAGGCCAAAAAGTGAGCGGTACAGCCTAAAATGACAAGATCCGTACCGTCATCTAAAGTCAGTAGTTATGAGTTTTATGCTGCAAAGCTGTACCATAAAACTCATAACTAAACTGTCACAAAGTACACTAACACCCATAAACTCTATTAACCCCTAAACCAAGGCCCTCCTGCATCAAAAACACTATAATAAAATTATGAACCCCTAATCTTCTGCTCTGGACATCGCCGCCACTATTAAAATGTATTGACCCCTATTCCGCTGCTCCCCGAGATCGTCCGTCACTATAATAAACCTATTAACCCCTAAACCGCCGCCCTCCCACATTGCAAACACTATTTAAATATTATTAAACCCTAATCTGCCGTCTGCCCACACCGCCGCTATAATAAACCCATTACCACTAAACCACAAGCCCCCCACAACGAAATATACTAAATGAAACTATTAACCCCTAAACATCTGGCCTCCCACATCACTACATAAATATATTAACCCCTAAACCTAACCCTAACGTAACCCTAACACCCCCTAACTTAAATATAATTAAAATAAATCTAAACAAAACTTACAATTATTACCTAGATAATTCCTGTTTAAAACTAAATACAAACTTACCTGTAAAAAAAAAAACCTAAGCTAGCTACAAAATAACTAATAGTTACATTGTAGCTATCTTAGGTTTTATTTTTATTCCACAGGTAAGTTTGTATTTATTTTAACTAGGTAGACTAGTTAGTAAATAGTTATTAACTATTTACTAGCTACCTAATTAAAATAAATAAAAAGTTACCTGTAAAATAAAACTTAACCTGCCTTACACTAAAACCTAGCATTACAATCAAATAAATTAAATTATTAAAATACAATTATCTAAATTACAAAAAAAAACCCCACTAAATTACACAAAATAAAAAACAAAATTTATCAAAAATAAAAACGAATTACTCCTAATCTAATAGCCCTATCAAAATAAATTTAAAAAAACCCTAGCCTACACTAAACTGCCAATAGCCCTTAAAAGGGCCTTTTGCGGGGCATTGCCCCAAAGAAATCCGCTCTTTTACCTGTAAAAAAAAATACAACCAACCCCCAACAGTAAAACCCACCACCCACACAACCAAAACCCCCAAATAAATTTATAAATAAACCTAAGCTAACCATTGCACTGAAAAAGGCATTTGGATGGGCATTGCCCTTAAAAGAGCATTTAGCTCTTTTATGGTGCCCAAACCCTAAGCTAAAAATAAAACCCAACCAATAAACCCTTAAAAACCTGATTGGAATAGCCAATAGAATGCAAGCTCAATCCTATTGGCTGATTGGATCAGCCAATAGGATGAAAGCTCAATCCTATTGGCTGATTGCAACAGCCAATAGGATTTTTTTTTTTTAAATATATTTTATTTGAGAAATTTCACAAATAACATACAAACCGACAATATGCAACAACGTCAGCAATACAAAACAAATAGATGCAACAACAGGGGCAATTTCAAACATCGCTATAACAGATACAGCAGAAGTGTTGCAATTTCAATATAAACCTTTCTCTTTTTTTTTTTTTTTTTTTTGCTTTTTCCCAAATTAAGAAGGTTATATACAGACATACATAAACTCTCATAGTTTAATAAGAAGTAGATAAAAGAGTTAGGAGAAGGAGGTGTTAGAAGAGAAGGTGGGGTGGTTTGAGAGACCGTCGCTGTTAGGGGAAAGGATTATGGCAGTGATTCGGGTGTTTCAATATCTTTCAGTTTGGGATTTTTTCCCACCAGGGTGACCAGATCTCGTGATAGAAATCTAGTTTGTCCAGCGCTGAGTAAGAGTATGCTTCCATTTCCAATAGGATTTTTTCCCCTTTAATTCCTGTTGGCTGATAGAATTCTATCAGCCAATCGGAATGTAAGGGACACCATCTTGGATTACGTCACTTAAAGGGAAACTTCGAAAACTGTAAGTGGATCATCGGGGGATAGTGTTAGGTTTTTTAAGGGTTTATTGATTGGGCTTTATTTTTAGCTTAGGGTTTGGGCAAACTTCATTCTACAGCGACCATCGGAAGAAGAGGATGCTCCGCACCGGATGTCTTGAAGATGGACCCGCTCCTCGCCAGATGGATGAAGATAGAAGATGCAGTCTGGATGAAGACTTATCCAGCTTGGATGAAGACTTCTGCCCGTTTGGATAAAGACTTCTGCTGGCTTCGAGGAGGACTTCTGCCGACTTCGAAGAGTACTCCTGCTGCCTGGATGAGGATGGATGTCCGGTCTTCGAAAACTGTAAGTGGATTGTCGGGGGTTATTGTTAGGTTTTTTTAAGGGTTTATTGGGTGGGTTTTATTTTTAGCTTAGGGTTTGGGCAATGTTAAAGAGCTAAATGCCCTTTTAAGGGCAATGCCCATCCAAATGCCCTTTTTGAGGCAATGGTTAGCTTAGGTTTATTTAGATAGAATTTTATTTGGGGGGTTTGGTTGGGGGGGTTGTTTGTATTTTTTTTTTTACAGGCAAAAGAGCTGATTTCTTTGGGGCAATGCCCTGCAAAAGGCCCTTTTAAGGGCCATTGGCAGTTTAGTGTAGGCTAGGAGGTTTTTTTTTATTTGGGGGGGGGGGGGGGCTTTTTTATTTTGATAGGGCTATTAGATTAGGAGTAATTAGTTTTTATTTTTGATAATTTCATTTTTTATTTTGTGTAATTTAGTGTTTTTTTTTGTAATTTTAGATCATTGTATTTTAATAATTTAATTTAATTTATTTTATTTTATTGTAATGTTAGGTTTTAGTGTAAGGCAGGTTAGGTTTTATTTTACAGGTAACTTTGTATTTATTTTAATTAGGTAGCTAGTAAATAGTTAATAACTATTTACTAACTAGTCTACCTAGTTAAAATAAATACAAACTTACCTGTAAACTAAAAATAAAACCTAAGATAGCTACAATATAACTATTAGTTATTTTGTAGCTAGCTTAGGTTTTTTTTTTACAAGTAACTTTGTATTTAGTTTTAAATAGGTATTATTTAGGTAATAATTGTAATTTGTATTTAAATTTATTTCAATTATATTTAAGTTATGGGGTGTTAGGTTTACGTTGGGGTTAGGGGTTAATATATTTTAGTGTTAGTGATGTGGGAGGCCAGAGGTTTAGGGGTTAATAACTTTAGTATAGTGGCGGTGCATTGGCGGTGGCAGATTAGGGGTTAATAACTAATGTAGGTGGCAGCGATGTTAAGGGCGGCAGATTAGGGGTTAATAACTGTATGTAGGTGGCAGTAATATCGGGAGCGGGAGATTAGGGGTTTATAGTTTTATTTAGGTGGCGGCGATGTTAAGTGTGGCAGATTAGGGGTTAATAACATTATGTAGGTTGCAGTGATGTCGGGGGCGGCAGATTAGGAGTGTTTAGACGTATTTTTTATGTTAGGGTGTTAGGTTTAAACGTAACTTTTTCTTTCCCCATAGACATCAATGGGGCTGCGGAGCTTTTGTTTCTGTGATTGCAGATGTTAGGCATTTTTTTTGCCGGCTCTCCCCATTGATGTCTATGGGGAAATCGTGCACGAGCACGTCAAAGCAGCTCTTGTATTTGGGTGAGGTATGGAGCTCAACGCCACCATATCGCCCGTGCAAGCCTTCTTTTTTAAAACCTGTAATAGCGGCACTATAGGAAGGTGAAATACCGCCGCTTTTGTGGCGGTCGTTAATTTCCCTATAGTGCTCAAAACTTGTAATCTAGCTGATAGTGATTTAGGATTCTGTGGTTTTAGTTCCTGTGCCAGTCTTGTGAGCATGAGGAGTTGCTGATTGGTATGTCCCTACCGTAATCTCACACCAGGTACCAATCAGCAGATGAATTTGCTTCAAGATCAATGTCAGGGACATGAAAAATCCCTCCATTTTCATGTTTAAAAGTTTATTAAAGGGGTTTTCTAATGTGTAAGCTCCTTTAAGCCTCTAAACTTTTCATGTTGATTGTAGAATGATTATGTTGATTACAAGCTATACATAGTTTTTATGGTTGGAGTGAATGGTTGGTGTTGTCAAGGTATCTGTGAATGTCAGTAGATAAAATATATATACATATATATATATATATATGATAAAATAAGTATGCAATCTATAAAATATTAAATTTGAGCATGCTTATTTTATTGCTGAATACATTTTGTGTATTGCAAAGCTAAGGTCAGAGATGAGATGCCTTGCTGATTACACATCAGATCCCCTCCCCACTCAATATGCTAAATCACATTTGCTCAGATCAAAATCTATGTGATAAAAGTTACCAGATAATATCCCCTGTGGATAAGCAGCCGAGAGGTCTAGAGCTAGAGCTTTTGAAGCTTGAATGGATGCAGAGAAGAACCGGTCTACAGAGGAGAATCGCCATTTACACGTAGGTGCTAAATTGGTACCTGCTGAATTTTAATACACATAAGACATCTGAACTTGTTACCTATAGACATATGGGAATGCTGTGACTTAATCTTCATATAAGACTATATAAACAACATATATATATATATATATATGTATATAATGTGTGTGTGTATATGTATTGATCTAAAACATACTATATTGGAAAAATGTCTGCTGTATTGAATGGCTGCATTAGTGAATTTGAAATGTGTTCCTTGAAAGCATAGTCTTAAGGATTTGAAGTTTGGACAAATTATCTATGCAGTTTTCAGACATTTAATATATGCCTCAGACTGTCCAAATAAATTGTATAAACATATATTTGTGGATCTTAGAGAAAATGCCTAGCAGTGGCATGTTAGATAAGTATTGGCTGAATTTAATAAGTAGCTATACAGTCAATTTAAAATATCCAATTTATTTCAAAATTAATAACATTATTTTTATTTTTAAGGCATCTGACAAGTGCATGTTTAGTTGGTGCTGTAAATTGTATCATATATTTTTGTCACTCAGCAAGAGATGTACTGAATGTGGAATGTGCTGTATTTGTATTAATATAGGATAATAATCAAATGCAACTTCAAAGGCATCTTCTAAAACATTATGAGAAATATGTTTAGTATTAAAATACTCAGATAAAATAGCACTATATAGTCTCGTGTATTGAACACATGATTTATTAATACTGGAAATTGTAGGGATATCTGATAAACATTTTAAGGTTAGATATTAAACTATTAGCAGTGTTGATAATGAGTCTGCTGCCACCTATAGTTCAAAGATGGTATTGCAACCAAAAGGTAATTGACTACTCAGGGAAGCATTTCCCAAACAGGCCTATGAGATATTCAGATCTGAGGGCCAATCAATGCTCAGCTCCGTTAGGGCCTATCAGAGACAGCACCATGGAGCATATCCAAAATTTTCACTAATTATTAGAATAAAAAGGAGTGTGGTGTATCACGTGATATAACCTCATGCAAGGGGATAGAAGTGGTCTTTTGTTTGCTAAAATTTTGACTAATAACCTTGCTGGTCTGTTGGAAACACAGTCTATATGAGCAAAAATCTGGGCCTACTTTTCTTTTCCATATTGCAATACCTTTCTTCATATGAGGTGAACCGGATCTATCTGAAAAAGCTGAAACATTTAATTGACTTATGTGGTAAAGTACGGCAGTGAATATAATTGAATATTTTAAAGCAAATGCATTAATTGTTGCTACTGTTAGATTGCAACTGGTATTTAAAGAGCATATTTTTGTATTTTTAGTTTATATCCATAGTCCTGTGTAGTTAAGAACTAGTCAGATTAATGCTAAGTAATCTTATTTGCTAGTTAAAGGTCTTTTGTATTTCATATCTCTAAGTCAGGCTTATTATTGTGTAATCTCATATAAATTGGTTATTATATTTAAATCTCTGATTGTTGTAAATTAAGCAGAGTAAATTTGTAATCCATATTGGGCATTGAATTAGAGTTATTGACTAATTATAGAAGATTCTGATACTTTATTGTGATATTTTTAATGCAATTCATTGTGATTAAGGTAAATTTTAGAGATATATATATTTTTTTTTATGATCTGTTTTATGGAATATTGTAACAGAATAAACATACATAATTGATTCATAATCTAGTCTCTATTTAATATATTTCATTTAATTGGAGGCTATTTTAAATAATAATAATAAATAAATTGTATTATAACCCTGGTATATACTGACAGTGTTCATATGACACTTTTTAGGTGAAATATTTGATATTGCTGCTACCATTTCAAAAACTCCATGGAAGCTTTGCAGCAGAGCAATGAGAAACTCAATTTATGGCAGTATTCATCATATTCTCAGAGGGATTCCACCTCAAACACCCAATGTAAATAGCACACAATAGGCAGAACATATAACATATTTAATCAGTCAATCTAATCTGTAAATTGCAGGAGATTCACAGATGCCAGTTTTATAACTCCCTATATTTCCTGGTAGCTCTCCAAGATGGGGGAGATTAAAGAGCTTGTGGAACCTGATGGCTGGAGTAATAGCTGTTCAGTGGGTGTGGGTTAATAAGACAAGGTCTTAACTCAGAAAGGTCCTTAAAGGGACATTAAACACTAAATAAATTCTAGGTAGAATTATGCTTTCAAAGAAAAGATTAGTCTGAGAATAAAATGTAGATGGATTTTTTTTTAAGTTTTGTTAGCTGGATGGCCTCTCACCACCTAAAAATAAACATGTCCAAGACTGAGCTCCTTCTAATCCCCCCTCTAACTTTACTCTAGTTTCTAATTTTTCCATCACTGTTGGCGGCACCACCACTATCTCCCCTTTACCCCAAGTCTGCTGCCTCTGAGTCACACTTGACTCAAATCTGTCCTTTATTCCCCACATCCAATTGCTCTCTTCATCCTGCCGCAACCACCTACGCAATATCTCCAAAATGTGTCCGTTTATGAGTGCTGAAACTACTAAACAGCTAATCCACTCCCTGGTAATTTCCCGACTTGCCTACTGTAATAACTTACTATCTGGCCTCCCTCCCTCCAGCATCTCTCCCCTTCAATCCCTCCTAAATGCATCTGCAAACCACCTCTCTCAATGCTCTGTTTCTGCTGCACCTCTCTGCGAGTCCCTTCACTGGCTCCCCATTCACAGCAGAATTAAATTCAAAATTTTAACCCTGACCTACAAAGCCCTTACCAATGCTGCCCCACCCTACCTGTCGTCACTCATCAACAAATATACCCCAACCCGCCCCCTAAGATCCAACAATGACCTGCTTCTTGCGTCCTCTACCATCACCTCCTTTTATGCTAGACTGCAGGACATCTCTTGTGCGGCACCAACCCTCTGGAACGCACTTCCTCGAGCTGTCAGACTTTCCCCTAACGTCTCCTCCTTTAAACGTTCCCTAAAGACCTTTTTGTTCAGGGAAGCTTATCACCCAACTCATTAACAAATGAACTTCACTTACCCATTCTCACCTTTGCAGTCCCCACCTCCTGTTTCCTTTCCTCCCACCCATCTAGATTGTAAATTCCCACAGGAATAGGGCCCTCAATTCCCCCTGTATTTGTCTGTAAAATGTTGTCTCTTATTGTATTGTTTCTCCATTGTACTTTTAATCCTTGTACCCATGGGCAGCTCTGCGGAATCTGTTGGCGCTTTATAAATAAAAAATAATAATAATAAAGTTTTAGTGTCTATTAAACAATAGGAGCTGCCATGTTGTAACTTCTCTGCTGTGGCCAGTTAGGGGCAGCTATAAATAGGTCACTAGAGAGTGCAGCCAATGGATGTGTGGAATATAACAGTGTTCTGCACTTCCATTTCTAACTGAAACTGAAAAGCTCAGAATGGATTTATAGGAAATAGGGGGACAAAATAAATAATGAAAGTATATTGCAGAGCTTTTTATATATACAATTTATCATTTTATATTACCATCTTACGGTTTTTAATGTCCCTTTAAAATCAGGACACTGAGCGGCTGCAGGTGGGGAAGCAAGTTAGATCTCCAAACCATGAGAATCTCACAGGATGCAGAACAATTGGGAGGTTTAGATTTATTGTATTATTTTGCTGTTTTATGTGTTGTGCAGAGGTTATTGATACCATAGTATAGAAACAGATAAATACTAAACGCCAATAAAGACCTTATGTCTAATTCCTGCATTCAGGCATTCACTGTCATTTTGTTAGCAAAACATTTGCTGTTTTTTAGTATTTTATAATGAAAGTATATTGCATTTTTTAAAGGGATACTAACCCCTCATGATTCAGATAGAGCATGCAATTTTAAGCAACTTTCTAATTTACTCCTATTATCAATTTTTCTTTGTTCTCATGTTATCTTGATTTGAAAAAGCAGTAATAAAAGGTTAGGCCCATTTTTTAGTTCAGCACCTTGGTAGAGCTGCTGATTGGTTTGCTACATTTAGCCACAAATCAGCAAGTGCTACCCATGTGCTGAACAAAAAATGGTCTGGCTCTAAAGCTTACAGTACTGCTTTTTCAAATCAAGATAGCATGAGAACAAAGAAAAATTGATAATAGGAGTAAATTAGAAAGGTGCTTAAAATCTCATGCTCTATCTGAATCATGAAATAAAAAAAATTGTGTTTAGTATCCCTTTAATGCTCACAATAAAACATCTCATATTACAATCTCAGTGTCCTGACCTTTAATTATACTGAATGTGCTAAATATTTAATACAGTTAACAACATGTTTCCTTAGCTATTGTGACTCAGGGCCCGATTTACTAAAGGTCTCTGGGCTGGAGACCTTTAGTAAATTAAATTTTATTTAAAAGGACATGAAAGTGAAACCCACATTTATTTCTTTTATGATTCAGATAGAGCATACGCTTTTTAACAACTTTCCAATTTATCTGTTATCAATTTTGCTTCATTCTTTTTCTATCCTTTATTGAAGGAACAACAATGCGAGCTAGCTGGACATATTGGTAAGCCATTGATAAGAGATATATTTGAGCAGCCACCAATCAGCAGCTAGCTCCCAGCTTCTGAGCCTACCTAGGTATACTTTTCAACCAACGATATCAAGAGAACGAAGCACATTAGATAATAGAAATAAGTTGGAAAGCTGTTTAAAATTGTATACTTTTATCTGAATCATGAAAGAAAATTTTGGGGTTTCATATCCCTTTAAGAATGATCGCCAGTATTTATATTTCCCTGGTGGATTATCTAAAGCCACTTGTTACCTGAAAACAGGATGTCTCTCTAAGGGGTGTATACTGCCTTGGAATAGAAATGCATGCATTAGAAAGGTGCACAATGAAAATTGTAATTTAAAAATCATACAAAAGGAATAATTGAACCATTCACACAAAAATAAAATTGTTTACAAAAAATCGTATTTTATCAATAACGTAAACTTTGTATTTAAGGCTATACTAAACCCAAAATTTTTCTTTCATGATTCAGATAGAGAATACAATTTTAAACATTTCAATTTTCTTCTATTATCTAATTTGCTTCATTCTTTATATATCCTTTGCTGAAGAAATAGCAATGCACAGGGGTGAGCCAATTACACAGGGCATCTATGTGCAGTCACGAATCAGCAGCTACTAAGCCTATCTAGATATGCTTTTCATCAAATGATATCAAGAGAATGAAGCAAAATAAATAATAGAAAGTTGTTTAAAATTGCATGCTGTATCTGAATCATTAAAGAAAAATTTTGGGTTTCATGTCCCTTTAAATTACACAGGAATAAATCATATTAAATATGGACAGCATAAATCCTAATTTAAGTACACTGGATGTGCAAAAAACACATCGAAATGCATACTTATAAGTGCAAAATACAAAGCGTAATTGTTGTTTTATTGTAAACTGGGTTGAATATGGGTGTTCCATAGGCGTATAATTAATTTTCTCTCAAATCCCAGCGTAATTCTGTAAACCTTTTCACCCTACAGATCTCAAGGTTTTTTTTATCGCAAAGGAAAGTAATGGTAAACTTTACATGTTTCAAAATCAGGTTTGGGATATTTTACAGGGACTTTAATTGATCGCTTCTAATGCAGATGTGCTATAACTTACTTTTAATCTAGTTGTGCCCTAACTTACTTTTAATTTAGCTGTGCCATTCTAATTCCCCGTACTCCCGATACCCACTTCAAAAGTAATTTTTTTTTGTTAAGCTTACGGCTTGATCTGATCTCCAATCTGTGCACTAGCCGTATGGCACTCACACAAATTTTTATTTTTTAGCTAGACCATCGATTTCAAACCATTAGCTCACAAAAAAAAAATTGCTGACGGAGCGCAGGGCATTAGAATGGTCCGGATAGATTAATAATAAGTTACAACACATATTCATTAGGAGGGTATATTAAATTCTGTGTAAAATATTGCTTAGATTCCAGACCTGATTTGAAAACAGTTTAAAGTTTAAATGTACGCCGACTTCATCCTCCATTGTGAACTTTTACATAGCAGAGATTTCTGATTTTTTCTGTGGGAGACAGCTCGCCACTCTCAGGGACAGCCCCCCTTTTCTTTTTTCTTTTTTATAGAATTCTTTGAGGGCTGCCCCTATTAATGTCGGTGTGGAAAACCACATATAGACCGGCAATTTTTTTGAGATTGGCCCATTCTTATCAGAATTACAGTGCACAAATTCCTTTAGCAATATGTATGTTTGTTTTTTGTTTATCACATGAGGCCAAAATAATATTTATTTTAAGCTACACAGCCTTTGTACTGCATGGGTATTACCGCTTGAAAGGGCCTGTCTTGTCAATTGCAGCTAGATTAATATTAGGTGTGAAAGTTTTCCGTCTGCTTTGATAGACACGATTCCTGCCAGTGATGATATCACCTATCTGGGATTACACAGTGACAAACTATGTTATGACAGCTGGGGAAATAATGCATACCGCTGTAAAAATAAGCTAGAATTGTTCCATGTTTACTGTCTGGAGATAGGGGAAATAATATCAACCTACTGTTGCCAGAACATTTTATGAAATGTAGGTGGAATTTAATTTCCACAATTGAAAAGTCCTTTTTTCCTTTAAAGCACTAAACTTTATTATTTTTAAAATTCTTGAAAACTTGATATAGTAAAGTGTTCTCCACAGATAATTTTCCCAGCCGTGTGGCATTATGAAGTAACTGGATAGCTTTAGGAACTAGCCGGTGTAATATTTTCTAATATTATATCAGTTTCTGCTATCCAAAGCACAAATGAATTGCATAATTTAACATAATTGTATTTAATGATACTTTGTGCAATAAAAATGGAAAATTTTTAATATTGGCTAATTTTAGCTTAATCATGGCTAAAATTGTATCCGGGGTGGTCAGTAAAATCAGCCGAGTGGTGCACCCGCTAAACAAGGTCCTGGGGAGAACACTGGTATGTATCAGCAATTAAAGGTTCTCAAATTGCAAGAAGAAAATGTTCTGTGATTCTTATTGCACTGTTGCCAGTCTATACCTGTGTTTAACTCCTGCATATGGGTTAAACACATAGTAAAAGTCTGCTACAGAGCAGCAATACACTGCTGATTATGATCTGAACGTGGTGGAGGATTGCTGACTATACAAGTATGCCTTTCCCGATTGACTCATTGACTGTTTCTTAGCTCTAGACCATTGCAATTCAGTGCATTGACATTTTGTAGCATTTGGTTATCACAGATTTATGTCCCTTTAAAGGGACAGTCTACACCTTAGTCATCTTACGTACTTTAGATTAAGCTGCAAATAGCCTCCTGCACCCTTTCTATATCCTGCAGCAGTAACCTTAAATGACTATTGTTTCTTGTCACTTTGAAATGGTTGCCAAGCTCTGCCCACTGATCACATCACTATCTGGACTTGCTAGGTGAAATGTTCTAAAGCAGGGGTTTTTAAACCTGTCCTCAGGCCTCCCCAGATTTGCAGGATTACCTTGGGGGAAAGCAGGCTAACCAAGTTTACTAATCAGCTGATTATTTCACCTGTGCAACAGAGATCCTGAAAATCTGGCCTGGTAGGGAGGCCGGAGGACCGGTTTGAAAACCCCTGTGCTATAGAGATCTAATCACTGTTAGATGTTTTCTCGTCAACAGGCGTTACACTACACTTCACTGTGAATGTGATGGTTTGATAACAGTGGCAGAATCTCCATGTGCAGCGAGGGTGTAGTGTGCACAAGCTCTTTAGACAGTATTGATTGGCAATACAATTCACAGGTGTGAACTGAACCGCTCTTGTTACAATACAATAGTGAAACTGGAATATGAAGAATATAAATAATAAACTTCTGTGATCTGGGGGTGTTTGGGTATATTGTGCATGTGTATACATTAGTGAATTTATTTTTAGTCATTCCCAGGGAGTAACCTGTATAACAGTGGGTACATTTTGCAGGTATATTCTAAACCCGTGTTTCTCAACAGCCGGGCCGCGGCCCACTACCGGGCCGCAACGTCCCTGCTGATGGGCCACGACCCGTCATTGCCTTCAGGCACTCGCTCTGACAGGCCCGCCTTTACACATCTCCGAAATTTTGGACGAGCCTGTCAGAGTGTCACTGTGAGCATTTAGCGGCGGGCGGGCGCACTGTGAGTGACCGGGTAGAAGCGGCTTGCGGCGTGCAGAGGTAAAGCATCGGCTCACAAGTAAGTAAGCCCACTGACACCAATTACATAATTACGGCCACTGACACCAATGTATATATTTAGGGTGGCCACTGGACACCAATGTGTATTTGTAAACTGTGTGTGTGTATGTATATATATATATATATATATATATATATATATATATATATATATATATATATATATATATATATATATATAGGTATATAGATCCTACTGACACCAATGAATTATAAAATATTAACCCACTGTAAACTATATATATATATATATATATATATATCTCCCACTGACACCAATGGATTATCATATAATTAACCCACTGTTATATATATATATATATATATATATATATATATATATATATATATATATAATTATATGATAATTCAGTGGTGTGGGATCCATATATAATATATATAAATGGTTTATAGTGGGTTAATTTTATAATTCATTGGTGTCAGTGGGTAAGGGAGGAGAGAGAGAGAAAGAAAGAGAGGGAGGAGAGAGAGAAAGAGAGGGAGGAGATAGATAGAGGCAGAGAGAGAGAAAGAGAGGGGGGAGGAGAGAGAGAAAGAGAGAGGGGAGAAGAGAGAGAGGGGAGGAGAGAGAGAGAGAAAGAGAGGGGAGGAGAGAGAAAGAGAGAGGAGGAGAGAAAGAGACTGTGTGTATATATATATATATATATATATATATATATATATATATATATATATATATATATACAGGTGGCCCTCGTTTTACAACGGTTCAATTTACACCGTTTCAGAACAACCTTTTTTTCCAGTCATGTGACTGCTATTGAAAAGCATTGAGAAGCAGTGCATTTATTAAAATAGCCAGTAGGTGCAGCTGTCCGCTTGTGTTGCAGCAAAGCCAAGCAAGCTGAAATTAATCAGTTTAACCAGACCTGAGCTATCGAGCAGATTTCAAAGGAACAAGATCTTCCTGTCTATAAATCAGTCCAGATTGGAATGCATAGATAGAACTGTTTGCAGAAAAATGCAAGTGAAGTCTGGGTTGTGTGATTATTTTATTAAGTTTATAATGCTGTTTAGCAAATGTTTTTGTTAATTTAACTTAGTTTAATTATATATTCTGTTTTGTGTGATTATTTTATTAGGTTTATAATGCTGTTTAGCATTTAAAGTCTTCATTTCAAAGCTTTAAAAATATTGTATTAGGTGTTAATTATAACAATTTTGAGAGGCGTTTGGAACCTAACTCCCTCACTTCCCATTGACTTACATTATAAACTGGGTTTCAATTTACAACAGTTTCGATTTACAACCATTCCTTCTGGAACCTAACCCCGGCGTAAACTGAGGGCTACCTGTATGTATATATATATATATATATATATATATTTCTTCCAAACCTACTGCAACCCACTCCCGATGCTTACCGGGCCCTGGACCGGTCCGGCTAAAACTTACCGGGCCTTGAGGTCACTTTGGTTGAGAACCACTGTTCTAAACAATACCCGCCAGCTTAGGTAAACCTTTTCACACATACCTGTTCCACCACCCTTTTTGACCAATTATAGGACATTTACTTCATTTATTTAAACTCTTAAAAAAAAACAAAAAAAAACAACATTTTTATATTTAATGAATGCACATTATATGTTGTGTAAACATGCTTAGTAAATATTCCCCCTCCACACTGTTGTAATCTGCATTAACTGGCAATGTACTATACTTTCCTATGGAAGGCAATTTACCTGTGCAGTGAGGATCAAACCACATTTTATAGCTTTTCACTCGCCAGGAGCTTTGCAATACTGTAGAGCAGAGCTTTCCAAACTTTTCATGTTGGGGACACACTTTGTAGACCTACATCATTTCGCGACACAGTAATTCAGTTGCACTAGCAAACAGGAGGTTAAACTAACTTGTTTTGAAAGATACGGACACACACATAAATTATATAATAACAAAATGCATTTACAAGTAACAGTATGTATGTGCAAGAATTAAACAAAAGTTTAATAACACCAATAGCTACTTACTATTTTAATGGGATATATGAGGTTGATGGGATGAACACGGTTTCAGAATATTTGGTGTACTATTAGATAAGGACACTCACATTTCATCATCAAGCATTTTAAGCTTCCACTTCCTATCCATATATCAAGAGCAGGAGCAGCAATGCACTACTGGGAGCTAGTTGCAAAAAAATCACACTGACTTCTGCTCAGTGTTTAAGCTGCCACCCTCAGAGCTCTATGAGTCCGACTGACTACTGCCCGTGCTACAAACACACTGCTGTCCCACTCACTGGCTACACTTGCAGTCACGAGCCAATTAAGGAGACTACATGTGCAGTCAGGAGCCAATGTGCCGCCAAAGCCACCAATGGGAATAGTTTCAGTTCCCACTGAGCTGTGCCAATTGGTTAAGATGATCTGTGTGACCCACTAGGTATCAATCACGTGTCAACCATGTGATATGTGTAGCAGGCAGGTGAAAAGTCAGAAACCAAAAAACTATTAAAAAAAAAAAATAATAATTTAAAAAAATGTGTGCTGAAGCAGGGACACACCTACACACTGCTGCCGACACACTAGTGTGTCCCGACACACAGTTTGGAAAGCACTGCTGTAGAGACTGAAATGAGTATTTCTCAGCAGACATGTCTCTATTTACACTACCCACTGGGAGTGTAATTTATTCTAAATCTTCTTGTTTACATAGCTTTTCTATAATCGGGGATATGAAGCCCAGCCATTCCTTCATGATTCAGATAGAACATACACTTTTAAACAACTTTCCTGTTTACTTCTATTATCTAATGTGCTTTAATCTCTCCTTTGTTGAAAAGCATACCTAAGTACACTGGGAGCTAGCTGTTGATTGGTGGATGCGCATATATGCCTCTTGTCATTGGCTCACCCAATGTTTTTTTGCTGCTCCTTTACGAAAGAATACCAAGAGAATAAAGAAAATTTGATCATAGAAGTAAATTGGAAAATCATTTAAAATTGTCTGCTCTATCTCAAACATAAAAGAAAAATGTTTTCTTTTACAAGATATGACGAGTCCACGGATTTCATCCTTACTTATGGGATATCACCTCCTGGTCAGCAGGAGGAGGCAAAGAGCTCCACAGCAGAGCTGCATAAATAGCTCCTCCCTTCCCCCCCCAACCCAGTCATTCTCTTTGCCTGTGTTAGTGATAGGAAGAGGTAAAGTGAGGTGTTAGCTTAGATTCTTCAATCAAGAGCTTTTTTATTTTTAAATGGTGCCAAAGTGTACTATTTTATTACAGGGCAGCTTTCTGGAAAACTATGGGAACTGGTGGATGTTTTTACTCCACTGTGCCTCCCATGATTGTGCTGCATTCTGTATATGGTTTTAGAGGTTGTAACCAAGACCTTTCTGCTTTCACAGGACCTCAGGAGGAAGAGTGGACCTCTTGACACTGAAATTGACATGTTGTTCCTCAGCATGGAGGTAAGAGCAGTTTTTATTCTGGAAGCGCTGCAGCATATTTCAGAATAACTGTGCTTGATATGTTATATGGGGGCTAGATACATTAAAAGGGCGTCCCTTTAACTCATGTGGTGATACCCAGACATTCTGGCATGATAAGAAGCTTAGAAGCGCTGGGGTATGTAGAAGAAATCTAACATAGTGTTTTATCCTAGAAGCCTGGGACATACTGTATGGGTATTCTCTGATAACGGGTACATGGAATGAAGGTGTTCCAGTATGTTTTATTTGAGGTGGCTGACGCTGGGGACTGTTCCGGAGGGGATATGTTTTATTTAAGGCTCCGGTACATGACATTTTTGTTTAGGGCATATCTTTAATTTGGCCGTTTCTTATCATGCCCACGAAGGGCGGGGCTTGGTTTTGCGCGCTTTGTAGCACAGTTTCTACTGGAGTTCCGGTTAAGCTGATTCTCTCACGACTCCTAAGTCTGCTTGTGGTGTCCTTTACAAGCGACTTTAGGTGCGTCGTTCTGCGGAGTGGATATTGTCACATGGGGGCAGGTAGGAGCCGCAGCAGAGCTGCGGCAAGGTGACTGAGCAAATTTAGAAGTATAAAGTAGGTTTCTCTCTAAAGCAATAGTACAGAGAATGTGAGTTTTGCTCTCTGCCATATATTTAAAGTTTTAATTCTGCAAGCAGTTCCTTAAAGAGACAGTACTCCGCAGAGTATTTATGTTACCACAATTATTTCTGTGATTTTGACCAAGCTTGACATTTGTTAGGTTATCAAAATGGATGACCTTGAACAGAATGCATGCTCTATGTGTTTAGATGCCATTGTGGAACCCCCTGTTACGCTTTGTCCCTCATGCATTGAAAGGGCTTTGCAGTGTAAAGAAAATTTTTTCTTTAATAAAGATACATCTGATGAATGTCCTCAGACTGATGAAACTCAGGGTATGCCGCATCTTTCTTCCCAAGCGTCACAGCCTTTAACGCCCGCACAGGTGACGCCATGTTCTTCAACGGCGTCTGCTTCATTTACTCTGCAGGATATGGCTGCAGTTAGTCATCCACTCTTACAGAAGTTTTATCCAAGTTGCCAGTGTTACAAGGCAAACGCAGCATGACAGAGGCCCACGTGGTCCCTGCAACTTCTGATGCCTTAATGGCCATCTCCGATATACCTTCCCAGGGCTCTGAATTGGGGGGTAGGGAGGCCCTGTCTGAGGGGGAACTGACTGACTTAGGAAGTGCTTTCCCCCAGACAGATTCGGACGTTATGTCCTTCAGATTTAAACTTGAACACCTCCGCCTCTTGCTACGAGAGGTTTTGGTGACTCTGGACGACTGTAACTCTATTGTGGTCCCGCCAGAAAAATTGAGTAAGATGGACGAATAGTTAGAGGTTCCTTCTTATTCCGATGTGTTCCCGGTTCCTAAGAGAATTTCGGAAATTATTACGAGGGAATGGGAGAGACCGGGTATCCCGTTCTCTCCTTCCCCTATTTTTAGGAAAATTTATTCTATAGCTGACACCGTTTGGGACTCTTGGCAGACGGTCCCTAAGGTGGAAGGAGCTATATCTACCCTGGCTAAGCGTACAACTATCCCTATTGAGGACAGTTGTGCTTTCAAGGACCCTATGGATTAAAAGTTGGAGGGTCTTCTAAAAAAGCTATATATTCATCAAGGGTTTCCGTTTCAACCAACAGTAACAGTCACAACTGCGGCTGCCTTTTGGTTTGGCGCCCTAGAAGAGTCCCTTAAGATTAAGACTCCTTTAGAAGAAATAGTGGATAGAATTAAGGCCCTTAAGCTGGCCAATTCCTTTATTACGGATGCCGCCTTTCAAATCGTCAAATTGGCGGCTAAGAATTCAGGATTTTCCATTTTAGCGCGCAGAGCCTTATGGTTAAAATCTTGGCGATTCCTTTCAAGGGTAAGACCCTGTTCGGGCCTGACTTGAAGGAGATCATTTCTGACATTACGGGAGGTAAGGGTCATCTCCTCCCACAAATCAGCTAAGCAAAGGGGACGACAGAGTCATTTTCGTTCCTTTCGAAATTTCAAGGGAATCCCATCTTCCTCTTCCGTTAAACAGGAAGGGAATTATCCTCAAGCCAAAGCCACCTGGAAGCCTAACCAGGGTTGGAATAAGGGTAAACAATCCAAGAAGCCTGCCGCTGCTACCAAGACAGCATGAAGGGGCGGCCGCCGATCCGGGACCGGATCTAGTAGGGGGCAGACTTTCTCTCTTTGTCCAAGCTTGGATGAGAGATGTTCAGGATCCCTGGACACTAGAATTCGTGTCTCAAGGGTATCAGTTGGAGTTCAAAAGTTCCTTCCCAAAGGGAAGATTTCTTATTTCACGATTGTCTGTAGACTAGATAAAAAGAGTGGCGTTCTTACGTTGTGTAAAAGACCTCTCTACTATGGGAGTAATTTGTCCCGTTCCAGAACAGGAACAGGGGCAGGGGTTTTACTCAAACCTTTTCATGGTTCCCAAAAAAGAGGGAACGTTCCGACCCATTTTAGATCTCAAGAGTTTAAAAAAGTTTCTCAGAGTCCCATCCTTCAAGATGGAGACTATTCGGAAAATTCTTCCATTGATCCAGGAGGGTCAATATATGACTACCGGGGACTTAAAGATGCATAGCTTCATATTCCTATCCACAAAGATCACCAGTTCCTAAGGTTTGCCTTCCTGGGCAAACATTTTCAGTTTGTGGCTCTACCTTTCGGGCTGGCCACGGCACCCAGGATCTTCACAAAGGTTCTAGGGTCTCTGCGGTTCTCAGACCGTGGGGCATTGCGGTAGCGCCTTATCTAGACAATACTCTGATCCAGGCGTCGTCTTATCAACTGACAAAGTCTCATACCGACATAGTTCTGTCCTTTCTAAGGACTCACGGGTGGAAGGTGAATCTAGAAAAGAGTTCACTAATTCCACAGACAAAGGTTCCTTTCCTGGGAACTCTAATAGATTCTATATCCATGAAAATCTTCTTGACGGAAGTCAGAAAGTTGAAGATTCTGAATACATGCCGAGCCCTTCAGTCCAATCCTCGGCCATCAGTGACTCAGTGCATGGAGGTAATTGGATTGATGGTGGCGGCAATGGACATCATTCCGTTTGCTCGTTTTCATCTCAGACCTCTACAGCTGAGCATGCTCAGACAGTGGAATGGAGATTATGCAAATTTGTCTCCTCAGATAGATCTGGATCAGGAGACAAGAGACTCTCTTCTTTGGTGGTTGTCGCTGGATCATCTGTCCCAAGGGACGTGCTTCTGCAGACCTTCATGAGTGATAGTGACAACGGACGCCAGTCTACTAGGATGGGGCGCAGTCTGAAATCCCCTGAAGGCTCAGGGTGTGTGGACTCGGTCGAAGTCTCTACTTCCAATCAATATTCTGGAATTGAGAGCAATATTCAATGTGCTTCAGGCTTGGCCGCAGTTGGCTTCGGCCAAATTCATCCGCTTTCAGTCAGACAACATCACGACTGTGGCTTACATCAATCATCAGGGAGGAACAAGGAGTTCCTTAGCGATGACAGAAGTATCCAAGATAATTCGATGGGCGGAGGCTCACTCTTGTTATCTGTCAGCAATCTACATCCCAGGAGTGGACAACTGGGAGGTGGATTTTTTGAGCAGACAGACGTTTCATCCGGGGGAATGGGAACTCCATCCGGAGGTCTTTGCCACCCTGATTCTCAGGTGGGGCAGACCGGAATTGGATCTGATGGCGTCTCATCAGAATGCCAAGCTCCCAAGATACGGATCCAGGTCCAGGGATCCTCAGGCCGAACTGATAGATGCCTTGGCAGTGCCTTGGTCATTCAACCTAGCCTATGTGTTTCCACCGTTTGCTCTCTTTCCCTGGGTGATTGCACGGATCAAACAGGAGAGGGCTTCGGTTATTCTAATCGCTCCTGCGTGGCCTCGCAGGACTTGGTATGCCGATCTGGTGGACATGTCCTCTCTACTGCCGTGGAAGCTTCCATTGAGGCAGGACCTTCTCATTCGGGGACCCTTCCATCATCCGAATCTAATTTCTCTGCATCTGACTGCTTGGAGATGGAACACTTGATTTTATCTAAGCGGGGGTTCTCTGATGCGGTCATTGATACCTTGATTCAGGCACGTAAGCTTGTTAGTAGAAAAATTTACCATAAAATATGGCGTAAATATCTTTATTGGTGCGAATCCAAGGGCTACTCATGGAGTTGGGTTAGGATTCCCAGGATTTCATCTTTTCTCCAAGAAGGGTTGGAGAAAGGGTTGTCAGCAAGTTCCTTAAAGGGACAGATTTCTGCTTTGTCTATTTTGCTACACAAGCGTCTGGCAGATGTTCCAGATGTTCAATCTTTTTGTCAGGCCCTGACTAGAATCCGGCCTGTATTTAGACCAATTGCTCCTCCTTGGAGTTTGAATTAAGTTCTTAATGTTCTTCAAGGGGTTCCATTTGAACCTATGCATTCCATAGATATTAAGTTATTATCTTGGAAGTTTTATTTTTGGTTGCTATTTCTTCTGCTTGCAGCGTTTCTGAGCTTTCGGCATTACAATGTGATTCTCCTTATCTTATTTTCCATTCTAATAAGGTGGTGTTATGTACCAAACCTGGTTTTCTTCCTAAGGTTGTTTCTAACAGAAATATTAATCAGGAAATTGTTGTTCCCTCCTTGTGTCCTAACCCTTCTTCTAAGAAGGAGCGTCTGTTACATAATTTGGACGTAGTCTGTTCCTTGAAGTTCTACTTGCAGGAACTAAGGATTTTCATCAAACATCTTCATTATTTGTTGTTTTTGCTGGGAAATGTAGGGGTCAGAAGGCTACGGCTACCTCTCTTTCGTTTTGGCTGAAGAGTATCATCCGTGTTGCATATGAGACTGCTGGACAGCAGCCTCCAGAACGAATTACGGCTCATTCTACTAGGGCTGTGGCTTCCTCATGGGCATTTAAAAATGCTTCTGTTGAACAGATTTGCAAGGCTGCAACTTGGTCGTCTCTTCACACTTTTTCCAAATTTTCCAAATTTGATACTTTTGCCTCGTCTGAGGCTGTTTTTGGGAGAAAGGTTCTTCAAGCAGTGGTGCCTTCTGTTTAGATTCCTGTCTTGTCCCTCCCTTTCATCCGTGTCCTATAGCTTTGGTATTGTATCCCATAAGTAAGGATGAAATCCGTGGACTTGTCATATCTTGTAAAAGAAAAGGAAATGTATGCTTACCTGATAAATTTATTTATTTTACGATATGACGAGTCCACGGCCCACCCTGTCATTTTCTAAGACAGGTTTTTATTTTTTGTTAAACTTCAGTCACCTCTGCTTCTTGGCTTTTCCTTTCTCTTCCTAACTTTGGTCGAATGACTGGGTTGGGGGGGAAGGGAGGAGCTATTTATGCAGCTCTAGGCAAATTATGCAGCTCTGCTGTGGAGCTCTTTGCCTCCTCCTGCTGACCAGGAGGTGATATCCCATAAGTAAGGATAAAATCCATGGACTCGTCATATCGTAAAAGAAATACATTTATCAGGTAAGCATAAATTTCCTTTTTTTTTTTTTTTGTCCTTTTAAGTATTGAAATGTTCAGTATAGGTGAGGGAATGACAGGAAAAAACAACTATTTCAAATGACAAAATAAATAAAGGAGCTGTTACACTCCAGCAAGTAAAATGGATCATGGGAAACAATTTACAGAAAAGACTGCAAAATGAAATAAATACTTTTTTTACTATGCTTAATTTAACATTTTATGGAGAGTTACATTTTGATTTTGATTTCCCTTTTTTTTTTTTTTTTTTTTTTTTAAATAATTTTTATTGAGGTAAAATGGCAAACAAGAATAGAAATTTCACAGAGAAAAAGCATGGCAACATGCCCATTTAACATACATTACATTTTACCAGATAAACTAAACACGCATGTCCTTGTAGCTGTGCAACCTGGACTTAACTTAGTCCAAATGTATAACTTCAAGCCATGTGCATTACCTCAATTTTTACATAGGTACATGAGCAGAGGACAAATAAAACAACTCTAAGTATCTGGTTGGGTGTAAGCCCAAATTTACTAACCAAAATAAAACCTTATGCAGGCTTATGCTTGTCCTTGGAGTATTCAGTTGATCCTATAACAGAGTCCCTTTAAGAAATTACTGGCCTCTCTTGGGCCACAAGCTACCCAGGTATATCATGTAAGGGTTTTAAAAGTAATCAAAGTGATTTGCTGATTTCAAGTGGACATCAAGCATACAAGTCGACTCTAACTGTGTGGCCTAGTTGTAGTAAATGCATTTCTGTTCAGAAGTTAATAGGCCTAAAGCTGTCCATAATATACGTTACTGAACATACGTCTCCTTAAAGTAACATAGATAAGGGAAGGAAGAACCCCTCAAAAATATATAAGGACACAAATTTAATATGCAACCATATGTGGAGGATTACAGTGGTAGGAGCTCTCTGGGGGCCCGCTTATTAGATAAGTTCAGTATATGCACCATTATAAGTCAGAAAGGCCTCTAGGAAACCTATTATATACATAGTTGTAGTGCCTAGGGGGCCTGCCTCAGTCGGGGTGCAGCGGCCACTTGTCAGATAGTGTGTATTTAGAGTGGTATTGGGATACCCATAGGGGGTAATAGCTATAGGGGGTGCCATAGCATCAAACATACTAGTGGAGTGTCATAATCAGGTCCATTTGCGGTAACAAGATATATTATAGTTATACAGCAAATGTCTGCCTATATGTATAACACAGTCAGATGGGCCTTTCTAATCTCACACCCTTAGATGTAATTATGTAATGTCTCATTATACAGGAGGTAATAGCCATAATGTCCCCATAATACCTAAAATATCAGAGAAGTGCTGTGGCCCGTGTCAGTTGCAACGCTAGATTATAGTGTAACCATACAGCATATCTCTGCCTAGATAAACAATACTGCCAGATGGGTAGTTCCAAACACACACTCTTAAAATGAATTATGTGGCGTCCCACTCATAAATCTTGCGTTACTCTAATCTATTCACATGTGACCAAGTCTGCCCCTTTGTACATACATATATGCGAATCTGAACAAGCCCCTAGGTAAATAAAAAAAACAGAGCATTACTAACAAATTGTCTAAACATTAATCTGGTTATAGATGAAGCGTCAAATAGTCTTATAACAGCCGCCCTCACATCAGTCTAGGTGCGGGGAAGCCAAACATGTATTAGCGATAGAAAGAGTTCCAAAACCATGACATCCCCTAATCAGATGGAACAGAGTCATACTCGCAGACACAGTTATTTTGATGGTGAGGAAGCGAGTGGGAACAGATATAGTAAAACCCGACTGAGTAATCTTTAATAGGCACAATGTTCCGGGTCTGGATCCCACACACACCTCGTAAATCCATACATGTCCATTACCCTATGCCGGTCCGGGAGGCACTCTTCCCGCAGATACCCGGACTCTGCATGATCCGCCAGAGGGTGGCTCCTTCAAATGTCAGCAGGGCAGCGGGCAAAGGCCTCAAAATCTCACAGATTCCTTTTGTCAGCCCTTGTATTCCGGTATCAGGCAGGGAGAAGAGACCCGAGGATAATAGCTGGGTTCCAGCACACAGAGTCTTTCTAGTCGGCTGCCCAGCTTGCGCCTCACTGCAATTCCATCCCAGAGAGCCGGCCACTTCTCCCCGGACTGGAACCAAAGCAGGCGGGGGGGTCCCACAAGCCCCTAACTGCGTATTCGTATCGATGTGCGGGTCTCCGACATTCAATGTGTCTCCGTCTGACTTGTACAGCTCCATGTTCGCCCCTCTCCCCTTTCCAAGCAGGTTCTTCTCGGTGCGAGTGAGGGCCATGTATGACTGAAGCCGGTCACATCTAGCCTGGAAAAGATGGTCAAAATCAGACATCCAGCCTTGTATAACTTCAAGTATTTCCTCCATGCTCAATTGTGTAGTTGATGTAAAGGAGAGTGGAGCCTAAGCTCCTTATACCCGGTTCCCCGGGGGGGGTGCTGAGAGATTCCCTCCGTGGAGGCCGCCAAAACCTGAACCTCAGCGATCCGGTCTGGGAGACCCTGGAGTTGCGAGATAAAAGTATAGCCATTGCCAGCAAGCTATTCTCTTTCAAATAAATCACAAATCTGTGCTGGATGGCTTTGAAATATAACAATTACATGGCGGAATGTAATTTAGTTAGACAGAGCTCCTAGTTTTGCGGCCATCTTCAGCCTGAGCCCGGACACGCCCCCTTTCATTTCCCTTTTAGTATTCATATTCAGTAGGTTTATATTTTCAGCAATATTTATTGCTTGATATATTTGCTTTAGTTATACCATGAAAAAGTGAAATTTCAGCACATCATTACTGATTGAGCCTGCCTGTGACTCAATACTTTGTAACAACAAATAAGAATTCATGCTAAGTTCTACCCACATATAGTCAAAATCTCACAGGAACCTAGGTTCAATGGCAGTAGTTAGTCTGGCCATTATTTTTTATTACGCATTAACATTTAATGGATCCAGAAATGTTTTATTAATCACATATTTTATTTCTGCACAGTTTTAATTTCTTTTGTTGGTGCCTAAAAACCTTGTTAGGCAGTTTAAAGCAGTAGGCAACTTGTTGTTTCTGTTTTTTGTGTACCTTTGCTATGAATTGTTTTGGAAAATATCTAAAGAAATTCAAATAACAATTCTACAGCATTTGTTGCTAGATGGGGACAAACCACAAGAAAAAGGTTAGAGAAGAAAAAATAGCACAATAGCAGTTTGAACAATGATTGTAAAATTCAGCTTTAATTTGTTTAAGCTTAAAGGGATACTGAACTTAATTTTTTTCTTTCATGATTCAGATAGAGCGTGCATTTTTAAGCAACTTTCTAATTTACTTCTTGATATCGCCTAACATCAACTTTTCTTCTTTCTCTTGGTATCTTTATTTGAAATAGCATGAATGTAAGCTTACGAGCCGGCCCACTTTTGGTTCAGAACCCTGGCTATGCACTTGCTGATTGGTGACTGCATTCAGCCACCAATCAGCAAACACTACGAAGGTGCTGAACCAAAGATGGGCCGGCTTGTAAGCTTACAGTGCTGCTTTTTCAAATAAAGATACCAAGAGAATGAAGAAAAATTGATATTAGGAGTAAATTGTATGTTCTCTCTGAATCATGAAAAAAAAATATTTATATTCAGTATCCCTTTAAGTCGAAAGATTAACAACTCCCGTTGCTTGTTTATAATAGTTTATCTCCTTAGTAAAATTCTCTTTAAAGGGACTTGAACATCCAAATTAAAATGTCACAGTTATGAAGCAGCAGTGCACTACTGAGATAGCTAGTGATTGGTGGATACAAACATATGCCTTTTGTCATTGGCTCACCAGATGTGTTAAGATAGGTCTCAGTAGTGCATTGATGCTTTTTTAGCCTACCCAGGTATGCTTTTCAACAGAAGATACTAAGAAATCAAAGTACATTTTGATATTAGAATTCAACTGGAAATAGTTATTTAAATTGCATGCAAGCAACAGTGCAGTGATAAAATACACATTAGTTCATTTTCTTTTCTTTCTTTTTTTTACCTTGTAAGCTTCTTTAATGGGGTTAATAGTTAAAGGGGCAGTATACACCAATTTTAATTTAACTGCATAAAATAGACACTACTATATTAATAATATGCACAGAAACTGATGTAAAAATACAGTATAAAACCTTTTAAAAACTTACTTAGAAGCTCCCAATTTAGTACTGCTGATGGATTATCCTGGGACACCCACTGAAAGGGGCTTATAGCAGAACCTCCCCTGCATATGGAAAGATCCATTATACAAACAGAAGCAGTCTGAAGTCTGTATACATCAGTATAGATCTAAAACGTTGAGGCTTGGGTTGGAGTCTTAAAATCAGTACAATGTTATTTAAAAATAAGCTTAAACTATACATAGTTACAAAAACACACCCAGATAGGCTATATAAATGGATCATCTACAAAACATTTATGCAAAGAAAAATCTAGTGTATAATGTCCCTTTAAACTCTCAGAAAGAGACAATATGCAAAGCCCTTTTTTTTATCGTCCTATCACTTTCCAGATTTAATGAATATATATCTGTTAGAGTTCTTACCAGTCTTACCACTCTCTTTGTTGTTCTAAGCAGCTGATTCACTAAAGCCCTCCCTCCCTCCAATCTTTAGTGAATGAGCTACAAAGAATAACATAGGAACTCTTGAACTTTGGGAGACAGGAAGAGACTTTTAGTGAATTATTTGACACAGCTGGAAGATGGAGTGGAAACAGAACTGCTAAGTGCTGTGTGTGTTCTGATGCCGAGCTGGCACTGAGCTGGTAGCTTGTCAGCTATTTTATTAGCCATGTTTCATATAAAGAAGATCTGCTGACAGCGCATGTGATGTATATCCTGAGCAATTGTTAATATTTTGATTTAACTCTATGAAACATGTCACATTTTTTGATGAGATTTCTTCAACAGACTCAGTACTGTTCTGCTTGCATTGCATTACTGGAAGCTACAGTTTTTTGCTTTTCTTTTGATGTTCATTGCCCTTGTTTCATCAAAGTGTGATCCTTTCAGTGTTATGAACACTGCAAGGAAACCGTGAGGAATCTGGGCCAGCTTTTTGTAGAATTAATGTAAAAGAGCGCTTCATTCACTATAGTTTAATTGAGTTAACCCATGGTGTTGTCAGAGAAGTAGGCAAGGGTTTAAAATATGATTCATATTATCAAATGTGCTTAATTCTCCTGGTATCCTTTGGTGAAGAGTAAATATAGGTAGGCTCAGAATGTTCTTTATCACACTTATGGCCTAGATGCCATTGCTGCCGTAAGTTGTAAAAACTGATGGTAACAATAGGTCTATGGAGATGTTTTATGTTACCACCAGTTTGCAACAGCAATGGAAACTAGGTCTATGGTAGCAACGTTATACATTGTGGCACACACTGCTGAGTGCTAAAGACGTGTTTATGCTCCTGACACTACCAAGGTATTTCCTTGAGAGCTAAGCAAATGTGACAATAGAAGTAAGTTGTATTTCTTTTTTATTGCATGCACTATTTGAATGATGAAAATTTAGTTTTGATTCTTTATTCATTATGATTATGTGAGTGTCTATATGTATATAGATGTGTGTGTGTGTGTGTATATATATATATATATATATATATATATATATATATATATATATATATATATATATATATATATATATAGAGAGAGAGAGAGAGAGAGAGAGAGAGAGAGAGAGAGAGAGAGAGAGAGAGATCTATAACCTCTGTAATAGTATGATTATGTGAGTGTCTATATGTATATAGATGTGTGTGTGTATATATATATATAGAGAGAGAGAGAGATCTATAACCTCTGTAATAGTATGATTATGTGAGTGTCTATATGTATATAGATGTGTGTGTGTATATATATATATATATATATATATATATATATATATAGAGAGAGAGAGAGAGAGAGAGAGAGAGAGAGAGAGAGAGAGAGAGATCGAGATCTATAACCTCTGTAATAGTATGATTAAAGGTACATATTTACTTAATACAAGTACAGTGAAGAGGTTTAAAATCTAAAACTTTTGGGGGTTCGTGTCCGACCATCGACTGAAATGGCTGCTTTTTAACTTGGGCTCTACAGAGGAGTTGCTAAAACTGCTGTTTACCACTCCTATACTCCACTTACTAAGTTAAACCCCGGAGATATGAAGACAGACATCCCAACTCTCCCTGATTGTAATAGCGGCTCCCTGATGCCAGCAAATGGATCCTTCTTTAAGGAATGCCTTTAGTTGCTGGGACGTTATAGAACTCTCAAAGCATCAGTAACCAAAAAGCCCCACTGATTTTAAAAAATAAAACACAAATATTACCTTATTTACTGCACGTAATTAAACTTTGTATTCTAAAATATTTATGCATTTAACAATCACTGGAAAATGTGGTTGTGCAATAAAAATACTTTTTTTAATGTGACTTTAGCGGAAAGCTACTTTAATGATAAGTCTCTATCTTCTTTAGGGTTTCAAGGTGTTCAATATATAACTGGGAGGGGGGGGGGAGGTGGCAGCACAGTACCGGGTGAAGCCACCTCCCTGAAATTAGTTTTTGCAGGTTCGGATGTCGGTGAAGATTTCGTGTATCTGTGGAGAAGTTTTAAGTATTATTTGCTGTTAATTACAGCCCAGCAGACCAGAATCCGTGAGGTACGCAGCAGAGGCCTAGTGACGGCCTGGAACCTCATCCACCCCTCCATAGTTCTGACAATATCGGATATATACCAGCCAGCTGTGCTGAAGAACATTTTCTGTACTACTAAAAAAGTAACACCTTCACTACTTCAGAAGAGAACCATCTATTTGCTCAACGAAACATTAATCTTCATCAAGCCGAGAGCTAACGCTGAATATGGGGGCCATAGATAAGTGGGAGCGTAAAACAATACAACTTATGGACCACCACTGCCAGGTCTTCCAGTCTGAGCTCTATAATCTTCTCATACCTGCAAGACCCACGAAAAAAACCTTTACCGGAGCAACATGCTGGCCAGTGGATGATTGTGGGGATGGTCTCATATCGCTGAGGAGAGAGCCCAGTGACTGCAGAGGCCCAGGAGGGCACATGGAGTTCGCACACGAGTCAAGAGCTGTACTTACTAATAGAGGAGGCTTTTCCTGACTCGGGGATAAAGAAAAAGACTACTGCATCTGCTAGTAACTGTATTCCAGAGAACGCACTTAAAAACTATAATGGGGACTTTACCGAAGACGCGGAGCTGGTCTATCTTCCATTAACAAAGGTAGTCCAGGCAGGTTGCTCATTCAGGCCACTTATCAGCGCTAGGACCTTAGCCGCATGGGAAATACAACTCATGCCTGAGAAGGGGAGACTTTTGAATGCCGCCCGATGTGTAATTAAGATTGAATAAATAGAAAAAACGCCAACAGGTAGGAACCCTTATGCTTTATACGTGAGGCCTCCTAGCTGGCCTCAAATGGACTGTCAAGGTTAGAGATAAGTATAAAGCGCCTAAAAGGCTGGGTTAGGACGGGCTTAACGAGGCCACAAATAAAAAACATTTAAGTGAGTGTCAAGTTATAAAATCACATAAAATCACCCAAATTTGGGGATTAAAATCTTCATTTATTACAGATATAATGACATAAAATAAATATAAAAACAATATAATAGGAAAAGATCCGGATCTAGTAAGGCTCCTAAAAATTTTTTCCAAAAAATGTCAGAAAGGTGTCCAATGGGTATAGTCCTGATTCTGTTTAAAAAGTCACACAATCAAAAAAATTTAAAAAATTTGAACACAGTCACAGAAATTTATAATCCAATAAAAAAAAATTCTGGTGGCAGAATTAGAGTGATGCAAACGATGAAAAAAAACAAAAACTGATGTGATGAAGAAGTGAAAAATATGTGTGAACGTTGATAAGAATGTTGAAAAATTATTGAAAAAATGTGAAAAAATAATAATGAAATTTAAAAATCAAAAAAATCTTTAAAAATTGTGGCTATATATATATATATATATATATATATATATATATATATATATAAAATATAAAATATGAAAAAATCAAATTGTAAAAAAGAGTGTGTGATCCAAAGATGAGGGAAACGGTGAGACAAAACAATGAAACAAATCTTCCAAAAGTTGTAATCCTAATAGTGGTAGTGTCTTTGACTCCTATTTGGTATAGTGTCCCAGTGTTGGTCCTTGATGTGGTGTCCTATAAACAAAAATATAACATAGTGTATTCCATATAAATAAAATAACAGTAATTAGAGTTTTGCTTACCCAGTATCAACGCGTTTTGGCCCCCTGTGAGGCCTTTTTCAAGACCTAAAAACTATAATGGGGACTTTACCGAAGACGCAGAGCTGGTCTATCTTCCATTAACAAAGATAGTCCAGGCAGGTTGCTCATTCAGGCCACTTATCAGCGCTAGGACCTTAGCCGCATGGGAAATACAACTCATGCCTGAGAAGGGGAGACTTTTGAATGCCGCCCGATGTGTAATTAACCCTGGAGGGCTGGGGCAGTGTTTGGAGCTCTTACGCTCTGCATTTTATTACAAGGAGCAGCCCAATCCAGCTCATACCGACCTGCTCCCCCAATTAGGAGTGGGTTAAAACCAGCTGCCCGTTACTGAGGGAGTCGGTTCCGCTAGGTACTGTGCGATTTAGTTGTTTTCCACTGTCACCGGGGGTATAGGCTATATGCCTTTGAGTTAGAACAAGAGTGCAATGATGGAGAGGCAAGCTCTAGTTTTGAGGACATATAGCCGGTAAGGAGCAGTATGAGTAAAAACTAGAGTGAGTTACTACTATTATTTTGAATAGATCTTGGGGTGAGTGTCTACACTAATATATTTATGAAGACTATTCGTCTGAGACTCTAGTAATAGATGTTGATCACTCCAGATATCCACCTAGACATTTTGTCCCCTTGCAATACTTATACTTCTTAACTTTAGCAGATTTAAGTGCATTTTGTTATTCACACGTTAGACCTCTTTTATGAACTGCATGATAAACGCAGATAATATATATGTTTCTTATTGTACTTAAGTCAAACCTGTATCGGTTTATGTGTTATGAATAGTGATTTGTCTTTTTCTAGGTACCTCCATGGCTCCCTTCTCATCTTAGAATCTCTAGATATATTGTTGATGTTTAAGTCTGTTGAAATATGTTTATAGTGTTATCGGCATTCTAAGTCTTTACTAACTACTTCATACCTATATACACTATAAGCAAGATCATTTATATTTAAGTACCCGGATGTTAGCCTCTACTTGGCAGTAAATTTGTGCTGCAATCTCATATCATCCTAAACTTTGGCGGCTTTACTACAGACCCCCTGTGAATTCTACCTTAATACAATTCTATGTTGCACATTTTCCCTTAACTTCTATTCCCTAATCTGAATTAGTAGTTTATTTCATTATATGGCATAGCACTTGTTATATTTCTATGATGTGAGGGCGTGCATAGCAGTTCCAGCTGATCCCTGGAATTACTGTATATATTCCACAATTTCTGGTGTAATATTAGGGGTTCAATTACCTCACATGGTAGGTAGAGACTCTTAAAGGAGAACTCCAATTTACCCTATTTTGATGGGGTGCTGTCTGTGGCCGGGACGGCGCTCCACAGTACTTAGTAATAACTTGCTTATTGGAGTGTCTGTTGGTTGGAGTTTTTTTATCCTTCAGTGTTTCCTAACATAGATTATTTACCTGCAAACTAAGGGATATTATGTATTTTAGTGTCACTACAATAATAATAGTTTGTCCGATTGGGAGATGTAGCTGAAACTACCTATTATTGGGCTCTCCCCTTTCTACATTTCTTTGTTCCCCATAGAGTTATCAGCACTTATATTCTAATTAACCTGTCTAGCTCAAATTATCGGCAATGATGGTTCCCTTATAGTTATATTTTTCAAATTCCTATGATGGGCCCAAAAGTGACCCCTCTATCCTTTTCCCCTCACACACCCATACCCAATCCTTTTATGTGTAAAACAGTCCAAGAGTGACCATTATTTTACATTATGGGGTATTTATACTTTGACCAGTCTTTTAATATAAGAGGATAAAATATTGTTTTAAAAACTATATTTACCATGTATTTATGTACGTGGACTTGCAAGTCCATATTTTCATTTTTCGTCTTCTGTTATATAACTATTTTGTTCAATAAACATTTTGAAAATTAAAAAAAAAAAAAAAGTAAATAAAATATACTTCCATTATCAAAAAAAAACAAAAAAAAAACAAAAACTTTTAAGCTTGTAATACTTCTTATGGACTATATCAAATTAAATGTCCCTGTGGATTGGTCTAAGTTGGTGAGATCACTCAGAGGATTAGTGATAGAATTATTCAACACAAACACAATATTAAGCTTAAGGATCTCTCTGCACCTGTGGTATGACACTTTTTAACTGCTTGTCATACTACTTCACAGTTGAGATTTCAGGTAATAGATCACATAGCTAGGCACAGATGGCGAGGCAATAGGGAAGTCCTTCTAAGGAGATAGGAAACTTTATTGATATAAAGGCTAGATTCAGTTTACCCCAGATGAATTAACTGGGAATTTTAATGGAATCTATTTTGGTTATTAGTCAGCTTTTGTACAGAAGATGGGAAATGTATTTTCTTTATAAATATACTTCTACTTTGTATGTAAGTATCTGGACCCCATTTTCTTTATTTATGGGGCTATATGAATGGATTATCTAAAGTTGTGGTATTCCCCTTTTTTAACCACTAAATGTAATTAATATAGTGAGAAGGTTGGTAAAAGTGGATTTCTTTCCTAAGATATGGTGAGTCCACGGCTTGAGTAATTACTGTTGGGAATTTCACTCCTGGCCAGCAGGAGAAGGCAAAGAGCACCACAGTAAAACTGCTAAGTATCACTCCCTTACCCACAACCCCCAGTCATTTTCTTTGCCTTCGGTGCATGGAGGAGGTGAAGTTTAGGTGTCTGAAGAAAAATTGATTTAATCTACAAGCAAGTTTTGGGGTATAGCCGTATCCCACGTCATTCCTTGCAGTCGGGTAGTGGTGGCTTTAAAGCAGTTAGGAACTTGTAAAAAGGTACTTACTGAGTTTTCCTAACAATTGCTGCCCTAGTTTAGAAAGCCATAGTTGGCTACTCTGTTCTTTCTTTTTCAAAGGTCTCTGTGATTAACTGTGTCTTCTCATACCTTGTAACTGTCTACATTCCGGACAGCGGAGCAGGTAAGTGCTTTTTCCTCCAGTTGGGGAGACCATGCACTTAACAAATTAAAAGACTCTGCTTTTTTATTGGGACATAGATAATCTTGTTGTATGGATTACACTGTGGCATGAAGCAGGCACTGTAGCATGTGTAAGACTAACATTTAAACTCTTTTAAAAAGAAAGGTTAAAATGTTTTTATTAGGCTTTATTTTCTGATAAAACAATACAAGTTCAAACAAAGTAAGGCTGGATTTTCTATTTCAGCCGCTTATTCATTTCCCCTTTGCTTTAAAATAAAACGATGCAACATTTTAAACTGTCAGGTTTGAAAAAAACGTTATTTCTTGGTACTCAGTGTACCAGGAAGCTATTTTTAGTGCCTCTCTGTATCGCAGCAGTAATTTTAGCTCGGCAGTTGCAGTCACATGACCGGCTTTACTTCATAACGTTTCTGAGGAAAAAATTGTTATTCTCAATTTCTGGGTGATCCGGTCTTAATTGGTAGCGGTAAGGCATCTCAGTAATTGAGGTGTGGGGTTGCCTGAGGAGTATTTTAGAAGTTTATTTTATGTTTATTAAATGTTTTTCTTAACTTTTCTCACATAAATTTAGTGAATTTTTTTCCTTGGCTTATTTTAATTGAATATTAAAATCTTTTAAACTTATCTGTACAAGTTTATTTGCTGTTTTACAACATGTATCATATGGAGCAAGAGCCTGCTCTCATGAATTCATGCTTATTATGTTTAGATGTACAAATTGCAGCTCCTATGCAATTTTGTTCTTTATGTGTCAAGAAAACCTTGCAAAATTAAGGTAAAACTTTTGAGCCTAATGTCTCTCATGATGATGCTGTTAAAATAATACCTCAGCTTTCTCCTGCTACGTCCCAAGCCTCAATGGCATCATGTTCAGTGCCCTGCGGTTCCTCTATAACTCCTAGTGGAGTTTATTTAAAAGCAGAAATCGCTGCCCCGGTATCTTCAGCGGTATCTGCGGCATTAGCTGCCATTCCCAGATTACAGTTAAAACACAAGAGGAAATCTTGTATATACTGTATACTGTACCCAAAGTTGAAGGGGCCATTTCCACTCTGGCTAAGAGAACCACTATTCCTATAGAGGATAGCTGCTCTTTTTAGGATCCGATGGACAAGAAGCTGGAGGCTTATTTGAAAAAGATTTATGTTCATCAAGGTCTCCAATGACAACCTGCGGTGTGTATTGCCACCATGACTAGTGCGGCATCTTATTGGTTCGACGCCTACTTTCTTGGATGAAATTCAAGATAGGATTAAAGCTCTTAAGTTGGCCAATTCGTTTATTGCAGATGCCATTTTACAGGTTGTTAGACTAGGAGCTAAAACTTCTAGTTTCGCTGTTTTAGCTCGCAGGGCGTTATGGTTGAAATCCTGGTCTGCGGACGTTTCCTCTAAAGTCAAGCTTCTGGCGATTCCTTACAAGGGCAAAACCTTGTTTGGACCCGGTTTGGCAGAAATGATCTCTGATCTTACGGGTGGAAAAGGGTGTTTTCTACCTCAAGGTAAGAAGAATAGGCCTAAAGGACGTCAGAGTAATTTTCGTTCCTTTCGTAACTTCAGAGGAAAGCATTCCCCTTCTTCTTCCAAGCAGGAACAATCCAAGTCTTCTTGGAAACCCAATCAGTCTTGGAACAAGGGGAAACAATCAAATAAACCTGCAGCTGATTCCAAATCAGCATGAAGGGTTTACCCCAGATCCGGGATCGGATCAGGTCGGGGGCAGACTTTCTCAGTTCTCTCAAGTCTGGTTACAAGATGTTCCAGATCCCTGGACTGTGGACATAGTATCCCAGGGTAACAAATTGGAATTTTCCTCCCAGAGGCAGATTCCTCCTTCTCTCAAGATTATCTGCAAACCAGATAAAGAGAGAGGCGTTCTTGAAATGTATACAACATCTTTCCTCCCTGGGAGTGATAGTTCCAATTCCAGTGCAGGAACAGGGTCTCGCATTCTACTCCAACCTATTTGTGGTTCCCAAAAATGAGGGAACTTTCCGTCCCATCTAGACTTGAAGTGTCTAAACAAGTTGTCTTTTCTTTATTCCCACAGTTGGAATGTGAATCTGGAAAAAGCTCCCTTTCCCCTTCTACAAGAGTAGTGTTCTTAGGGACCATATTAGATTCTCTATATTGATGAAGATTTTTCTGACAGAGGTCAGGAAAAACAAAATCATTTCCTCTTGCCTCTATCTTCAGGCTTCTGCTCATCCTTCAGTGACTCAATGTATGGAGGTAATCGGTCTGATGGTGGCTTCCATGGACATCATTTCTTTTGCTCGATTCCATTTGAGAGCTCTCCGGTTGTGCATGCTCAGACAATAGAATGGCTACCATGCAGATCTTTCTCAGAGAATAGAGTTAGATCAGTCGTCAAGGGATTTTCTCCCGTGCTGGATTTCTCAGGAACATCTATCTCAGGGCACATGCTTTCGTAGACCTTCCTGGGTGATTGTGACCACGGACGCCAGCATGCTTGGCTCGGGAGCAGTCTGGAACTCATTAAAAGCTTTTGGATTTGGGAGGTGTCTGCTCTTCCCATCAACATCTTGGAGTTGAGGGCAATTTACAATGCTCTATTGGCTTGGCCTCAGTTGTCCTCAGCCCAGTTTATCAGGTTCCAGTCAGACAACATAACCTCTGTGGCATACATCAATCACCAGGGAGGAACTCTGAGTTACTTAGCCATGAAGGAGGTTACTCGGATTCTTCAGTGGGCAGAGACCCACAATTGCTGTCTATCTGCCATCCACATTCCAGGAGTAGACAACTGGGAAGCGGATTTTCTGAGCAGACAGCTTTTCATCCCAGGGAGTGGGAACTCCATCCGGAGGTGTTTTGCAGCTTAGTCCTCAAATGGGGGGTGCCAGAGTTATATCTGATGGTGTCTAGTCAGAACGCCAAGCTTCCAAGGTACGGTTCAAGAGATCCGCAGGCCTTTCTGATAGATCCTCTGACGGTTCCTTAGGTTTTCAGGTTGGTATACCTGTTTCCTCCATTTGCTTTCCTTCCACGAGTCATTGCTCGTATCAAACAGGAGAGGGCATTGATGATTCTAATAACCCCTGCGCGCCTCACAGGATCTGGTTTGCAGACCTAGTGGAGATGTCATCTCTCCCACCTTGGAGACTACCTCTGAGGAAGGACCTCCTGATTAAGGGTCCCTTCCTTCATTCAAATCTCGTTTCTCTGAAGCTGACTGCTTGGAGATTGAATGTCTAATTCTGTCTAAGCTTGATTTTTCTGAGTTGGTCATTGAGACCAGGATTCAGGCTTGCAAGCCTATTACTAGAATGATTTACCATAAGATATGGTGTAAATATCTTTATTGGTGTGAATCCAAGGGCTACTCTTGGAGTAGAATTAGAATTCCTAGAATTTTATCTTTTCTTCAGGAAGGCTTGGAGTAGGGATAGTCAGTCAGTACCCTGAAGGGTCAGATTTCTGCTTTATCAGTTTTACTACATAATTGTTTGGCGGATGTGCCAGATGTGCAATCTTTTTGTCAGGCCTTGGTCTAAATCAGGCCTGTCTTTAAGTATGTTGTTCCTCCTTGGAGCCTTAACCTTGTTCTTAAAAATTTACAGCTGGCTCCGTTTGAGCCGTTGCATTCCATAGACATTAAGTTGTTATCTTGGAAGGTTTTGTTTCTTGTTGCTATATCTTCTGCTCAAAGAGTCTCAGAACTCTCAGCTCTGCAGTGTGATTCTGTCAGGTTGCCAGGAATCAGACTGAGACGAGAAGTGCAAAAATAATCACAACTTTATTAATAGCAAAAAATAATAAAAAGTCCACAAGTCAAATAACAAGCCAGGAATCAAAACCAGAGCTGGTAGTCAGACGAGTCGAGTCAGGAGCCAAAGCAAATAGTCAGACGAACCGGAATCAGGATAAAGGAAAACTGCAGAGTCAGGAACAAGCCAGGGATCAGGAACCAGGAAGGACGTCAGGCAGCCAGGTAATACACAGGAACTCTCACAAACAGTTCTGAGACAACGCAAAGGAAAAGCATAGTGAACAGAGGCCCTTTAAATAATAAGTGATGACATCACAATTCTGAGACTGCATCCTGTCTCACATGGATGATGCACACCAGTCTGGCCATAAAAGGAAGTGCAAGAAGTGAGCAGCATCCCCCACAATGCACCATAGTCAGGAAGAGAGGTGAGTAAAATGGCTGCCAGCAGCACATTACAAACACAACAAGGAAAAAACCCTGACAGATTCCCCTTATCTTTTTCATGCCGATAAGGCGGTTCTTCGTACTAAGTTAGGTTTCCTTCCTAAAGTTGTTTCTAATAGAAATATCAATCAGGAAATTGTTGTTCCCCCTCCAAAGAACGTTTAATACACAATTTGGATGTTGTACTTGCTCTTAATTTCTACTTACAGGTGACTAAGGATTTTCGCCAGTCCTCTTTGTCTGTTTTTCTGAGAAACGTAAAGTTCAGAAAGCTACTGCTACTACTCTTTTGTTTTTGGTTACGAAGTATAATTCGTTTGGCTTATGAGACTTCTGGACAGCAGCCTCCTGAGAGAATTACTGTTCATTCCACAAGAGCTGTTTCCACTTCTTGGGCTTTCAAAAATGAAGCTTCTGTGGAACAAATTTACAAGGCTGCAACTTGGTCTTCTCTACATACTTTTTCCAAATTTTCCAAATTTGATACTTTTGCCTCGGCTCTGAGGCTTCTTTTGGGAGAAAGGTTCTTCAAGCAATGGTGCCTTCTGTTTAGGACTCCCTGTCTTGTCCCTCCCTATTTATCTGTGTCATCTAGCTTGAGTATTGGTTCCCAACAGTAATTACTCAAGCCGTGGACTCACCATAACTTAGGAAAGAAAAACAAAATTTATGCTTACCTGATACATTTATTTATTTCCGGATTAGGTTGAGTCTACGGCCCCACCCTTTATTTTAAGACCGTTGTTCTTTTGACTATAACCTCAGGCACCTCTACACCTTGTGTTACTCCTTTTTCTCCATTTCCCTTCGGTCGAATGACTGGGGGTTGTGGGTAAGGGAGTGATACTTAATAGTTTAACTGTGGTGCTCTTTCCCTCCTCCTGCTGGCCAGGAGTGATATTCCCAACAGTAATTACTCAAGCCGTGGACTCACCATATATGGAAATAAATAAATGTATCAGGTAAGCATAAATTAATTTTTTTACCTTTTTGTGGTGTTTAAAGGTGAGATTTGTACATCTTAAGTATAACATGATATAGGGCTAGTAGTAGGCCCAAAATCTTTTTTGGTATTTGTGCTCCTTTATTTATGCTGAATAAATGGCTGTGTTAAGGACTAGATGGCAGCGTTACTGTATTTCTCTCCTATAAGCAAATGTTACTCCTATATCCTTAATTGCTAACTTCATACATTGGGGCATATTCTGAGCCATTAGAATTTGCAGTGTAAAAACTTCAATTTTATGTAGGATAGTATTGGATTTCTCTTTAATTGTGTTTCCATCCATCAGAATCCCTGCTTTAATAATTTGCTATACTGCTAGAGCTTTGAATGCAGTATAACTGATCCAGTGGGTTTCCTACATTTGGATTAGGTATAAATGCAAAAACATATTGGGAGCCAGCTTTTCTCAGGCATTTTGCATGAGTTTTGCCTGGGTTTTCACAGGCACAGATGGAGTTAAATCATATGCAGCCAATGTGACAGTAAAACATGATGATTGGCTTATGTTTGCATGTACCGCTGTGGTTTTAGCCATTTATCCTCCTCTGGTGACATCATTGTGTGTGGCGGTGTGCCCCACTGAAGCCCTGTAACAGGCTTTTCCACACTACTCTATTCTTCAATATCTCTTACACCCAATTCTTGTGAAAGTTGCTTTAGCAAAAAATAGGAAAGCATAACATCACATGCTGTCCCTTTGTATATTGCAAGACATTTCCCAAAGGAACTTACCTATACAACCTGTTTCCTGAGTATGGTTGGCTCATGTTCTTGTGACCATCTCTTGCCTCTTGATTTCAAGATGCTGACCTTGTCTGTTCATGAATATGAGCGTTTGCCAAGTAGTGTGTACTACACATGAGCAAAAGTCAGAAATTGTTATAGAAACAAACTGAATATGGCCAGATGTATTAGTGTAAAAGTGCAACACACAAATATCTGTGCAAAGCCAGATATTTGTGCGTTGCCCTGTGGCCATATTCAGAATTCGTTTATATATAACAAATGCCAAATACAAATTTTTGCTCATGCCTACTACTGTATGTACCCAGTCTCTTACTAATTACGAGCATTGTCAAGTTCTGTTCCTAATTCTCCGGTTATTCGCCCAGTCTGTTCCTGTGATCATTGCTGGATCTTATAAAAAAAATCTCAAGGTACTGACCCAGTCTGTTCCTGTGAACATTGTTGTATTGTATCTTTTTTTAATTTTTTGTTATCGTATCTTAAAGGTACCTGAAACCTACATTTTTTGTGTGTGATTCAGATAGAGCATACGTTTATAAACAATTTTCCAATTTACTTCTGTTATCAATTTTGCTTCATTCTCTTGATATCCTTTCTTGAAATGTACCACTGGGAGCTAGATAAACATGTCAGTAAGCCAATCACAAGAGGCATATATGTGCAGCCACCAATCAGCAGCTAGCTCCCAACTCCTATGCCTACCTAGGTATACATTTCAACAGAGCAAACCAAGAAAACAAAGCAAATTAGATAAAAATAAGTAAATTGGAAAGTTGCTTTAAATTGGGTGCTGTATCTGAATCACAAAATAAGTTTTTGGGGTTTCATGTCAAGGTATATCAAGGTACTGACCCAGTCTGTTCCTGTGATCATTGCTGGATCTTATCTCAACATTTTAAGGTACTGATCCATTCTGTTACTGTGATAAATGTTTTATCTTCTCTCAAACTCTTAAGGTACTGACTCAGACTATTCCTGTGATAATTGTTGTATCCTATCTGAAAATTTCAAGGTACTGACCCAGTCTGTTCCTGTGAACACTACTAAATTCTGTATCCAAATATCAAATTACTGATCCAGTCTTTTCCTGACTATAAGGATTGCTAAGTCCTATCCAGTCCAGCCTGCTACTAAATATGACCAATGCACAGTCCTGTCTTCTGATATACATTCGGGAAGAGCCTTTGGCTTTAGTACAGCCAAAAGGCTAGGACGTTCTTTGCCGTCCTAAGGTAGTTGAAGCCCAGTGCGGATAGGCTGGCATAGAATGTCCTAAGGGCGTTAATGGGTTAAACCCCCTAATATCTAGACCCCCTCATGCAAACAAAACAAAAACACTGGTAAAAAACCTTAAATGCTATTAACCAATAAACCACCAGACATAATCACAAAAAAATCCCCTTCTAGTATTATCCACTAATTGCTATATCTCATCACAAGACAATACACAACAAAGACCCCCACTAGAAAATTGAAAACAGCCTATTGACTCACAGAAGTATAAAACTTGGAGTCCAAAATCCTGTTCATTTCAGTCCAGGGTCCTCTCTTATGGTCCCTCACCACTGCTTCTCCTTCTAGTAATACTTAGCTGTTATGGAATTTTTATATTTTTTTTTATTCATGTTTTCTGTTTTAATTTAAATCATCCAATGTGAATAGCCATTGCTCCTATAGTTTGAGTCTTCATTCAAAACGGCTGTACTAGAATTACCATAAAGTGATAGTAAATGGTAGCTAGGATTTACCAGCACTAAAAATAAATGTGAGCTTCAGTCATGAGTTTTAAAAAGGGGAAAATACTGGTGAGACTCTCACCTACCCAGAGACCTTTCGATTATCGGGCCCTAAGACTATAACTGTCCCTCTTTAGCCCTCTATAATGACTTCTAATCAAAATGTAGCTTTTTATATGAGTACAAATCCCATAATAATTTGCATGGGGCGCTTAGGGAGTTTCTATTCTCTTAATAAGCTTACATTAGGCTTTTTACAACAGTTTTGCAGACAAAATAATATTGGTTAGTTTATTAAAAAGGAGAACAACTAGATTAAGCTAATTTAAAAGCACTTTATCAATTTTTTTTTATTATTTTTAATATATAGTTTGAGGGGAAACAAATACAATTATATTGTATTTATACAGCCCCAGCAGATTACACAACACTTTCAAGAAGCAATTAAGGAGATAATGAAGGCCCTGCTTAAAATAAAACTTAACTTAAAAATCTGTAACCCTTAAATGACATTTAAAGATGAAATGTATTCTTTATGCAAAAGAATGATGAAACATACTGGGCTAGATTATTGAGAGTTGAGCGCAAAGTATTGCTTACGCGCTATGTAAAGGCACTTTTTAGCCGCCAACTTTAGTCCCCAAAAATGGCCTAGTGTATATATATGTATATATATATATATATATATATAAATATATATAGATATATATAGATATAGATATTTATATATAAATATAATATATTTATTATTATTATTATTATTTTTTTTATTTTTTTTTAACTACAATTCTTTTTTTAGGGGCCAGTTGGAGCACATTAAAAAATTTTTGAGCGCTAATTGCTACCACAAGCTGGCTGTAGCAATAACTGGCCACTTGTAATGGCTAGTTATGTATCGTACCCGCAATTTTTCCAGATGGCTCTGTGTTTATTCAGAATTATGTATTATTATGCAATATATATATATATATATATATATATATATATATATATATATATATACCTGTATATATAGGAGTCTGAGCAAACAGACCATAGGGATTTGCTTCAGCCCTGTTTAACCCTTTGTGATGCCTGAAGTACATATCTACCCTGAGCCCTGCATAACTTTCTACCATCTGAGAATTGAATGAAAAAAAAATGTTTGGGGAAGAAATCTTATATTATTAATGAGGCTCTAGATTTTTTTTTTTTTTTAAATAATCTCCAAGAGAAAAAAAAAAGAATTTTCATTGAACTCAGAAGCGTTTGTTGAGCAGTGGAAGAACCCCCCTAAAGGGCCCCCTTGATGCTAATTTATCCTCTGTCAGGCAGGCTTGACTGCAGCTTGTAGCCCATCCTGCTGCAGAGTATAGAGCCACACACTGAACCAACAGTCAAAACGAAAATACACAACTCTGAAGGACAACCTGGATATTTCTATTTATTATAAATGCCCTATTAGAGAAGACCAGGACGACTGTTACCTACTTCATATATCTAATGACTTTAATGGGCTGCTGCACAGGGAATAAGACAGAGCTGCGTGGATGACTTCTGTAGGTATCATACAAGCTGTGCCTCCCTCTTATCCATTTGCATATTTACCAAAAAGACCCTCACCTGGCTCAAGCCTCTATAAATTAGCCCATTCTGCACACTGGATCAATACTTCAGTCATTTTATTGTAAGGGTGTAGTCAGCCTTTTATGAGGTTAAAGCGTCACGAATAAACAGAATGACAGCACCTAGGAATTCGGTTTGCGCACCTGGACTCTTCAGCCAAAGGAACGTGTTGCATTGTCAGTCACTCAGCTGAAATCAAAACAAAAATGGAAAAAAACCAGCTACGTTTGATGATCATGGTTTAAAAGCAACAGCTATCAATAGTATAATTGCCTATTTGCACACGTTAAATATGGCACAGCTGCAACTTGTACATTTTTCTGAGAACAACTCTGAAGATTTCTTAACACAAAATATTGATGTGACTAACTGTTATTTGCACTACGGGATTTTTCACCATATGCGACTTTAGTACAGCAGATCCATTTGGATAACTTTATTTTTCCACATATGTTATTTTTTTCTCTATTATTTTGTTAACCGTTATTTAAGCATTGTTGCATAAATGGATAGACACATGCCTGTAAAACACTGTGATAATTTGCCTTTTTCCTACTGGACATTGCTGTGCTCATGGAAAATTTTACTGGCAATAATAACCCATGACTCCAGCTTTGTTACCAGTAGATTTGGATTAAAATTGACTGAAATTGTAAAAGAAAAGGAACATTTTGGAAGTTAATGTTGCGAGTCCTGCAAAAATGATGCACGTCAATAATTTTCCTTTTAGGAGACATTCGTGGATATGGTAAGACTGTAATACCTAGTTTACAAATGATCAAGGCACATAGTGTGAGCCTTTATTGTTATTTCGTTTATTAATCCTGTTTCAATTTTATTGATTATTATATGCTTTCTATATTTTATTATCTCATGTTTAATAGTCAGTGAAGGCATTTAACCTCTCTGGCGAACAAGGGGTTAAAAAGGAAATTGAACCCCCTACAATACAGTTTATCTTTAATGTTAGTAAAATGCGTGGGGCACAGTTTTAATGTGCGAGTGTATTGAAAAGTTGTGAAATGTATTTGCAGTGTGTGATCAGAGACAATTCACGTTTTTTGCATCTGTGTGTAGTTACATATACTTAGAAATTTATAGATTTTATCAGCAGATAACCATAGGCCTTGTATAGTATAAGCGTAATCAGTTTGTAGGGAAGCTGAATGCTTATTGAAGTGTTTGTCTTTACCAATTACTAAAGTAATAAATACAGAAATGATGAAGCGGAGCTGCTAAATTACAAGATTCTATTTCAAAACATATTAAAATGTAACAAGGCTCACATGGAATAAAAAGATAAAAGTATGCGTGGACATGCCAGGCACGTCTTACGCGTTTCGGCCCTGACAGCCTTAATCATAGACCGTAATGTAATAAATACAGAATCATAGATCATGTGATGCATGAGATAGTTAGCATTGGTTACATAAATATTACCTCTATAGTATTTGTTCTCTATAATGCAACACACCTGCCTACGGTCCTAACAAAACAGAGTTTCTATTAAAAAAAAATCTAAAAATAAAATTGTGTTATTGCCAGTGTGGATTTGATTTAAATCACAATTTAAATCACTAGTCAATAAGACTGATTTTAAATCGATTTAAAGCATGGTTTTCATTTTTAGAATAATAACTTTTCAGATTATGTTTCCAGTTATATCAGACCATTACTAATTTGGTTATATATCATTATATATGCATAGGTAGATCATTGAAATGAATGAATGAATGAATTAAATTATTGGGAGGTGAACTATCTCCATTCATATTTGATCAAATTTTCAGCTGTACTTTATTGGAAGGAGAAAAATAATAGTTACCTAAATAATAACAATTTAAATAGTTTTTATTTAACTAAAGAAAAATAACCATTAACTTAATAATAAGAATCTAGATTTAACTAAATCAATAACATATTTCATTTTTAATGCTTGCCCCTCCCTCCTCACACTTTGGTCCTTGTGCAGATCTATTCCTTTACAAACTATCTTCTATTCAATGAGCTTCTTGAAACTTAGTATGGGTTGATTCTGGGTACATAGATTTGCAGGGGAGCAATGGCATTTAAGGGACTGTAAAGTCAAAATTAAACTTCAGAAAGAACATGCTTTTTTTTTAACACTTTTGCAATCAATTTCTCTTGTCTAATTTGCTTTATTCTCATGGTATCCATTGTTGAAAAGCATACATAGGTAGGCTCATAAGCAATGTACTACTGTGGGCTAGTTGCTTGTCACTGTTTCACCCAATGTGTTCAGCTAGGCCCCATTAGAACATTGCTGCTCTTCAAAGGATATGAAGAGAATGAAGCAAATTTGATCATAGAAGTAAATCTGAACATTGTTTGCCCAAAAGGTTTCTTTCATGATTATGTCCCTTTTTAAAGTCTATTCCTTTTTTATAACAGTTTTGCTGTGAAGAAGTGGCAAGTTATTTCTACAGACACCAATTCACAGTTTTGAGAACTACAAAACAAATAATATGTGATAATATATAACTGCCCACAATAATCTGACAGAAACCTCTGGGAGAGCGTGAGATTGTGAATGGATACATGGAATAAAAAAATAAACATTAGTACCATGAATATACAACATCTTGCTATATAATTAAAAACAAATGTATATTTCAGGATGAATAACCTTTAGCTTATAATGTATCTTAAATAGAACCTATCTTTAAATAGATTTTTCCTCAAAAAGTATTCAATGTAAAAAAAAATCCTATTTAAGTAAAAAAATAATCAGATTTAAATTTAAAAAAATCCGATTTTAAATAAAAAAAGAATTCAGATGCACCCTGGTTATTGTTGCTTATCTAACATACACATATTTTCTACAGACTACGCGAAAACC